>NW_027526335.1:163960104-164510104 GCF_048455015.1 Haemaphysalis longicornis
TGATTCCGACCATGGCGCAGCCAGCGCAACCGCCATAAACGTGGGCTCGGCCGCTCCGCCTCACCGGCCGCCTACAATTTGGTTACCCAGACAAGCGGCTTCGCCATGGCTTCGAAACGCTGCTTCCCCAGCCACAACGCGGACGACGGCACGCGAAGAACGTTCCCCGCTCTCCCAGACCTTCCCTTGCTGATCCAGTTTGACTCCATCTCAAACCACGCGGCATGGTTCGTCATCCTGGAGAGCCATTTTTACGTACATGATATCTGCTCCCCGGAAATCAGGTACCTCGTGACATTACAGAAGCTACCTGCTGACCTCGTGGAGCAGATTCAGCTGCCGGCCCCAGGCCCCAGTGCGTATGACGAATTAAAATACACTGTCCTCAACCACTACGGCATGAAAACCCGGCAGACGACAATCCTAACAGAACCTGCAGCCGTTACCACCACCAGTACTCCTCCGACACCGCCCTCGGCCCATGCACCCGAACCCTCACTAGGTGACGGGTATGCTATCATGGGCGCGTATCTCTACCCCCCAGACCTCAGTGCCCTTCCGGACTTCTACACCCCTCACTGCAACATATGGTTCGTTCAGCTCGAGAGCCACTTTGTCATCAACAACGTAAGGAGCCAGCCGCTGCGCTATCACCTCGCAGCGACACGTCTACCGGACGGGCTCCTCGCGCAGCTCCGGCACCCGCCACGTGGCCCACAGACCTACGACGACTTGAAGAAGGCTGTTCTGAAGCACTATGGCGTCCCAGACAGCATATCTCAGTACTACAGCGATGGCTGTGATGACACGACCACCTGCGTCACGCCGATGCCGACGCCATCCTCTACACCACCACACCGTCCGACGCCAACTGTGCATACAACTTCGCCGCAGTGCTCAGTCTCGCCTTGCCAGAAAACGCCAGCGCCGGCTACGCCTGGCAGCACTCCAGAGTCGGCCTTTAGCTTAGTGGAATCTGCGCAACACCACGCCGCAGCGCCACAGGTTGTTGCGTCGGCTTCACCGACCTCAGCAATTGTCGACTGCTTTGCCACTCGTGGCTGCGAAACTGCTCTGCACGGCACGATTGAGAGCGATCTTTATGAGCACTGTACTCCCGGTGTACGACAGCCGTCTTCCTCGCCTCAGGTGGAAGAGGCTCCAGCAGCCAATGACAGATCGAGGACTCCGGGAGTCGAAGCTACCTTCGAAGCACATCAACTTCCTCTTCACAATCTTCACACCCTGGCTACGCTGGCGATACCGGAGCAAATATTGCGGGACGCCCCTCCCAACAACCGTCGCCGAAAGATGTATCCCATGACCCCATGCAATCAAGAGGCGCGTCAAAAGCTGGTCCCCAGACGTCGGCCGATTCCATGCTCCTGGACAGTGTTAGGTAGACGCAGTAACCGGAGCGCAGCTGTCTGTCTACAAATCAAACAGACAAAACCAGCTTGCAGGATGGGGATCCGACGTCATTGGAGTTCACGTGCAGCTCATCAATGCAAGGCTCCGCTTTGCCACCTCCCACCGCGGTTGCGAAAGCAGCCCAGACAGCGACGAAGCCACAGAGCCCACACCGGGACTCAGTCAACCCCTCACTCCGGTCGTCATTCTGCTGCACCATGCTCAGCCACTTCGCACCCGGCAACGCGTCCACGGCCGCACTCCCAGCCTAGACCTCCAGAGGTTGCCCCTTACCCGGACGCTACCTCGCCGACGACCAGGACCATGCCATTTACTCAAACCCGGCCCCTAAATCACTGACTGCCCACGGACTCTCTATAGCTACGGACAAACATTACATGTGCCTGTGAACTGCGATAAGTGCTGCTCCTACTGCCCCCCCCCCCCCGCTTTAACTTACAGTGCGGCACAAAACAACACCAAGATCAGTTTTCTCTATCGCGCTGCGCGCTAGGGGGGGAGCCCTGTAGCGCCACCATCATCATCAACAGATTGGTCAGCTGGCTCGGAGGGACACGCGACACTCGGCACCCGGCACCCCTCGGGAACGGCACTTTCGTTCTACTCGCTTGATTCCGACCATAGCGCAGCCAGCGCAACCGCAATAGACGTGGGCTCGGCCGCCCCGCCTCATCGGCTGCCTACAGAGCAATTATCTCCATTTACGCTAATATAACGATGCCAGGTAGAACTTACGCAAAATATGCATTGCTGTGGAAATGCAGGGCGTTGTTCCTGCTCCCGGTTTTATTTTTATTTTTTCATATTTCCTGATTGTTCAAAATTGTCTTCCAATAATTATCTTCACTAATTATTTACGCCATTATAACGATTATCGGAGGTACTTTCGCGAAACCTGCATTATTGCAGAAATGCCGTGCTATACGGTTTTCCAGTTTCCGTAATTTTTTATATTTCTCTTATGTTCCACCGATTGTCTTCAGTTACGCTATTAATGCGACCACAATGAAACTCTCGCGAAATCTGGAATATTGCGGAAATGCCTTCTTTACGATCTGAGTTTAGCTGTGAAGTAAAATCATATACACGGTGCACCATTTTTCATAATTGTTTATGTATTTCTTTTTTTTCACTTTGTTCCACCAATCATCTCCATTTACGCTGTTATAACGATTACAGGTGAAATTTTTGCGAAATCTCTACTATTGTGAAAATGCCATGCGCTACACGGTTTGGAAGTTTTCTGTAATTATTTATACTTTTGTTATTGTTGAGTTTTTCAAAACTTCGAATGACCAGTTATATGCATTTACGCTATCATAATGATTACTGGTGGAACTTTCGCTATATCTGCATTTTTGTGGAAATGCACGTAACAGGGTCCTGCCTTTGGGAATTCTCGGCAAAAAATGCTACGCATTAAAAATCCCATCATTACACTTCACCGGTGATCAAGATTGTGACGGTTTGGTTTTCCAAGGCGCGCCCACGGGAGTCACAAGACGTTATGGTTGCAGCTAAGCGCGTCCAGGTTCCCTACACACATGCTAAATATATCCTATCTCTGATGGTGGTGCCTACAGAGGCACTAGGGGTCCCTTTGAGCGATCTCATGGGCTCGATCGATAGACGACGGTATGTTACTACCACCGCAGATGCAGCAAACCGTCGCCAAGGTGCCGAATGTCCTTAAGGGTTGGTTAGTCGTTCATAATGCTGTACCCATACTCAAGGCCGAACAATGAAATGCCGACATGACTGACTTTCCACGATTGTACCTCGGCTGTCGATGCCGATTGTTTGGTGAACAGCTAAATCCCGATTGTAAAAAGGGCAGCACTTTTTAACCATCAGCACAGCTTGATAGTCACATCACGCGTGCGCGTGATGTGTCCCATTGCATTGCTACAGTGGGTTTCCCTCCTTTTTTTCTTGGCGCACAAAGCTCACGAACATGTCTCTATGACACGCTACAAATTGCCTTAAGCTACAGCATCAGCGGCTGCTCTAGGAAACCGATGCAAGCATGTCTCAAGGCTGTCTTTTTCAACCGCTTGTGGAAAGGTGGATGAAGCGCTGTGGATAGCAACTATGCGTGTACGCGACAGCCCCGGGTTGGACCTACCGTTTGGCCTCTGCACCCATTTTGCAATGCTCATCCTCAAGGTTTGTTTAGGACCGGTATTAACTTAAAACGTTCGATCTGGCGTCATGTTCAGAAGTTCAACTTCGTTAACTGGTACCCTTTGAAGATAGTAGTAATTGCATTCACGCACGTTCAGCTGCGGGTGCTAGTTAACGTCTCAAGGCATGGGACAAAACGGTAGCACAAAGCTCACGCGCGACCGCATACACGAGAGTTCCAGCGGTAGAACGAGCAAAAGTGATAGCCCCCAAAGAAGACGCATAAACCCGTTAAGGAATTCGACAACGAGTAATAACAGGAAATGTATGCTGCTTTTGAGGGATATTCCTTGGTAGGTAAGTGTAAAATGCTCACCAAAGCTGTTAGAGCATTCCTCGCCTTTACACTTTCCCCGTGTCATTGAAGTGAACCACGGCCGTACCTGCTTTGCTTCTGCGAAAGTTCCGCACCATAATTGTAAAATAGTCTCTCTTTCTTGAAGGCTTGGGGAATGCAAAAACATCTGCTTCGGATGGGGCATAATTTAAAGGCCTGATGTTCTATAATAATCCTTTTTTTTTTGCTGCAACGTTTATGTTTTGTTAGGGAAATTGCATAGCGGTACAATTGGGGGGGGGGGGGTCTTGCATTGTTCAGTTAATGACAACGCTATCATGGGAAAACGCGCCACGACTACTGTTGGTGACAACCGCAAATCTTGTGTTGTATTTTTATACGCTTGTTTATTTCTAACCAATGCACGCAGCTGATGTTTCGTAGCGCGAAATGTACTCTAGCGCAGCGATGGAGGCGCGCATAAATGCTCAAAATGCTCAATACAGAATGCTCAAAACAAAGAAGATACCTCCGGAAATACCTTTTCTTCCTCAACTAGCATGGTAATTTTAACCGGAGCACATAGTAGCAAGGTGGTCAAGATAGAAGTGGTGTCATCAACACATTTTTTTTAATATTCGTCCATCTTCAGATCCCAGAAAACAAAGCAATAGCTTCACGACCTACAGAAGAACTACGAGTCACAATTCTTCCAAAAAAAGTCGTTCGATAGGCTCACAGTGTTTGAGGGGTAAAATAAACTGACATTTTACTAGTACAGATGCTACACACATTCTGCAGGAGGAGTTGAGAAATTTCCGGGTTTCATATCGGCTTTTGCTTTCATGGTAGCGCTCTGGAGAACCCCACACTACCGGCCCTACTCAACGAGAATGAGTGCACAAAGGAATCGTCGCAAATAAATGCATCAGGTGAAATTTTTATGTATGCCATCATAACAAATTATTTACCCTGTTGTCTCTAAACGAAGAGTATTTCGAATTTCTACCAAGCAGGGTAAGGCACTTGAAACTTTCGCTCTCAAACCACCCGCATACACTCTTTACAACCAGAGGAATCTGAAATATATATCGCAGATAATCGGCGTATAGACCTCTCTTTTCCTCCAGCAGCATCATTCGTAACCATTAATTTCTGTCGACATCACGAAATTGCTGAACTAAAGTCCAAAGTTCCTTCTTGCTCCAGTAAGAACGATTTTTCTTTTCTTCTTTTTTTTTTGCCTGTTACCATCCTCATCTATCAGACTTATTGTACCCGTATACCCCCCCTCCTACCTCCGTGCGCTGACATCCGCTCTTTATTCCAGGCAATGAGGGGTGAGTCTCTTCACATTATCGTGCCTCCTCTCTAAGCTTTTCTACTTGCGACTGGCCAAAAACTTTTGTTGGCTTGTTGCCACCACACGTGTTTCACCGGTATTCAAGAAAAAAATTTGCCGTTAAAGCCATGTGTAGTTTTATATAATTTTGAAAGCATGTTGCCATTGCACTTTCTTGGCGGAACAAATACTGGACATAAATAACGTAAGGTCGATTCAAAGCTTACAGCGAAGTGAAATATCAGACCTGCCTAGGTTAACCACACCTATAAAAGCTACCGCAGCCATTATAAATTCGCTGCTACCTCCCTTCACTAGCTAGAGCAATTGGTTCTTACCGGAAGTTGTGTGGACGGTGGTTTTCTCATCCATAGTTCAGGAAGGATTGATTGGCTCCGTCCCTTGACCGTTAAGTTGCAGTGCAGCACACACGAGAGATTGTTGCTAGAAGCAGGGCCTTTGATCGACGTTTTCCTTAGCCAGAAACACTTCTTCAACGCTGAAGCTGAGGTTCCGTTGCTGGATTACGTAGGATGCGTGCGGCGCGGGTAGTAGATTCGTCTTTCTCTGTGCTCGTGATGCGTGGCGCGCGAAATCAGCAGTCATAAAAAAGAATTTCCAGTTTTCTGCTCATATAAAATGTCACATCACGAGGTACACCGTAGAAACGACATTTCAGATTGAATCTACGTAAGAATCTCTTTTGTACTGCATGCTTTCTAAGCTTCGCTGCTTTATTAGAACCATTTTCATTTTGTAGCGTTTCCTACACTGGCCGAGGTTGAGCAGTTTCGCATGGACCTTGAAGGGCCGCGCTGGGCAAACGCGCGGAGCATGGGATGGGATCTGGGTGGATTGGATTTGGATTGGTTTGGATTAAACTGAATTGTATTTTTTTGTATGGAAAATCAAATCCAATTTAGATTACGGGTGTGTAGAGAATTGGGACTGCACATTCGCCTGCGTGCGCATTCCACAGGAGTAACATTATAGCACTTGTAGACGCACTGGCGCCGGCGCGTGTGCAGCTGTGCGCCTCCGTTTGCTCAGTAGCCAAGTCTGCGGGTGCGACAGAGCCGCTTGATAGGCGCTTCGCTTGGCTCTTGGAGAGCCGTGCTGTGGATTCGCGAGGAGCAGTAACTGGACAGGACTTGACTGGACGGGACTGGACGGGACTGGACTGGACTGGATTGTATAGTATTGTATTGAATTCGATTGGATTGGATTGCTGAACCTCACCTCACGGTACGTATATTCTGGCACAGCCAAGCTAAACCCCTGCTAATTTTTTGTGGTATGCATTTCAGTAGAGCTTGATGTCGGGCTAGTTGGTGTAACATGCTTTTGTAGGTACGTTGCGCTTGCTGTAAACACAGAGACGGGCACGGAAAAAAACGTAGACTTTCAGCGCCGCCTTCTCGTGAAAGTCTACGTTTTTTCCCGTGCTCGTCTCTGTGCTCACAGCAAGCGCAACGTACCTTCGAAAGCATCGAGGTATGCCCCAGCTATTTTTTTTTTCAAATTTGTATCTGCTTGTGACGCATACCAAAACCTACCGATTAGGAGAGTGTAGTACAAGGAGGAATGAAAATTGTGGAAGGATCTGAAGATGTATGAGCCTTAGCTGATTTAACATTACATGCCACGGATATCTTTTGGCTTTCAAGATGCTGCTCAGTGGTACTCCTGTTTCTCCTGGGACGTTTTATTTTACGCTTGGTCTGAATAATATCTGGAGTAATCCATTCACAGTAGCATCTCCTTGTAACATATTTCAAGGGTACAAAATGATGGATGCGTTAATACTCCGTTTCCTATTTTACTGATGCAGTATTTTACTGTGTTTTACTGATGAAGAATTTTACTGTGCAGACCACTGTTCATTTGCCTTTCATATGTAAACTCTTATATAATCAAATATAGAAGCGTCATCAGCACGGTCAATCATTTTCGCATATTTGACCGAATGGTTTTAATACTTTCAAGTCCGAAAGAAGATCAACATAACGATAAAAGCCGGTGTGAGAAATACCAGGATCTACATTTACTACCCGACTCGAAAACACGTCGCTATAGAAAAAAAATCTCAAAGGGCGTTAAGACGGGTATGTCCTACAACAGGCCGGTTGAAATTCATAGCCAACATCATGTCTAAGATAGTAGCCCAAGAGGCACTCACTCCATAAGTAGGTGAGTCCAGTCAAGACATGATCGATTGAATGAAATCACCCGTTATAATAAGGGAGCGCTCTCGATAACACAAAAGGTAGTCGTAAAATTAGCCATAGCCTTCTCTACATTAGCAGACATGAGTAAGTTGCATCAGGTGCTCAATAATCAGCACAAATTGAGAATTTTAGGCCCCACACAGATGCGTTTAAAAATAAGACTTTATGATATGTAATTGCAGGCAAAACTGATCAACCCAACATTATTTTTGCTATACTGGCAACGCCCCCACAACGGGAGCCCAATAACGCCTATATATATAATAACAACCGTGCTAGAACAACCACCCAGACGGTTTTCTGTCACTCAGCCAGGTTTCGGTAATTACAACTAGGTTGGCTCATCATTCAATATAAGCAGTTCCAAACGGTAAATTTTATTTGCACTGCTTCTTGCATTAAGCGAGAAGACCATGAGTTCATCGAGGGGGAGACGGAGTACATTTTGTTAGCTGGTGTCAATTCATGTGCCTGGACTGCAACGTACCGCCTTGTTGCACCGTCCGATGGGTACAGGTTCTTGTAAACGTAATATTTGCCGTGCGCAACCATACCCTCCTCTCCTTATCTTTTTTCAATTTTGGCACATTGCCAAATCCAACGTCGCTTTCTTACGGTTTATTGCAAATAATAATTTTCAATGAAGACAGGTGTTCCCTTGAGTTTTTTAGCGTTGAGCGTTGCGGTTTGCTCTGTGTAGTAAAATACTGAAGTGACGAACCACCGGGCATTTAAAAGAAGGTTTGCCTATTCGGTGAATTCTATCCACTGACGTAATAGTTACTCCTAAGGTTTCTTTGAACATATGATCGATAACCAATTGTCCTAAGACGACGTCAGTTTCCTTCGATGCCTCGGACGCTCAAAAGAAAACAAAATTCTTTCGTTTACTCTTGTCTTCAAGCTAAACTATCTTCGCTAGTTGTTGACGTACTGTATCCTGAAAAGTAGGGGCAATTTCTCTAAGACCATATAGAAACAATAAAGTTTCATACTAACATATACTAGAGGGAAACCTGTCGCTACAGTCGCGTGCCGCCATTGGCGGCGCCATTGCTGCAAGCGAAGTTCCTCGCCTACTTGGCTTAGCTAGCCATACGGCTTCTTTTTTGTCTCGAAGCCAGAATTAAAAAAAGGGTACCATTTTTTTCTTGTTCAATCGTGCGTGAAGCTTCTACATAATCATTGAAAAATTATGCTTTGTGGAGGTTCAATTTTATAATAACAAAACAAATTTAATGAACCTTGTACCGTAATATTGTTGCTTTTTGGCAACCAGAGCCAACTTCTCAGCCTGCTCATGAGACATGCCATGGACAAGTGGAACGTGTCTGCCCGGTACATTACGGAACGCTCGCCGAAGCGCGGCTATCCTAGACAGTGGCGGCAGATTTCCCTCTAGTATATATTAGTATAACACTGTATGCTAGAAACGTCATTTTTGTGACCAATTCCTTCCCTTCCCACTCCAAGTGGCCTAACCGTCCTCCCGGAGAATCCACCATTTGTTCGGTTTGCTCAACGCTTTTTTTACTTATAAGGAATAATTTCGGACACCTTGTTTACATTTATTCGTTTTGACAGTTCTTTAATTTTTTCACAAAGCAGTAGCTTACGTCATGAAAGCAACCACACACAATAAACAACACAGAATGAACAACAACACAGAATGAACAGCCGCACAACACGAAGACATCGTTTGTCTGTTCCGTACGAAGAAGTACAACTACCCTGTAGCAATGCAGCGGCAGGTGCGGCAAACATCTTGCCGTGTGCAGGCTCGGTGTACCAACTCTTGAAAAGTGAGGAGGAGGCGGGCCGGAATAGCCAATTACGCTAGGAAAAGGAGAGGCCGTTATAAATGCACTGCAAATCAATAACGCCCAGGTGCAGACGGCCTTGTGCAGAATTTTATAAAACTTTTTGTAGCGTAAGCTACACTGGCCGACGTTGAGCAGTTTCGCACGGACCTTGAAGTGCCGTTCAGCGCAAGCGCGAGGAGCAGTGCTTTGGATGGGACCGGATTTGATTGGACTGGATTGCATTGGATTGGCTTGGATTGGGTTTGGATTGGATTAAATTGTACTATGTTGAATAAAAGTCCAATCCAATTGGAGTACGGGTGTGTAGAGAATTGGGTCTGCACATTCGCCGGTCTGCGCATTCCAGAGGAGGGACGGCATAGCCACGGCAGACGCACTGGCGCCGGCGATTGCCCAGCTGTCCGCCTGCATTGCGCAGTAGCCGAGACTGACGCTGCGCCAGAGCCGCTTGATAGCCGTTTCACGTGGCTCGTGGAGAGCCCTGCTGCGCATGCGCGAGGAGCAGTAACTGGAGTGAACTTGACTGGATTGGATGGAATTGGATTGGATTTGATTGGATTGAATTCGATTGGACTGGAAATCGTTTTAGCAGCAGTAAGCAAGATAATCAGTTACTCCTAGACAACCAGGAAACCGAAGAATAACCAACTGAACTTTAGCTCACGCAACGTATTTCCTGGGATAGCCGAGCTAAGCCACTCGCAATTTTTTTACGTTTTTTGTGCCTGTTTTGCTGATAGACCTAACAAGATTCTACCACGTCGATGGTCTCCATTCTATATTTTATGACACTCATACAGTACTATAACTAAAATCCCAAAAGAAAAGTTATTGAGAACTGTCGACGGATACCGTCCAGTCCCTCCACGATTTCTTGGTAACAAAATGTTTGTAAAGATTTTCTCACGGAGGCGGCAGCTTGTCAATTATACCCTTAATAGAGCGCATAAAACAGGTCGAATCCTAGGCCAAAGTGCTTACACAAATGTGCCTATTGCTTGTTCAATATTAGAGTGTGTATCAGGGGAAATGTGAGAATGACAGGTGGAGAGAGAGATCACTTTATCGAACCTTAACTGGGTTTATTGGAGCAGTGAGGCCGCTGGTTTTAGGCCAGCGGCGACGTTGTCAGCGCGGGACACCAGACGTACCTGGACCTCTGGGTCCGAACTGCCAAGCACTTCTTCCAACTGCTTGTCGTTAACTATGGAGGGAAACTTTTGGACTCACTTGGACTCACTTCACTTGGCAGCAGCAGTTGCGGCGGCATGTCCCCTTTCTAAGACGAATTTCTTCTGCCAACAGGGCGTACTCGTGCTTGGTTTCCCGCGTCGTCAGTGGCCACCGTGGATTATCGTCCACGTGCGGACGCACCTATCGCAGGGCGTCGAGGTGCTTCACCCCTGTGCTGCCTGCTGCGCCTGCGCGTACTGCACACCACCATCAACGAGGACCATATAAGCACGCGCCCGTTGGCCCGGACTTCACTTGGCAGCAGCAGTTGCGGCGGCATGTCCCCTTTCTAAGACGAATTTCTTCTGCCAACAGGATGGTTGGTTACTTTGTGCACCTATTTGAAATTTATGCTGTCCGCGACTGCTGCCCAAACCCTTGTTTTTTAGTATCGCTATGCCTACTCTAGCGCAACTAGCCAAAAAAATTGAATCTCTCCAAGAACTTTTGAATGAGAAGTTCGACTCACTGATTGATGATTTGGTGTCTAAAGTTAACATCAAGTTGAAAGATCTTGGTCTGGGTGAGCATGCTTCGCTTTGTGAAAGTGTTCGTTTTATGAGCCAAGAATTTGACGAAATGAAGCTGAGACAGGAAGATCTGCTGGCCTCGAACAAAGTGCTCTTGTCACGAAATGAAGCACTCGAAAAAAGAGTGGCTGATCTCGAGCAGTATTCGAGGATGAATAATGTTGAGATCAAGGGTGTTCCTTCATCACAGGGTGAGGATTGCGGAGCCATTGTGAGACGAATCGGCGATGCTGTCGAGTGCCCCGTCTCACCCGCCGATATCGACACGGTTCACCGTGTTAACTCTAAGACCACCGAAAAAAGCATTATTGCTCGATTCTGCTCGCGTGATAAAAAAAATGAGTTCATTAGGAATGCTCGCAGAGCCAGACTGCGCACTGACAATATCGGCTTCTCTGGTGGCACTAACCTGCCAATCTATGTTAATGACCATTTAACTCTTGATAACAAGAAAATGTTCTCAAAGGCACTGCCACTGAAAAAGGAACACAAGTGGAAGCACTTGTGGACCGATAACTGCCAGATAAAAGCCCGGAAAGCAGACGACAGCAGAGTGTATCGCATTTCCACTGAGTCCGATCTTCGTATCTTCACGTGATGCATTGTAAAACTTCCTTTCGCTTATACCCTAAGGAAGGTATAGTTGACTCTCTCGTTTCATGGCCTTGCATTCTCCGGAGTTTGTGCAGCGTCAACTTTCCAAAATGAGTCGTTCCCTCATTCACTTCAATGCACGTAGCCTTCGTATGAATATAGATGCAATTACTAACTTCATTTCCACAGTTCAGCATGCCTTCACGTTCATCTGCATATCAGAGACTTGGCTTTGTGACACCGACAACGGCATGACCGGTTTCCCGTCTTTTCAAGCTGAATATTGCCATCGCTAATATGATAGTCATGGGGGTGCCGCGATTTTTCTTGCCCAAGATGTATCTTACACGCGCAGATGTGACCTTGAAATAAATGTGAATTGTAGAGGTTGACCGCTCATTCCTTAATAATGAAAAGAACCTAATTCTAGGTTACATTTATCGCTCACCATCTTCTTCCCTTTGTGATTTTTTGCGCAGTCTCAGTGAAGTTTTATCTAAGCTAACTTTTGAAAATAAGAACGTAATTATTGTAGGTGATGTTAATATTAACTTGCTTGACACGGACAGTACTTCTTATGCAAATTACACTGAGTGTTTCACTAGATTTGGCTTTGAATCGCTTGTTGATTGTCCAACTAGGGTAGCATCTCACGGTACCGGTACACTCCTTGATCACGTGTTATCCAACATGGCGTCACCACCCTGCATGGGGGTTGTTGACACCGATATCACCGATCATTTTCCTATTTTCCTCAGATTCGAAAACATAACCCACACACGTAATATTAGCTATTCTACATCTATATTTAGTTCCGATTCCTTTGCTGAGGCTATTAGTACAACTCATTGGGTGCCTGTTAATGTCTATGTCTGACCCAGATGCAGCCTTGCAACCAGTTTACTCGTCATTTTTACTCGCCGTGTCGGCTAACACGCGTACTGTCCAATGTAAAAAGAAATACAAGTATCCGCACAACCCATGGATGACAAATGGTCTTCTAATAAATTTAAGGAAGAAAGAAAACATGTATAAAAAAAAGAAGCGTCAGCCCTTTAATATGTGTCTGGCTAAACGATACAAGTCCTACTACAATCTATTAAATACCTTGCTCAAGCAAGCGAAAAAAAGGTACTACGAAAATGAATTCGACAATAGGACTAACCCCAAAAGGCAGTGGCAGCTGCTCAACTCCTTCCTTAACAAGTCATCCGCTAATGTCCCTCTAACCAAAATCGACTACAATGGATCCACCCTCTCCGAGCCCAAGGAAATTGCCAATGCTTTCTCGGAATACTTTTCTTCCGTCTATAATAACCACCGCCCCCATGCGCAGTCGTATACTTCTCTGGGACGTACCACGCAGTCATTCTTTCTTTTCCCAACAACACCACAGGAAGTCTTTTCCACCATTGCTAATCTTAAAAATACAGGGCCTGGGTTAGATGACATTTGTGTAAGGCATTTAAAACTGGTTGCACATTTAGTTTCCGACAAGCTCTGTCATATTATCAACCGTATGTTTAAACAGGGTTTATTTCCTTCATTCTTAAAAAAAGCTAAAGTAATTCTAGTTTTTAAAAAAGGCGATAAACAAACAGTTACGAACTACCGTCCTAATTCCATTCTTTCCTGCCTTAGCAAACTATTCGAAAAATTGTTTGTTAAACGTCTGAATGGCTATTTATTTGTATTTAAGTTGCTTAAAGACAGCCAATTTGGTTTCCGTCCAGGTGGGTCAATAAATCTAGCTGTGCTGTCTCTAACTGACTACATAAAGAAAAGTATCGATTCGGGAAATTTAGTGGGTTCGGTTTTTTAGATCTCACAAAAGCCTTTGACACAGTAAATCACCAATTCTTATTGCATAAACTTCAGTCCTATGGCATAACTGGCCCTGCGCTTATATTCTTAAAAAATTATCTACTTGACAGACAGTACACAGTACACGCCGCAAATACCTTCTCTGCAATAAAATATGTTAACCAAGGAGTACCGCAGGGCTCAGTATTGGGTCCTTTGCTATTTATTTTATATATGAATGATCATCCTGATGTTCTTAGCTCTTCTGACTGTGGTCAGTGTGTTTTATACGCAGATGACACAACGATATCTTCATCTGATAAAAACATTGGTGCTCTTATCTCAAAGTTAAATCTTGCATTAAATGCCCTGATGAATTGGTGCAGCAGTAGTCACTTAGTTATCAACCCCACAAAAACTAAATTTATGGTGTTTAAAAGTGCTCAGAGGTCATTATCTACCATTCCCGTAATACAACGTGATATTCATTCCATTTCTGCTTGTTCTGATGTCGTCTTTCTTGGCATACATCTTGACCCATGTCTTACATTTTGCAGTCACTTTAACCATCTTAAGCAGAAGACGGCGTTTTGGTATCCGCGCATTAATCAAAGCTCGCAATTTCTTTTCCCGTGAAGCTCTACTGGCGCTGTATTTTGCGTTCATTCATATTCATATTACTTACAGTATAGTCTCATGGGGCAGCACTTATGCTTGTCACTTATCATCAATACAGCACATTCAAAATCAGTCAATATGCATTGTCACTTCTAGTTCTTCGCAATCGAACGCTTACACTTTACTACGCTCTTACAATATCTTGCCCGTAAATGTTTTGTTCCGGTTGAATCTCGTGACTTTATTCCACAAATTGCTTCATAATCAACTGGCATTCCCATTTATTGCATCTGATATTTTGCAGAATAATAATGTGACCAGGTTTGCGGCTAATAAATATTTCCTATTACCCCCCACTCATACTAATTATGGGAAAAAAACTTCCGCTTTCAGTGCGATATCCTTTTGGAATGCGTTACCTTCTAGTATTAAGTGTTGCACCTCATTTCCTTTGTTCAAAAAGTCTGTCAAAAAACAGTTTCTCGAATAACCCTACTTGTGATCGTTTACCTGTTTGACTTGTTTGTTCTTCGATTCCTTTTATACCATGTTGCGTGTTTTTGGCTTGATTTCTGGTGTAAAAGTGTATTTTCATGTCCGTATTTTGTAAGAATTTTCAGTTGCTCTGTATAAATTTTACCGTCATTTTACATACATTTTACCGAGGGTCCCACTAAAGTCGTTGGCTCTGGGACCCTCGTCTGCATATCCTAGATTTTGTAACAACTTATTACTGAAGGCAAGCGTTGCAGGGGGCGGCAGAAAGTTAGATGGGCAGATGAGATCAAGAAGTTTGCGGGGATAAATTGGTCACAGTTGGCACAGGACCGAGGTAATTGGAGAATAATGGGAGAGGCCTTTGCCCTTCAGTGGGCGTAGACAGGCTGGTGATGATGATGATGATGATGATTACTGGAAATAATAAAACTTGAACTTGAACTTGAAAGGGATCTTGAGGGGAGGCCCATATAGAGTAGACCAGTGTGGCTCGGTCCCCACCGAGTGGACAGCGTGGCTAGGCGAACTGCGATGGGTGAATGCGATACAGTAGTGCTCGGCAGAACAAAGTTTTTGTCCGCAGGAGTCGCCATAAGCGTAACAGATGGTTGGTTAGCTCAGGGTGGGCAGAAGGGTATCGACGGCGAGAGGGGCGGTATTGCGCAGTTATATCATGGTATGTTATTAATTGATCCCTGGCTGATCTGCGCTGTTGTAGTATACGAGGCTGGCACGGGCACGGATTGTCAATCCTCGTGCTGCATTGTGTGCTGCATCACTGGCCCCAAACTAGTGTCCGCCGCGTCCATACGATGCCTATCAGGGAAGAGAAGGGATTTCGAATGAGAGCTTTGGATGCCATGGATGATATGTATCCGCGGACAAAGTTTCGGATGACCGTTTTCAAATCGCTAGCTATAATAGCAGGTAAAGGCCGGGTTAGTGCGAGGGCTAGTGCTTCTTCCTCTGCCGCTTCAGGGGTGCTTGTGCGGATGGTGAGAAAGTTAACTGGGGGGTTATTCGGGCTATTAATTACTGTGAGGGCAAAGGCGTCGTGATGGCGGTAATCTGCCGCACTCACGTACAGAATGTCAGGTTTGATGGGAAATTTTCTGGTCAGCGCCCGTGCCCGTTGCTTTGTTCTACCTGTGTGGTAGGTGGGGTGCATGTTCCTCAGAAGAGGGCGGACGCGGTGGCAGTCGCGGATCGGCTGGGGAATAGGGATAGCCGGTTCATAACAGACTGGGGCCCGATACCAAGGCTGATCAGTATATGCTGTCCACTGGACGTAGTTGAGAGGCGACGGAGCTGCTTGATATGATGTACCTCGACGAGTTCTTAGGCAGTATTATGAACCCCGAGGCGCTCAAGTCAGGCAGCAGATACACTCAGAGGAATTTGTAGTGCAGCGTTGTAGGCCTTTCTGATAAGACAATAATTTTGCTCATTTCTGCGTTGGAAACACGCAGGTAGGGGAGCAAATATGTCAGGCGACTAATCATAAAGGCTTGAACAAGCTTGATTCTCTCAGTCTCCTTGAGGCCATGGTGGAGTTCGGTAATTGGTGAGATGAGTCCCGTTGTGTGATTAACGCGTGTGCTTAACTGCAGGATAATTTTTCTGTTGCTGCGATTATGCTGCATGATAACACCGAGGACCTTGCAGGGTGCGCACCTCTGGGAATAAATGTTCATTCAGGTAAATAGTGATGTCGGGTCCATTTTGAGAGGTCAGTTTGGCTGTTAGGAGGCGAAGCTCCGATTTTGCGAGAGAGCTCTCCCGGCCCACAGTCTGTGCTTCCTCGTTCATGACACGTGCACCTTGCTGTATTGTCTTTTCAAATAATGCGTCACTACCACCAGAGACCCACAACGTAATATCATGTTCATATAGGCCTAAATGTAGCTGTGGAATTATTTCAAGCTTCATCGAGATGTTTGTGGAAGCACAGTTAAATAATAGAAGCGAAAGAACGGCTCCTTGTGGAGCCTGTATAGAAAATAGAGTTAGCACGTCAGATTTATCGCCCCCTATTGGAACGAACGCTGTACGCGCCATTAGAAAGTTATGCACGTGGTTGTACACACGGTCTCCAGGGGGTATTGATTCCAGGCCACGTAAGATGACGCTGTGAGTGACTCGGTCACATTCTTTGGTAAGATCCAGCGCAAAGATTGCCGCAGTGTCAAGTCGGCTTGAAGTGGTGATTGCCCAACGGGAAAGTTGCAGAAGGACATTTTGAGTAGAGAGTCCAGGGTGGAAGCCAGTCATCGAGTGCGGGAGAGCGGTGGTGGAATTCAGATGAAGCGTAAAGCGAGCGCGGATGATGTGCTCCAGGACCTTGCCAGCACGTCAAGTTATAAATACGGGTCGGAGATGACCTATATTAAGATGATTTCCACAGCCCAAGCATTGGCCCGCGCTCTCAACAACCGGGCCCCAGAGGACGAGCAGAGTCCAACGCCGTTTGAGAACTTCCAGGAAATAACCCAATATTATATATTAGGCAGGAGGACCTTTAAACCCGCACACCGTGGTTTGTCTAAAATACAGGTGAAGACATTAAGACGAATTTAAACACGTTCCCAAATCCAGTATGACAAAATTCCCCACACAATGCTCCCCGAAGTGCGCGTTTTGCGGAAATTCATGCACACTCTATCCCATCGTCTGGGAGTGCGACCGAAACCCCGACATTCCCGTTAGCAGTCGGAGTGTATGTTATCCAGCTCGACCCTCGACGACCAGATGATCTTGGTTGATCGAGCGGAGGGAGCCAGGATTTCGCATGGACTTCCGGACTAGGAAGCCACCCCACAATTTATTTTTGCTCAGTAAACTTTCTTCCTCCTTCCCCTTCAGGTTTTTGGATAAGCTTAACCTTGACATGTTTCCGTGCGGAACGAAGTGTCCCGCGTTCCCAAAAATAATTAAAGCATTACGTGAGAGCCGATATTGAGGGATCGTCCAGGTCGCGCGGCATTATGAGGATCACTCTGTCTGACCCCGGTATCGAGCCTGAGCGAATAGCCAGAAAAGGGCTGCGCACTTCCGCCTCGATGATGGCAAAATATAGGTCATTATTAGGTGATACAGGCTATTGTTGAAGTGGCTGAGCGTCTCCCGCGGAGTTATAAAAGTACAAGCTCCATCTAATAGTTTCTGATTTGTACCCGGTAATTTTTTACGATGGCTGTAAGCCGATGATCCTGTTCTGTTTTTGTGTGAGTGGGGTCCAGGAGGTATCTCAAAAGGGACGAGGGTCTCCACATGCCATGGTAGCCTTTCATGTTGCAAATTTTGTGCCACTGACTTTGACCAAGTTGTACGAAATAGTTCTCTATTTTGTTGTGTAGGTGAGCCATTTTCACTATAAATATTCTGTCGCACTTTTTTGTCGCAATCAGCGCTGGATGCTTCGGAATCCGTTCTGTAGGTGTTGCAAGTGGGAATCTACCGTTTCGGATAGAGTGCTGGGAGGAGTGCTCGTGGTTCGAGCGTCAGTGAGACCCCCTGTTCAAGACCCGAAGGAATGAATTCTGGAGGCTGGTACGCCTGCCGCACCTAGCGAAATTTATTCCAGTTTAGAAGATGCGTCTCGTGTGAACGGGTACACGGGGGGCCTTTTAAATTTACCCCAGGTTGAAGAATGAAGTGACCGGTACCTAACGAGTAATTGGTGTTATACAAGCATGCGCTCATGACGTTATAAGTGAAGTTGAGATCTACAGATGAATCTCTCTGCACGCTGTTGCCAGTTCTACTGGGGGACGTTGGATCCGATTCTGTAGTACGTAGATGTGCTTGGATGTGATCCTACAAGAGCCAGCCCTTGCGAGTGCAGTGAGGGTATCCCCAGGCGGTGTGTGGCGCATTGATGTCGCCGACAATGATAAGAGCATTAGGCCCTACTGTTTCCTTACTCAGACTGAACAAGTGGCTAAATATGTGCCCTGTTGAACCAGGGCTGCTGTATATGTTGAGAACATATTGGCGCTCAGCCAGGAATCGATAAGATCAGAATAAGAGATATTATTCATAATTTTGAAAAACTGAAAAAGTTACTACTCTTCATTATCAACGAAATCTTTTTAACTGGTGAAATACCGGATCCTATGAAAGTAAGCATGTTGAGGCCACCGCACAAAAAAGGAACAAAAAAGGATTACTGTAATTACCGGCCAATTGCAATACTTTCATGTATAACATGCATAATGGAAAAAATTGTGTATAAGAACATGAATTCTTTCTGTACAAAATATAACTTATTAAATCCTGCCCAGTTCGGTTTCCGCAGTGGAATAAGCACGATCACACTATTAGAGGACTTTAACGACTTTATTTGCCATGAACTGGATAATAATAATGTTGTTCTTTCGTTGTTCGTTGATTTGCAAAAGGCATTCGATACCGTTGACCATCAATTATTATTGCACAAATTGTACGATATTGGATTCAGAGGCCCATATTTGTCGTTCTTTAAAAATTATTTTTTAATCGGGTGCAATGTGTAAAAATAGGTACTTCTTTAAGCAAATACAGGGCAGTGAATTTTGGTATTCCACAGGGTTCTGTGCTAGGGCCTCTTTTGTTTATTATTTATGTTAACGACCTTGCCAATGTACCACTAAAATCTAAACTTTATATGTATGCTGACGACACGGTCTTAGCCTTTCCGAGTAACTCGTATGATGAAGCTGCAAGAATTTTTCAGACTGACATATGCCATTTGCTCGATTGGTTTGTTTCTAATCGTATTTTCATTAATAAATCAAAAACGACCCTACTTTGCTTTCATAGCCCACATAAGCGGCTCACAATATCTAGGCCTATTTATCTACACGATAGCGGCTGCAGTCAGTGCTTCTGCCCAACTGTGCCACGATCAAATACTGTTAAGTACTTAGGTTTAACATTCGGCGAGACATTAGCTTGGGACACGCACATTCAAGAAGTGGCGAAGCGCTTGCGGGTAGTGTGCAGTTACCTTTATTCGCTACAATTTACATCAGATATTTTAATCAGAAAAATGGTGTACAAATCATTGGGAGAGTCAATAGTACGTTACGGGCTAACTATCTATGGTCATGCCTCACAATACCGGCTAAACATATTAAACCGTATAATAAAACGAATATATTGCAGCATTTCATATGGAACATTTCTTCAAGGAGAGGACAGAGATTTAACAATGCATCAACTAGAAATGCTGTCTGTTGAAAAACAGTTTGCCTTTGATGCACTTTGCAAACATTATTTTTCAAATACCTTTAAAGTAGACAACAAAAAACAAAGACCTTTGCGCCGTATTGAAACGTATGTTATTCCTCGCGTTTATACCAATTACGGGAAAAGAACACGACCCTACTATGTACCTTCTCTTTTTAATAAACTCGAAGTAGATGCTGCCCTTCATAGTTTTAAAAAAATCAAATTGTTCCTGCGCTTATGGCTAACCGAAACTTCTTGATTTCTTAGCTATACACCCGCACACTTGGCATGCTCTTGGTCGTATTGTATAGGTTTCATAATATGTTGTGTATTTAAGTTTGCATTGTATATGTTCTTCCGTTACATTGTTTTAGTTGAAATTTCTTTTGTTTTGTCTGTGTTATCGAACAGTAATTGTTGTCCTGCCAGAGGAACTTCCCTCCTCTTATTTACCTTTGTATATTTTGTAAAGGGCATAGGCATGTGCCCCGTGCACGAAGCTGGGCTTCCCAGCCCGCTCACAAGCATCACTGCTTATGTGGGCTGGAATGTATAATGTGTACTTTTCCTGTAATAAAGATTATTATTATTATTATTATTAATAGGTATGACACACTTATTCAGTAATTTCCTACTTCTCATAATGAGTTCACTGTAAATTCGCACAAATTACGGAACTGTCGCTGGGTGTTAATAAATGGGATCCTACCGGAGGCATGTGCTCATGGGAAACTACTCGAACTCGTGTATTATTAGCCCGCGCCACCGTTCGTAGTAGAGCTATCGCTGTACATTCGCGGATCACATGATCACTTTTGGAGACGCTGCACAAATGCGCCGTGACGAGAGGACTGCCGTTGGCGCTGCGCACAAATTTTGCGTTAGGGAGTATAGTAATCGTAAGTCCATTTTTTTTATTTCCATGCCCTAAACATTTCAGTGATTAAAGTGAAAATAATAAAAGCATAGTTATTTTCGTGTCAGAATCGAAACCAGGTCTCCGGAATAGCAACACAGTGCGCTTCCCCGAAGCTATTCTGTCACGTAGTGCGCTGTGGAACAGGTGGCAGGTGAATGTGGTGGCTTGTGAGTAGAACAAGTGCATACCATCTTAAGAGAGCTCTGATTCTGGAGAAGCTGCGACTTGAAGAGTGACCAGAAAGCCTGTCGAAGTAATTCAGAGCATAACCAAACAAAAGCGAACACACAGGCGCAAACACGATGCATCAGGGAACAACTGTTTGATAAATACTGCTAAGCCTTTGCTTTCAAACCATGAAAGCTGACCTTAATACCTGACAAATTTGTTCAAGAAATAAGTGGAGCAATACTATAAATGAGTAACTGGTAGGTTACTCACGTGTCCCAGACGGGGTGAGAGTGAATTGAAATGGTTTATTGAATGAAAATTTTTAAGCTGTCTGAAATTGTTTGTCCTAAAGTATCGCGAATGAAACTTTTTAGAGCATACTGATATATTTCATCCAGAAGTTACGTATCTCTACAAAGTTCCTAGATAAACAAAAAAAATGATGAACTAATAATTAGATACTCCAGACTAAAATAATATTCAGGGAAGCCTGCACTCACGCGCCAGACTTGAATGGCGAAGCTGTTAGAAATGGGCATTGCCAGCCCTACAGTTAAGTCCCATCACCATTCTTCATTTTCATAGTTGCAGTGCTAGTAATCGTCGTGATATGCATCGAAGAGGTCGTCGTTTTCGCGGCGAATAGTGCATGCAAAGTCTTCATCAGCCTTTTGTACTTCCACCAGCTCTTCGTTATTGACTCGAGGCAGCCATGGCAATATCATTGGAAATTGTCTAGGGAAGGAGTGGCCCACAGGTTGCCACGTGTCCAATCATCCCTAACGGCTTCTAGGGAATGCGGCGGCGGCGTCAACCTCTTGCAAGCAGGGGGTCTATTCAGGTTTAGCATTAGTGTTTTTGTGCAAAGCCTTGATTAAGGGCGGCAGACAATAAAAGAACAAGTCTTACCATGATATACAGTAGTAAGGCGTCTGGTACCGTAAAAACGTAACTAACAAGAAGTAACTGCAGAGCAAGACGAGATACATAAATCTGTATATCGCATCGAGACTGAGAAAAATGCAACTCATAGTACATGATGTCACGTTTTGTGGCACGTCTCTACCAGCTCAGAAGAATGCACACGGGAGAATCGTAGGCATGTTTACCACCGCACACATTTATTATGAACAGCTACAAGCCCTAAGCAAAATACACACAAAGCGAACAAAGAACTCAACCAAATAAATTCCTAAATACTAATCCCTAACAACAACCCAGAAGAGCCACCAAACCAAACCAAAGTCACTACACTGAAGTCCCTAACAACGCAATCCGTCCTAATTCCAGCCGATATCACGTCCACGTTAACTATCCTATCAGCCATGGTTATATAATCCCAATTCCCTAGCGGACGGGACTACCGCTGTCTCCGGCGCTGACGTGTCGTACCCGTAGCGGGGCCGTGACACGCTTGTAGTCGTAGTTTTCCGCTGCGGCGGTGCTGGTGGTGGTGGTACCGACGTAGTTGGGCGTGGTAATCTTACGTTGGACCGCTTTTCAGCTGCTCCTCGTGGTAGCCCTCGTAGCAGGAAGCAACCTCTGGCCTCGGGGCCATCGCCGTGGAACCAGGTAGCACCAGGGAGCTCCGGGAACTACGCCGCGTGGGGACCGCCAAGGCGTTAGTTGACGGTGCGTGCTCGCTGTACGCAGGCGCCCGACCGTCGCCGCTGCGGCCACCAAAGCGCAGGTTGGTGGTAGCACGCGAAAGTGGGAGCCGGTGGCACGTTGGTCCACTCCAGCCCAGGCTTACGTGGCTCTGGTCGATGGCGGGGCCTCGTACCCCCGGCTTGTTCCTCGAACACGTGCCACCTGACCTTCCTGCTGTGGCGTTCTTCTGATCTCTCTCCCTCTCCCGACCTGTGCCCCGGGATTAAATAGCCTTTTCCCGGCCGTCGCGGCACTCTTGCATTCGCTGGGCCCGTGTCCGCCACACGGGTCATCCCCACATTGCTTATTTATCCACGTGCCTCCATCGCGTCACCTCGTCATTCGTCCGCCCTCTTCGCGGGAAATTTGCATTCTCTTTGTTCGTCTTCATCTTCGTCGGCTTCTGCCTCCGCTATGACACGTCATCTTTATTCTCACGGGGGGATTGCCCCCTGAACCATGACATAGGATAGTTGGCCAACTTGCCCGGATGTGTTCCAAAATTGGCAATGGATTAAACAATACATTGAAGACATCTTTACAGTGGTCCCATAAATATTGAACAAAAGCTTTTAGACAAGACAAAATTTAATCCAATGTAAACAAAAACCACAGCGAAAAATGGCTTTAAGACGTTCACGGCGTGACACGTGTTCCACATATGTACAAAAAAGAAAACATTGAAATATGAAAGTATAAACATTTAACAGTATGTGAGGGAGAAGCCCCCTGAGGTTCTTCTCAGAAACTGCGTGCTGACTGGGACTTGCCACTGTGCAAATAACTAGATGAGGTCGCTTGGAAAGCCTATAACTAAACAAGTATTTTCAAACACCGCACGATGCCGACACCTATACGCAGACAACATACTACCCTACAACAATTAGAAAGCCGTAATGAACTAAACCTCTTATACACCAAGCCAAGTCAAGTCAACTTACTTTATTTCCAACAATTTTTTTGCGGGTACCCCAGGCAAAAAGCGGTCATAAACCACTTGAAAGTGCCTGGGGGCCTGTACAGGAAGCGAGACATCTGAAGTTACAGTGGCATTAGAGTGAGGCTCAATCAAATTACAGAAATGAACTAACGATGCGCATGCACAATACAAAACATTTACAATTATAGTAATGCATTTTTCAAACGTTTCTGTGGAAAAAATACAACACTCCCTGTCATACACTTCTGCAAGTTACAAACACTTGTGCAATAGAAAATGCAAGTGTGCGATAGGACTCCAAGCGAAAATTGGCACACAACAAAACTTTTCTCACTAGCATCGACGGCGTCTAATGCGTGGACAACAAAAAGATACCACTATCAACAAAGAAGGTACTACACGGAAAACTTTGTAACAGATACTACGAGTTTTGAATGAAATAATCGCGCAATCGTCTTCCAGAAAGTGAGTTAGCGCGAAAGGCTCTCTTCCAAGTTATTCAGAATTAAAGGCAATCGGGGTGTTCAAGATAGTAGAAGATAATGTCAGGAGTGCATGTGAGCAGTGCAGGTACGCGGATCACTCTCTTTACCTCTAAGATTTTTCAGAGGTTTTAAGAAACCTTGGAAAATTTTATTTGAAAAAAGTAAGAATGAAGTAACCTGAAATCAAAAACATATTTTGCTTAAGAGATACGATACCCAGAAAACCAGTTAGAATATTTCATGAAAAGAGTTCACCACGATGTGGCGGTATTGTTAGGGAGTCTGCGCTTGGCGCCACGATCCGATGATACGCAGACAAATGCTGGGCACGACGGTGCACTGACAGATTCGTCCCGGGTGCCGAGTCGTTGCAGAGGCCAATCCGTCGTACCTCTTGCATATATGGTCGTGCACAACACCAAGCCCCCCCCCCCCCCCCCCCCCATGTGATGAGCGACAATAGGCGGCTGGGAAAAGACAACTGGGAGCTGCTGGCGGAAGACGCTCGGCAAACAGCCGCGTCGTCCAGGAGCAGAGCACGCCGGTGGCCAAGGGTCTGTAGGACCGGACGGAGGCCGCGGGAAGGCACGGCGTAAGGTAGACGTCCGGAGAGCTGGTGTTCTGTAAACCGAACGAGCTGTCATCCTCTTGCGTGGACACGGCTCTCCTGGAACTTTCATTTTCCACTCGAGCCAACGTTATACATTCCTTCCATCCTGGCCTTCCACACTTCAGTTCTGTCCGCCTCCCACAAGCCGAGGTCATCCGCTTCTGTGGTTTGCTCCCTTAACAAGGCCGGAGAAGGGCAACCCATTTCGTTGTCGCGTGTGTGCGTGTGTGCTAATACCCAGCGAAAGCGCGCCTTCCGATCGTTGTGAATAATGCCGCTCGCTCGTGGTTCGGCATAAGCGCCCCCAAGTGCTACTTTTGAGACAAAGCGTTCCGGCCGAAAACCAGGAAATTTACAGGTCTTTACTAGCGAAATACCCCCATACGCATTCGAGGATGTCGGCAGCTGGAGCTCGACCAGTAAGTGCCGCGCCAATAGTTCTTGCGCACCGCCCGCATGGTGCGTTTCCTTTGTGGCATCCAGTACGTGTAGGAAATCTTAAGCCTGTTTCAGATAATTCCTGTTTTCTTATGGTTACTAGTTGAAAGACAACCATACAGTCGCCTTTAACTTCAATAGGCGCAATATGAGATCACCAATTTCATTGACTGTTATACATGAATCCAAGATATCTCCATGAGTCTACGGGACGAATTGATTATCGATAATAGGGCAGCGAAACGTAGATTGGGTTTTTCAGACGGCAACTTGTATGGCAAGCTTATCATACACACAATGAAGAGAATGAAATAAAACATTAGTTAGCCAAAAAGAAGCAAATATGCAATTTTAACTGTATAAACGCAAGGTTGCACATCTGAGTAAACTGCATGGAGATCAAAACAACGTTGAATAACACTGAGGATAGGAGAAAGCCCTGCGGGATCGAAAACAGAGAATCTCCGCATGTTGGGCGAAGGGTTACCTTGGATTTTGCAGATAAGCGGCCGAATATAAAATCGTGGCCACTGACTAAGTCAAAAGGAAACAATTTGACGTTTCGGAGCCCATACCGGTTCCTTGTTCACAATCTTGGTCAGTGACCAATATTTTATATTCGCAAATATGACCCCTGACCAGACGAAGTTTCGTCGAACACTCGACTAAGATAAGCGCCCGTCGGAAAGGGACGCAAACGAGACCTCAGTGACACGCGTTTTTTTTAGTACCACTGACCGTACGCAGATACGTTGCCCAATAACCACATTGTCTGAGTTCACAACATAACTGAACCGCGGTAGGCAAACGTTCCCAGTGCCCTCCAAGGGCCTGGGTAGAACTGAGGAGCGCCATCTCCGCAGGCTACAAACGGGATAATTTAACAGCCCCGCAAGTCTAAAACACATCAACCCGTCCATTTCGGGTTCGCTTAACTTCTGCGGCCAGAGGGCAGATAAATGTGATAAGGTATGGGCCTTCCAATATACCAAAGGGGCAAAAACCAAAGTAAAGCCAAAGAGGGAGGGCTGGCAGGCGGCACTATCTGGCTGCTTGGCGCCCTCTCGTCTAGCGGGCGCGGGCGGTGGCCTCGACCAATGGGATTCCGGACTGAGGAACACCACCCACCTCAAGATTGTTCACTGCTTCTGCCTCTCTCTAACTCTGTCCTGTACAACATTACAGTTTTTCCTCATCCTCCTTGAGTGCCAGCGGTGTTTCCATTCAACCTAGCGCAAGGCAAAGGTTGGCCAATTCACGCGTGTTAGCCGCGATGTCATGCGGATGCCATACAGTATTGTAGGGCTGCTTCCCACTGCTTTAAGCAATTTACTTCTCTTTTCCGGGGTAATTGTAGGGTTTCTTGAATACGTAAGGGAGACCGCACTCGGATTTTGATATGATGAAGGTCGGCCAGCAGAAGTCGGCGAGGGTCCAGCTGTGCCGCTTTGGTATCTTCTTCCTTGGTGCTTCAGCTACTCTCGTGATCACCACTTGGTTCAAAGCTTCAATGGCCTAGGCTCCCCTTTGTGCCCGCTGCACCTAATCGATCTGGGATTCGCAGAAGTCGCAGATCAGCTGTGCCTCTGATTGCTGGGCAGGAGGGTTTCGAATTTTGTGTCGATACCGAGCTCGTAGCATGTCGTATCCCGAGTTTCGATTTAGGTTTTGGTGGTTCTACCACCAGAGGCCTACGCCGATATATGTGACGTCCTCAGGAATATTCGGACTCTTTGGATTCACTGTCTAACCCAAACACGCGTCTGTCTTGCCATCTCAGACGCAACACAACCTAACACTTTGGTGATAAAGGTTCAAATGAGGAAAATTTCCTGTGTGCAGCCGCCTCCATCCCATGTCTTCTGCACTCGTCAGGAACTGACGTGCTGGAGAACATCTCTCCTTGGTTCCTATATTATTGCTTGTGTGGCTGAGTTTATTGTGAATTCCTCCCCTCAACAGTAGTAGCGTCGTTATGACACCCGAACCATAAAACCCTGAAAACAAAATATGATACTAAGGAACGCCACGCAAATTTTCAATTTTTTTAAATTGTCGGCTATGACGTTGATGAAGCCAATGAAGGAAAACGGCGGGATGACTGACAACGCAGGCCCATCTATCCAGCATTGCTTGGAATTCAAAAGTATCAGTTCTGCAGAACTGTCGTACAAAATGGAACAGTGATTACGATCGGTCTGCGCCGTCTGCATCTTCGTGGCGGCTACAGCATTTTTCGCTATCATCGTGGCGTTCGGAGTCTACATCAGCAAGCACCTATCCCTACGATAAGTACGAACACACCGTATTGCTGCCCGGGAGAAGCCGCAGACACGTATCTAAACTTGAACAAGGGCGTAGACCTTTGCAAAAACATTGTCACGCACGCGCGTGCTAACCGCGCTCGCGAATCTACGAAGTTAAACCCAAGCTGGTGGAAAAAGGTTGTAGTTGCGGGGGTGATGCTGGAGGAAGCAAAGAGTAGCAGTGCTGGGCTCTTGGTCTAAGTAGATATATGCACTTACTACTTCCATGACCTCGCCACCTATCTCCAACCGCTGTGCTGTCCCGGGGTTATTGATCATTACTTTAGTTTTCTGCATATTAATTTTCAGGCCCACGGCTCTACTCTGTTTGTCCAGTGCGGTAAGCATGCTTTGCAATTCGTCCCCCGAGTTACTTAGCAAGGCAATGTCTACAGCAAATCAGAGGTTACTGAGGTATTCTCCATTAACCCTTACTCCCACCTGTTCCCAATCCAACGTTCTGAATACTTCTTGTAAACATGCTGTGAATAACATTGGGGAGATTCTGTCTCCTTATCTGACGCCCTTCGTTATAGGTATTTTACTGCTCTCCTTATGAAGGATGGTGGTAGCTGCGTACATACACACATATATTCATACATACATACATACATTTGCACATTCATACATGCATGCATATGTACATACATTCATACATACATACATACTTCCATCCATCCATCCATCCATACATACATACATACATACATACATACATACATACATACATACATACATACATACATACATACATACATACATACATACATACATACACGCATACATACATACGCACATTCGTACATGAATGCATACACACCTACATGCATGAATACATACATAGATACATGCATGCATGCATGCATACATTTATACATACAATCAAACATACATAACTACATACGCATACATACATACCTACGCACATGCATACATACATACATACATACATACATACATACATACATACATACATACACACACACATACGAATAAAGGTTACAATACAAAACAGGGCATACAGGTACCAAAAAACGGAAAATAATAGATATGTACAGAAGCACTGTACACTACAAAATGTTCGAAGAATACAAGGCATACACACGTATGCACACAAGTGCCCGCATGGCATAAGATTCCACATGCATACATACACTCAATATTGCCACAAGCAGTGTCAGATACTTTTGTATCCACTAGCGCACAGAGAACACATAGGTAACGCCTCCGAAAATTCTCGTAAAATAAAAGTTTTTTTTCGCCAAATCCTGGTTCTTAAAAGAGCCATGAAGAGAAAACACAAATTTCGTTCATTCGAAAGATTGCCTCGTTAGAAGCATACTCACCACTTTTAACACAAACTTCGCTCAAATCAGCTACATAATTAGGAAAAATGGAATGACCATGCGACCCAACAGCTCATTTTCCGCAACAGAACCTATGATGTCACACGAGAATGCTCTGCGATTGGCGGAGGCCGGCAAAAGCAAACGCATGTTAGACAGGGCTTACCAGTTTGCCTAGTGAGCTATATGCCCGTTAAACATACTGAACATTCCTTTTTGGCACTAAGAACGGTGGAGTAAACGGTTGAAGTTCCGAATAAAAACGCAAGCGTGTATCCCAATGCGTACGAAACTACCGCCAGCCGAACTCGACATCTCGCCGTCGCCACCGTCACGCAGACAAATTTTCGGGTTCAAGTATCTTCGGGGCCAACGAACCGTCCCAGCACGCACAGCCGCGACCTTGCTTTGTATCGTAATCCCTTCACAGGAGGTTGGCCGTCATATTGCCAGCCAGAAAAGGTAAAAATAGAAACGAAGGGAGTAAGGAACAGCAAGCAGCGACGAGATAGAGACAGTCGTCGCAGAAGTTCGGAATGGTGTTGGCTTGTTGCTGTTGTTAGAAACTCGTTTCCAGTTTAGAACCACTGAAAACTTCAGTATGTTAGAGTACTTTACAATGAAACTTCGTTGCTGCATTTTGAAATGCTCTTGTAGTACGGGAAAAGCGTCGAGGGAGTTCGACATCCCCGCCGATGAAGAGATCTCCTTTCATGTGCTGCCCAACGACGAACCTCGGCGAAGCAAGTGGCTACGTTTTGTGAACTTTGCAAACGGAGGAGAAAGAGAGCTAAAGGAAGTACGAGTGTGCTCGCTTCATTTCCGAGGAAGTGATTACGGCAGGGACCCTTACGTTAGCTCACTCCTGGGACATGCTGGCGCTCGTAGCCGACTTCGTAAAATCGCCGTCCAAGCGCTCTGCCCTTGGGGGAAAAATGACGTACACACCGCGCATTGACGCTCGTATCTTTCTGGTCGGAGCAGAGAGCTCGCGCGAACGGCTTTCCATACACGACACCGGCCGACTGGCATAAGCGATACTGCTACTGAAATTGCACTATTATTAACCGTAATAAAAATACGGCACATACGTTCCAGTCTGTATTCGTCCGTCGCGACGCGGCTGACGAGGCAACGGTGCCGACGGCTGGGAGTTCGTCTGTTGTGGCTATCGTGGAATGGTCGCTTTCTGGTCCATCTGCATATCCCACAACTCCTGCCGCTCGTGCACGTAGAAGCATTGAGCGTTCAAGTGGTGTGAGGTTGTTAAATGCAAGCCCGAGCTTCTCGGCGAGAGTTTTCTTCTCCGGATCAGGCGATTGCATGACTAGGGCTGCGGGTGCACAAGGTTTTACTAGTATTTTTAAAATGGCCGCCGTCTCGGTTTCCGGTTCCTGTTTGATTCCCGCGTGTAGGTGCTATATGGAGTCGACATACTAAGTATCTGTTTCATGGACCGGCTCGTATGACGCCATTGTTCACGTCACCAAATGGGCAATTTAGCGGGAGATTTAAAATTTTGGCTTAAATTGCTTTATTCCTCAGTGACTAAAGCATCATTTGCATCCGGGAAAGCGCTTAGGGTACTATGAAACACCTAATATTTCAAATAAAACAAACTTTTGTTTTCTCTTCGTGGCTCCTTTAGGAGAGACAATGCTTATATATTTGCTGTTTAAAATGTTCTATGTTTTGCATAAACGTTTCTTCAAATCACGCTTACATATATCTATGCCACTGCCGGCCAGTTTATTCAAAAGGTGGGCAATTCGGCGTTGCAACCTATTATTGCATGGCACTGAAGGCAATGGCAACCTGTCATTGCATGGCAATTCATTCTTGAAAAGGGCACCAACTATGTTCTTGCCGTTATTAACGCGAAAGTGTTTTATTCCCGGTTACACGAAGATTTGGCTGAGGTTACATCCGTAACGGAAGTGACGCCAGTACAACGAGGCAAACGCCCTCTAAAGGGTGCACCCCTGCACGCAGGGTCTTCTTGCGGGGAAGACCCCTGTAGTAATAATGAGTACGTTATACTTAGGGTTGTTCGTTTTCGGGTTTTATATTTTAAGATTGAAATGTTTTATGCCGTGATTCCGCAATATTTCAGTGACGTCATATCCATCACAGAAATCACGCCAGTACCCCTTTTACGAAGGGACCCGCCAGAAGGACGTCGGTCACCAATCACACCCACAATTGTTGCCGACCCACAAATTATGCTCAGCTGCAGATTTCCCTGCACATTTCACTTTCGCTGATTCCTATCACAGATGAATCAAGCAGAGTCTTTCGTACGGAACGTCCAATGGTTTCATCAAACTACATAGCCTGAGATCGGCACACTTGTGCTACAAGCTGTATTGATATTTGTTAGCAGAACAAAGTTGTAGATATATTGGACAGGAAGCAGATTACACCGAAGAAATAGTTCTGTGGTATGACAATCGTACGGTACAGTTGCAATATGTCAAATGGCCTTTTTTCTGAAATACATGCAGCTTATGAATATTTTTTGCAGATGTGGTTAACCACTTGAGGCTGCAGTTATTGGTTTGAGCTGTGAATATAGCACGATTCACCTGTCAGGTGTAATGCCTGTTCACCTTCAATGCACGTTCAGCTGTAGTGAAAATGTCTCCCGTCCACCATATCTGGCATAGTAAAAATCTCCCCCGTATAGGACTTTTCGTCATGTTGGGATGCTCCACCGTAACTCACGTTTCGCCGAAGTCAGATGTTTTGTCCTAATACACATTCAGCAGTATTCCGTCCGGCCAACGTGGTGAGATGACCTCCCACAATGCAAATTAGAGGCGCGCCCGTAACCACAATGTTCTCAGTGCATATTGATCAATATAAAACCTCATCATTGTCAGGTTTATCACATCGAAGCTACATCTAGACTGTAGGGCTCAACGTATTGGAGGGGTTCGGAAGATTTTTGGTCACCTGGGGATCCTTACCATGCGCTGAAATCTCCACTTCCGAGCCTTTCCATCGTTGGCTCGAATAAATAGGAAAAATGCAGTAAATAAAAACGCGCTACAATAATAAGATGCTTTGCGGATAACGTGTTAGCACAGATTATTCTGCTTTGTGTAACTGTCCATGTACATCTTGAAGCTAGAAATGTGTATCACCGGTAACTGGATGCAGCTATCACAGCGCAAGCTCTTAGTCATTGTAAAAGATGGAACTGCTGTTTTGTGCCAGTATATAGCAGTGGAAATAAAAGTTTTCTATTTCGGGGAACAGCTGGCGTTCTTCAAAACTCAATATTTTTGAATACTGGGCCACAATATTTTGCAGGAAGCAAGAGATGACTCAGTTATCTTGAAGGAAAACGTTTACTGGAGCGAACGTGTGCACCCCCAACAGCTCCAAATACAAAGGCGGCGAAGCAGCAGTCAACAAACTGTCGTGTGCAGGCGATTGGCGGAAAATCAAATGTCGCGGCGTCTGCCCGGCGATGATTTATCTTTCGGCACGCGTGTTTCGCGAACCGTCCGACTACATAGAACACTGTAGGTAAAATTATTTTAGGCTGGTAGCGTTCGGGCGAAACATTCTTTCTGTCAAATTCTATTATCCATGCGGCATATGAGAGAAAGAATGAAACATGCGCTTAACTCGACACACAGATAGTAGAGCCGGGAGGGCGGGGGGTAAAAGCAAAAACATAAATAAACAAATCCAATGCAAGGTTCAATGCAATATATAGGACGTAAAAGTAGGTTGACTGCGTAGATACATTTTAGCGGATATTTTTTGGTTACTGCAATCTGCAAGAAATCAAAGCATCATGATAAAGGCTTAATTAACAAAAATGCTCAAAATGTGGGGCAGAGAACGAGTGCATAGCAGGTAAATAGGTATCCAGGTAAGAAGAGACGAAGTGGCATTGTTTCGATATAGAGAACGTTATTCAGTCCTTATGCTTGACCCAAACCTTGTGCAGGATGTTTTCTAGGACAGCGCCTAAATAGGCCAGAAAATTTGAATAGAGGTTAAGGCATGCCAGTGGGTGCATATATCGTGTCTTTATTTAACGTATGCCGTCTTTTTTCAGCGATATCGAGTCAGTCCTACGCTGAGGTGAAATGTTTATGCAATACTTTGCGTGCTTGCAACCTGAGATGATTACAAGAAGAATCATTTGCCGATTGCTGCTGTGAGTCCCAAAACAACACATAAGATAGCGTGAACTTGCTGTGAGAGAAGGAGCGCTTATTTGCGGTCGTACTTAATGCGTACTGCACAAGTCTGCTTACAATTATCGCGGAGGACATGAGCGCGTGTTTTGGATATTGCTCGCAAACACTTTAATGCCGCCGCATGCTGAGAGCAGAAAACGAAAACCCTCAACGCACTGGTGGTACATGAGTAAATTTTAGTACGAAAATGGAACGTGGTGTTTCATTCAGCTACCCAAAACAGCGGTCGCGAGGGTAATTTATGGGAGCAGCAAACAATGTGTTGCACAACGTTTTTAGTAGTACTTTTTAGAAACGGTAACACTCGACACGTTGTGAAGGTGCAGATGCAAAGAAGCCAGTGACGTGCTGTCACGTAAGGCTGGTGCAGCCTGCTTCTTTGGAGGCGTCTGTGAAGTTCCGGAAATAGTGTAAGGCTTTCTTGATTATTCCAGTTCGGTCGCCGTCGCCCTTGATATAGTTGGCTGGACATTGCGTGGTCCCGTTGTCGTAGTTTGCGTCGAATACGCTCAGTCCAAACTCCACATTTGTCAAATTCGTTTTGGCCTCGCACACCTAGGAGCAAGGATGAGAAAACGGGCCATTTAGTCTGGCTGCCAAGAAGCGGATGTGTAGACAATGACTAAACGAAATGTTTAAACTTCACACTTCGATTGGCTGCAGCATCAAATGGACGGTCTACACGAAAATAAAGGCAGAAACGATGCCTGCAGCCTTTATAACATGGTTGGCTGCTTGACTGCAAAAGTTGTAAGAGGGCTCTACAACTGGAAGAGTCTCACAGTCTCTAGCGCTGTAAAGGGCCCATTGCCACATTAGATTTCGGTGGTTCAATGGGCCGAACCTAGAGCTGAGATATGAGTTGCGGTGCAGTGCAGGGCTCGGGAAAAAATTACGCCCATCTTCCCGCGAGGGAGCCCTGGTGTTTTGTGACGAATCGGGGGGTTCAATTGGCGTTTCCATTGGGTTGATTCTCTAAATCGGGTGAAACGTGTAGTGAACGCGTCTGATGCATTCCGTCACATGCAGGTGTTCTCATACCCGTGAAGATGGGCGTAATTTTACTTCTAATGAAGGGACCGTGGCTTCCATCACGTCTTCATCGGAAGGATCAAATCAATCACGCAGTCGTCAAGCAAAGTGACGCGAAGTCGAACGAGAGCGAGCGCTGACTGAACCGCCGCAGCGCGATACCCACTTTAAATTCACAGCGCCTCAAGGAGAGGAGACAACGGTGGGGAGTCGCGCATGCGCACGCTTGCGCGATGGGAGGGGAGCGAAGCGCAGGCACACAGCTGTTATTTATGATAATGAGGCGGAGTGAGAGCATTGCGCGCACAGCTGTCGGAGAGAAGACGGGAGGAGAGTCGCGCATGCGCAGCTGGCGTGCGGACGCCGGACAACGCTGACGCAGGAGGGACATGCCACAGAGCAAGACATGCGTCGCATCTAATAAGTGCGACAACCTGAGGATGTTTAAATTGTATGTAAGTGTTGACACAGGGATGTTTCGCTCTTGGCCTCCATCTGCAAAGCAGACGCCGCGGCCAAGATCAAAGTCTTTCGTGGCTGGGACAGTGTTAACATTGGACATGATGAAGGCAAAAAAACACTGCATCTGTTAAGCCGTTTGAGCACAAAAACCGGATTCTCGCTGAAATGACCTCTTGTCTTGTGCCCTTAAAATATTTTACCCTTATTGAGCGAATTGCAGTCTGAAAAAGAAGAATCGCCCGTATTCTTCTGCTCTGTCTATTGATATTAAATAAACGTGCGCTAACATGGCAGGAAGCGTGCATGGCTGTAACGGACGTCAAGAAACCGCGTATTTATTTATTTATTTGTTTATTTATTTATTATTTGTTTGTACTTTTTTTAGTTATTTATTTATTTATCGCAGTTCCCTCCAGTGCCCGCAGGGAATTATTATACGGGGGTTAATCTCAAACAGTATTCAGTACATAAATACGTCAGTGTGATATAAAAAACAATAAAAAACTCATTTGAACAACAATACATAAGAAAAATATCATGAAAAAATTACACGGTATGCTCGATAGCCTCAACAAAATTCATTGCAAGAAACGCTTCCTCTACAAGTTTATTCCAGTCACTACTTGTGTTAGGAAAAAATTAATGTTTGAACACATTAATGCAGCATTGGTACTCTCTAATGTTTCGTGCGTTGCCTCTGCGTGCGGACACATAATGTGGCTGTGTTAAATATTATTGTTTATCTGTTCCGGTTCGGTTAGTGTAAATGTTGTGTAGAAATTTCAATTTCAACCTTAGTAATTTTCTTCTCTGATGCAACGACTTCCTTCGAAGTCTGTTTATGATTTGTGAGCTCGTAACATTAGAATTAAAATTAGTCGTTACAAATCAGGCAGCTCGCTTTCGAACTCTCTCTAGTTTTTCTTGCATTATTTCAGTAGAGGGGTCCAAGGCTGTGCATGCATAGTGAAGTACTGGTTTTTTGTTTGTGAAATAGAGTGCTCCTTTTAGTGTTTTAGGGGCATCCTTAAAATTTCTCTCGAAGAAATAAAGAAGATGATATGATTTACTCGTTATTGCGTCGATGTGTATGAGCCAGTCTGATGTATTTGTGAGTGTCACACCATGATATTTTACTGTGTCTGCAGTCTGTAGAATTGCTTTGGTTGCTTTGTGCTTTGAAGATGGTTTCCAACCGCCACTCCAACCTTTTATTACCGCACTCACCCAGATTAACGTTTTTCTCTTTCCAATTCGTACGCGTAGCTTGTGGAAAACATCAGTCCTTGCTCCTATAAAGAACATTTTCTTGTACTGTGATTTTGGTAATTGTTACCCACTTAGTTCTTTTTCCCTTTTTAAGCGATACCCTTAAAGTGTTCACTGCTCAAGGAACTGCTTAATCAAGTTCGCAAGCTAGGGCGTCTTCTATTGCCTGAATCGTGTATTTGGGACCCCTTGATTAGTCCAATAGCTCGCCTTGCCTTCAATCAGCAATTCATAGTGCTGTCTCCCCGTTAATATGCAAACCCATTGACGGCTCCTTCAGCAACTTACTGCGACGCTTGTGCAGCACGCAATATACAGAATATCACCTTGGACATCGGCACGTGTACGCGAGCATTGTCAGAGATTGCTCACCTTTCTAAGCAACGTATTGCTGTTGTCGAAAACAAGCGTCCAGCCGGCAGCCTTGCTAAAAGCGACCACCGCTTGGTACGTTTGGTTGATAGCGAGGCTGGGAGTGTAGGTGGCGTTGTTGCAAATCTGCAAAAAAGGAGCGGATCGCAGGTATTTGTCCGACATTTTGATCGCAAAATCGCTGGTGTTCCATTGAGCTGCCACCTTACAATATTGGGGCTCAAAGTAATTCAGAAATTATGCTGAGGTGTTCCACGGTACGGTACATTTCTCAGAGAAAAGACTAACTGGCATGTGACTTTCCGGAGTACTGCTCAGCTTTACCAGTGCTTCTCGAGATAACAGCGGCACATAAAATCACAGCGTTCAGCCGTGCAATCAGTGCTTCGACATGGTCGCGACGATGCCGGCAGTGCAAGCTATGCATACAACTGCGTATGTATACCGGCGCTGCACTCTTGTGAAGCTACAGGTTGAGGCCTTACTGGCCAATTTCCAAGAAAGTTTTGGTCAACTTAAAGAAGTGTACAAAGTTTGGATGAGGGTAGGAACGCTTGAAGATAGAAACTGAGTGTCATTGCTTAGTGAAATAGCTTCAGCAGGAAGCATTCAAACCAAAATAAAAGGAACGAGGGCTTCTGCATGGCGCATTCTTCGTACATACGAGTAACACAATAAATACCAAGACATGGGTTGCAAAGCATGACATGACAGAAAGCTAGGTGAAGTGTCGATGTAGTGGAGCTTTAGGAGCAATTATGGGATTTTGTTGAAACAAGATACAAGTATTTTGAACTTCATAAAAAAAGCCTTTGTACTGCAGTTGGCAGTGATTGGCCGATGACAAATTGGGATTAAAACAGCTCTCTGTGCATGTCTTCGGGCGCAAAAGCAGCGAAGGCCAAAAAAAGGCTATTTAGTGTTTGTTAGGTAAATGTTGACGAAAGGGTATGTACGCATAGTCTGATAGATGTTTCTAAATTATAAGTGTTTCATGGATGCATACGGTCCCTAATTAAAATGAACATTATCCCAGAGGACGATAATGAACTTACAAATAGCTTCAAAACCAGTAAGGTGGATATCAATATAGTGCGGATAAAATTTATTAATAATTTCATTTTAATAAAGGTTTGATAAAGGTGACATTAAAAACACCTCAAACAAAGCTTAGCTAATATGACAGAGCCTATAAAAAGCCACTATAGTTTAAATAGTCAATCACTCTTTATATGAAAAAAATGGCTTCTTTATCAAACATTCTCAGAAGCACACGATTTTCGGCGAGTGTATAGCTAAGGAAGATGTCTTCCTCTGTTTGCCTCGAGTTCTGTGCATTTAACCACGACATGATGAACGGTAATACTGCGTACACACAGGTACTTAAATAGCATATTTTTGCCTTTTAAAACAAGAGGATATGTTCTAAGAGTGTGTCCAATCCTTTGGCTGCAAAGTGCATCTTCCATTAGCCTGTCATTGCCTTTTGTTTGGCCCTTCCGTATTCTAGGTTTAATGGTTGAAAATATGCCATCGCAAAGTTATAGACACATTGCTGCAATGTGCAGCAACAGCCGTATTCTGGCCTGCGACCTCGTTGCCAGTAATGCGACAATGGCCAGGCACCGAGAAGAAGATCATTTTTTATTGAACTGCACATGCTAACTCGATTGATTTGGTGGCAGGATTCTGAAGTTGACTCTCCTGAAGCTTGTTTAAAGAAATATTCTTACTCACTGAAAAAAATGCTTTATGACTGATTCACGTGTTTCTGTTCGTATTACATATTCGAAACCCAAACTGATGCCATGGGCTCCGCATGGGGAAATGGTGACCTTGTGTTCAACGTTTTTGAAATTGATCAACTGGGTTCTTTAGCAGCACGTAATACCTCAGATTGTTTTGTAGCGTCTATGTTAAATTTTGCGCACTCATTGTTTTGTCGGGGCCTAATAAACCTTGCTGTAAAAAGGCTGTCAGAGCGTCGATTTTATCCGTTTGACTGAACTACGCACCAGACAATACAGGCAAGAGTTTCAACCGAAGAGTTTGGTGCGTGAGTGCTATTTTAATGTTACTGACGATGTCCATTGCAGATGCTGTATTTGATGATAATCAGCAAGAAGGTTATGCCTGAGGGACTGGTCTACTGTAGAATCGATGTTATTAGTGTGCGTTTAAAGAATGTTGTGATTGTGATGATAGATTAAGAGCATAGAAGTTGGTCATGTTGGATTTTCAATAGCCAGATATTGGACTAATTAAAAGCTTATTGTAATATCAGAAGCCCAACGGCACGCATATTCTACTTGTAAATCGTGCTACCATTGTCCAGCTCCCACATAATAAATTTATCAGTCATGCTAAACAGAACGTTAAAGATTTCAAGAACAGTAGTGAGAGAGTTTAGGAAATATTTATTTCATACAATTTAATTTTATGTGTTTAATGAGTGGTACGAGTTTAACATATCCTTGAATAACCCGCCAAATAATGTGTTCTTTTTTAACCGGTATAACTATTCCAATAAGTGAAAAAGACGAATCAGGGCTTCGTTGTTTAACAAACTCGAGATAGGTAGTTTTTTGCGTCAGTACTTAAAATAGTTGTTTCTGTCAATTCTGGATCAAGGCACCTGCCTCTCTCAACGCTACTAATCACGATTTAAAACTTCTTTACTCATTGTCTACGTAGACATAGCACGATAGAGAAAGAGGTGAAATATTTTGAAAACAATTTTTCACACTAAAAATGTTGAACTTAAAACACTCCCTAGGGGTTGTCAGTTCTTAGTAAGCATGACTTCAATAAAAGGCTTCCCAGTCGCAGATTCAAGGTCATGTGGGTGTGGTGCTCCTGAATTATACCCAACATGGTGCCGCTGGTACCAAACTAATTAGGATCATGCAGAATACCAGGGCGTCATACTGTGTCATAAGCCTTCTCCAAATGCAATACGGGCTTGCATTCCTGCCAGTGCACGAACGCAAATATCGCCAACACTGCTGTCCCTCACGGATAGCCGATTCTAAAACCTGCATGGCACTTTAAAAACACGTAAGGCACCTGATATTCACTTTCTGCAAAAGCTCTCATTTGCAGCGTTGGAGCACGACTGGCGTATAGCTGCTGCATAAAAGCGTCTCTTTCCCCGTTCTCAAAATTAGCCCCATACACATCAACTCACAGACACAAATGAAGATTTCGTTCCGCCTAACTTACTACTAAAATTATCAAAATAAAGATATTACAACTATTTGTAACAGGTTAGTGAAGGAGCGAGCTTGTGGTAATCATAAAACGTGCGGCGAATGGTCGCTTCAGTGATCGATAATTTGTATTACGATTTAGCATGGTGTTGTGCCTTGGCGAGAACAGTTAGGCACTTCATTTATAAAGTATGTATTGCCATGCCTGGGACGATGTTCTAACCTGTTTTTATGCGCTTTAGGTGGTACTAATGATAAAGCATAGCACCCACGCTATGGCGATACGCCGGAATCTCGTACCCATGAAATATAAAAGACTACGCACAGCTAAGATTCGAGCGGAGACAAAGAAAAATATTTGAATTTTCAAGAGCGGCCGATGTGTTTCAGGGAATAAATATTTCCTACAGAGCTGGACGGCAGGAACAAAGCGTACCACCTAAACACCTTCGTAGAACTTCTAGAACGCAGTATTCCGCCCATTTTAGGAATTTGTTCTTTGACAATGCACGGCTCCACCTGGTGTATGAGGCGTTACAGTCAAATCACAAAATTTAAGTCAATGTTCATTTAAGTTCTCCTGGAAACATGCGCTTAAGGTATGCCTATGGAGTTTGAGACCACCACACGTAGACCTGAAGAAACAGCCCCCTTCGCGCATGTCTAATATGTACGAATGCAGGTAACCAGAGCAGTAAAGTAGGTATTCTGAAGCAGGAAAGCAGAGGCTCGCCAGGGGGCCTAGGGGGACACACGAACCTCCTGACAGCTCTGTTCTATGACAGCTGCGAAGTATAAATTCGACCCCAATTTCCACAGCGTGGTTCAGCAGCGAAAGAACTGGATACACGGGTCACGCCGACACCTCAATCAATTCGGCGATTCCACGTTAATGTAATTTCTGAGGCATCGAAAGTTCCATGCGTCGGAGCTCCCGGAAGGTGGGGGCCGACAAAAGTTAAAAAAATTACTCGACGCTAAAACAGGGACGAAGAAAAAACACGTAACACACACAACAGTGCCGAACTTCCAACTAGATTTTATTGAAAAAAGACGCTGCTTATACACACAAAACTAAAATACTAAAGACATTGTGAAATGCATCACATTTCTAAAAGGTTAAAATGAGAATATGATAAATGATAAAATCCCACGCGGTATGTAGTGCTGCTTCAATCCATAATAACATATACTGGGCAGCATCAGGGATGTTCACTGGCACATTTGGTAGCACTGCACAAGGGGGGGAACAGTGTCTGCGGTTTTAACTTTGCACAGCTGCGAATATTCTGGCTCCCGTTTCAACGAAGACATCTACTACAAGGATTTCTTCTACTTCGAATTTTAAGTGTAAAGGGGCCTTTGTGGAAGAGCTTTTGTTTTTCCGAGTAGTACAGTTTTCCCCCGAAAACCTGCCGCAGGTAGTTATCTGGGTGGTTGTCAGCGGGGTGTAATTAACCAGCCCTTTATAATAAGACATATAATTAGAGAGCCGTTGGAATAAACGACCCAAATATTTCGAATTGACGGATTAACTTAACACGAATATTTCGTCCGGAAAGGTCTCCACATAAGCCGTTGTGTCGAAAGGCCGTTAACTTTAATTCGGGGGACCTTCGGCACAGATAATTAGAATTACGTGCCACCGCAGCCGCAGCTCGGGGCCTGGCGCAAGGGCCAATTAACGACCCCGCTGCCTACACACGAGGATGTGTCGCCTAACGAAAGGAGCTAAAGCAGAGAGAGAATTCATCGAGTGAAGTTTCTCAGCGGACTACGGTGATGTGGGCCCGAGTTCAGGGTGCAGGGCATGCTGATACACTGCGTCGTTTCTCATGTCAAAGCGTAGAAGCTGTCGCTGCCAGTGAAGACGAGGAGGTTGCGGACGACGCCCCAGTGATGAAATACTGCCTGTATCTTCAGTTTTGGAATACAAAAAAGGAGTCCTCCGGCTACATGTTCTCGTTAAAAACAATTAAAGCCGTTCCACTCATTTGAAAGCTGTCAGAAGTGCAGAGCAGTGATTCGCCATAACGGACTGCACCGCCGTTATCCGCTTACTGCTACCAGCCCATGCAATTCAAATTTCCCGTTTTCGCAGTGCTCGCGCGCCCCCTGCCGGAAACTGTACCAACAGGAGTTCTGCTCCCTTAGTGCTTTTCTCCACGCACGTGCCAGCGTTGCACTGCAAATTTTGGCGTTTTCTATCGTAAAAACTAACCCAACGGGCGTCCTTAACTAACGGAACGCGGTCGCTGCCGGTATAATTACGTATATTCTGCCTCAAATGTACCGATAGTATCTTTGCGGTAAACAACGGGAAGATGTATGACAAGAGCCAGCGTTTCAAGAGTTTCGAAAGCATATGACTATATAAACCGCTTGGCTTTCTAAGCCCTTGGGGGATACTGCGGAACAGCGTTACCCCGGGACGTCGCCTTAGTGCTCTGTATACTTTAGGCAAGGCTAGAACACGGGTAGTTGGTTACACATCTTGAACCACGCTGTTTCAAAACTTAGACAAGGGAAGATCACACAGGACACGGGAGAAGTGCGAACTAACAACTGATTTAATTTCCACACTAACACAGTTATACATAAAAAGACACCGGTACCAATCAATGGTATAAATGATAACATGACGATTTCAACCCGTCAAAACACCCTCTCGTCTTAGCGCCTCTGTGCAGGTGTAAGGAATTCCACCTCGCTATCTGTGAGGGTGACTGACGCCATGCTTATGCAACCGTCTGTTTTCTTGATTGTGAAGGCTTCAAGAATCTCTCTATCTTATCTCTTCCTCGGCCGATGACACTTGTCTTGGTGAAGGCTGGAACGCTGGCACGTTGGCGGCAATGATGGCAATGATCGGCGAGCATCCCCGGGTGTATAGAAATAAAGAGCATAGAAATAACTGCCACCAGATTGCTCACCCCGGGAGGCTCGCTAATCACAGGTACACCTCTGCACATCTACATCTCTGCACATCTGTGCTACATCTGTGCTGCATCTGTGCTCTCCTACATCTGTGCACTAAAAGATTTAGCACTCGCCTTCGACCATAAATGCAGGTTTTAATCGCGACATTTCTCGAGCCTTGAATTGCTTACACGCTCCGCCACTCGAAAATCACAAGGTACGGCTTTTCTGCTTCGCTTTTTTTTAGTTTGAACTTTCATTATTTCCCACTCAGGTGGCGTCCCCTTGGAGCTCTAATTAACGCGGTTTTAATATCATATTTTCGGTAAATGGTACTTCAGATGCTCACGCAAAATGCGCGAGTTTGTGACATTTGAGACACAATACGGTCACTGACGAAGTGACGATTGTTCATAGCTCAAAAACAACAAAAGAGACCAATGCATCAGTTGGGGAGCCGAAAAAGTTTTTTTCCTATAACAAGGTATTTTACGTTGCGCGCTTCAATTCTGTCATTCCTAATAACTGATCGTAACATTTTGAACTCGGCCTTCCTTTGGAAGTTCTTTGAGGAGAAGTTTGACAGTCGGGTTTGTGTTGTTACCACCGTATTCTGTAGTCACTTTGTTCTGTAATTAAAATGACGCAAAGGCATTCATTGCATTTAAAGTACTGAAAGGCAAATTTTAAAGCTTGTGTATTTGCATTAGTAGCTTAGAAACAGGCATCTTTTGAACAGTGAGCATATTTACCACCTATTTTGTTTGTTTTTCCCTATCCAAAGAGGAAGATTCTCCAGAGAAGATGCTCGTTCTCACCATACCCAGGGAGGAAGATTCTTACCAAAAGAGGTCTTATTTCTTGGCTGTAATTCCCTTGTGCACACTCGTTCAAGAGACCATAGTTTCCTATGCTGGACACGGCAGGGTCATGGGTCTTCGGCTTGTAAGTGCGGCCCTTCATCGTGACGGACACGCTGATGGGCATGGCGTTGCCAAGCTTCGCCTTGAGGCACTCCGCCACCTTGCAGGTGTCGGCCTACAAGCCGGAAAAAAGGCATAGAAACTGTTTGCAGTGTTTCCAGTGGTTCCGCGGTTAGGAGCTGTTATACGGCCCAGTAATCGTATTAACATAAAGCTGGCGTAAGATTTGTTGGAGAAAAATTTCAACAAAACACGGATGCGTTTTACAGACTGTTATATGTAGACTATTTGGTAGAAGCCTCATCAAGTGCCTTTAGTACAATATGTACGCACACCTGCGTGTTTCATGTCACAAGGTAGTGCATGTACAGTGCGTTTCAAGAGTAGCTTTTTGTCTGATGAAGACGTTGTGATCCTGTGGTACTAATTATGGTTTAAATTCAGGGATACAACCTTTATTTTTTCTCTTGCAAGCAGTCCTCATGAACTGTTTCCCTCTTGCATTGTCGTCTGAAAGCGTTACGAAAGCTGTATATACTGCAAACATGGATTGATCTCGAGTCATTGCCTTGATTCATCAGATATGTTTTATCATACCTAGCTCGGATTTCTGGATTTTTGTAGACACACGCATTCGATGGGCCTGTACTGCTCGAACATCAAATGGGGCAACTCAATAACCGACGCAAACAGCTGTTGCTCGTCATGTTAATATGGCGGTTATGATAATCAACAGTAATGGCTCCTAAACAGAGAGCTGGGGGAGTTGGTTGATCGCCTCGTTTCGAAAGCCGCAAAGAAAGACCCATACTAAATTGGAGGGATGAACACATGACCATATTGTAAAAGGAGCCTTCGTTCCTTCCGAACCCCAGTCGGTGTTTTTTATAACTTTTGTAAGATTTGAATCTACGCTGTAAATTGCGGTTTCAAGGTGAAAATCTGAAAATTTCCCATCGCCCCAGGAAAATGGCGAACGAAAAGAATAACAAGCTTGCAGATTTTTAAGAGGATTTTTTCTTCAACTACTACATACGAACGCATGTCATTCACTAGGGCTTCACAATGGAACGTCCTTTTTTTTTAGATTCAAGTTCGGGTTCTGTTGTTCCGAAATATCTGTGCGGGTTGGTTTTGTGGTTAGGGTTAAGTTGTGATTTTGCACTGCTGGAATTTATAAAAATAAAGCGAAGCAATATTTGCGGTGCCGCAAAGTCTATTTTGGCGGTATTGAGGATGTTTCAATGTATTAACACAAATACGATGAAAAAACAACACTATCTGATTTTACTCAATCAAGTCTCTATCGCATTCACTTATTTACCAACAAGCCACATCCTAGTTCATGACTGGAATTCATCCATGGTGAGTCGTCGGGTCTCAAAGCAGCCGATGTTTTATGCCATCAAATTATACTCGAAATAATGGGGCACCAGAATATCTACTACACCAGGGTCCATTATGATGTTACATATTTTTTATGAGCAAATGCGTCTAAAAAAAGTTCGAACATGACTGAAAAAAATCTGAAATTCATAGAATTGTGTACAAATGCGTAAGTAACACTCTTATCTTGCTTGTCTAGAAGGCATGATCTTTACAGCCCTATTTGGGTATATGTAGCCGATGACGTCGGGTTATTTTTTAGTGGTTAGGCTTTTTCCTGTTTTGCAAATTTTCCAAATTATACGATTACAGCAATTAACTGCCTTCACTTCTCGTGTTATGTATTTTCTGGTAGCGCGAGGAGCCATGCCGACATTGTCGGATCTCGCTAACTTTGTTCGTCTTTTGAACGTTCTTTTGCTCAGTTGTGTTGACTCTTGGGTTGTAGGAGGTGCACAAGATGTGTTTTTTATTCATTCAAATCATGCTGCTCAAATTCTTGTTTTTTCTGTATCTCTTAATTAAAAACGTTTTTCAGTCCAGTGCGCCCATTGACGCAAATATAAAGATATAATTATTTGAATATTAACACGCAGAGAACTAAAGTAATGCTCAATAACCTCGGGAGACCAGAGAGGTTTTAGATAGGCGGCGATGCAGTAGAACTGGTAAGCGCATAAATATTTAGGCCAAGCATTCCGATCCCAACGATGAGACAGATAATTGGAACGATAAGAATGGGGTGGAATCCATTCGGCAGGCATTTTCAGATAATTAATGGCAGCATACCGTTGTCCCTGAAGTTGAAAGTGTATGACAGCTGCATCTTACCGGTACTCACCTACGGGACAGAAACTTGGAGGGTCACTAAGAGGGTTCAACTTAAATTGAGGACGCCTCAGCGAGCAATAGAACGGAAGAATATAGGCGTTACATTAAGGGACAAGAAGAGGGCGTAGTGGGTCAGGGAACAAAGGACATACTAGTACAAATTTAGAATGAATTGGTGTGGGAAGAGCATGTAAGGCGAAGAGAAGATAACCATTGGTCATTAGGGCAACAGAGTGGATCCCTGGAGACAGCAAGGGTGGCAGGAAGCGGCAGAAAGTTAGATGGGCAGATGACATCAAGAAGTTTGTGGGGAGAAATTGGTCGCAGTTAGGACAGGACAGCGATCATTTCAGATTCATGGGAGGGGCCTTTGCCCTGCAGTGGGCGCAAATGGGCTAGTGATGATGATGATGGCGATTGATGATGATGAACGATTTAATGTGTTGCTTCTGAAACTTATACACGCTTGTGCACACCTAGGGCGTTAAATGGTTTGGAATTATCGCGATTGTTTATTCATATTTCGGAAGGTATTTTACAGGATTTTCTCGCTGCATGTTCGGTTTTTGGAGATGTACAATTTGCGTATTTTTTATAGTCAGATCATTTTTGGGAAAGCTTTATATTTTTAGTTTTCCTCCACAGTTTTGTTTTCAAAATAATAACGAATTCATGTATTAGTTCTGGTGATTATGCATTTCTGGGTAAATGAAGGGTCTTACATTGTTTGGTAATTTTCGCTATTTTTGTGCGCGTTTTAAAAGTTCTCCGACGGCCCTTTTTGTTGAGTCCTAGATTTTTGGGAGATGAAAAGATGAATATTTTTAATTTGCTCACTATATTTTTGACATTTTTATTTTGAAATTTTTTGTCCTTTGGTTTTTCTGGGTTGTGGTCGACCTTTTACATCCATTTGAGCGATTCTAAAGATTAAACGAGTTACTTCCACCGCTGTGCACTTTTTAAGTAATTCAACGCAATACACACATTCCTCTTATTCCGTATTTTTATTCTTATCTGCGAAGTTTTTTGCGGGGGCTTTTGCAGCCTTTGTGTTTTCGAGATGTTTAAAAGGCGTATTTTAGAGTTCACAGTGAAAATTTTTACAAACTCTTCCTTTCCATTGTTTGGTATTATCACTGTTTTTTTATGTTCGCGAAAACTTCGTGTTGGCGTCGGTACATAGTTGTGAAATCCGGAGAGATTGCGGGGGCTGCTCAATCTTCCCAGGAGCGATGCATGCAAAAGTCATCATTAAGGTACCAAACCGCTGAGTGGGAAGTGCTTTTTCGTAGCTACGTTTTCCGCCACTTAAATAACTGTGGCACTCGTCAGGGGCTTATGGGCAATGGACGTGGTCAGGATTTATAGCTTTGCTTTCTCTTGTTTTTGTGATTTTTCGGCGCCAAAGTCGGTATATTTCTATTGTTTGTTCTTAAAAATGCAGTTGGTATTTGGTACTTTTGTAGTCGATTTTTTTCTTTTAAACGTTTCATTGTTGCACACTTTTTCGGATGACATCAATTTTATTCGAGTTGGAGGACGCGAATGAGACTTGGCTAACGTTTCGTTAGTCGTAGAAGGCAGAGCGGTGCAAGAGAAAGAAATTTGTGCCAAAATTAAACACCAGCCACTTACGAAGGGGCGGGCGTACTTTATGGACCCGCGTAGGCTCGGCGGGATTGTGTACACGTTGGGAGGGAGAATCCTGCACCCCTGAATGTTGTAGTCGCGGTTCCGGACGTGGCCAAGCAGGACGATGGCGTGGAGTTTAAAAGAAGAACTCCTGCGGATAGCGTTTGCGTGTTGGCAGTTGAAGGTAGCATAGTAGGGGTACGTCAAAAAATCATGCAACAGACATGTGTACTACGTTCCGCACGACAGCTTCTCGGCGGCTGGCTGATCTAAAGCTAGCTTAACACAAAGCACAACCATGGCGCTCGTACCTGCTTGCTTCTGTGGAAATCTCAAAAGATGATGGCCCTTTGTCACTCCCGCGGCGTAAAGTTAGTACGTGCTCACTGGCGAAAAAGCGCGGGAGAACTGTGGAAATCTCGTTCTCAATTCCGAACGCCACAACAGTGCAGTTCTTTGGACGCGGAGGGTGTCGAAAAACCTACAGTTGTCGGCCTTTCTGGGGAAGTCACGAAAGCACGGGCTAATCCCCTCGAACGTGAGTTGTTTATGAGTTCTGGCGTGCAGGGCAACGCATCTGGATAGCAGCCGAGTGAAGGTTCCGTGCTTTAAACATTCCCAAGATAACACGTATTTCAGATTCTTAAGCAAATTGAGCATAGTAATGCTTGCCTGCTCGGTAGTATTTCTGAGCGCGCTAAACACAGGGAAACGGTGCGCGAGCGGCCGCCCGTGTTCGCGCTACTAATATCTGCAGAGCCCAGATTGCATTTGCGATCATGGCAGCATCTTTTCAAGTTCAGGGTAGGACTCATCATACAGGAAAGAATACAATCGGCCTCTCTCGGCGAAGAGTATTATTAAATCGGTAAGGCTAATGGCCGCATTCGCGAACGCTGGCCGCCCAGATTAGAGCGCAGGGCGATTCATCGGAGAGCTGAATTGATTGATTGTGAGGTTTATCGCGTCGACTCTACACAGTGGATGAGGCTCCCCGTAGTGGAGGGATACGAATTAATCTTGACCACCTTCGGATCTTCAACGTGCCTTGAAATTGCGAACACACGCGCGTTTTTGCTTTTAGCCTCCATCAGAAAAGCGGCCGCCGCGTTGGCACCCGTCTTCGTCGGATGGAGGACAGAACTGAGTACAGTGCCCACTTGACGGATCATGCGTCCTACTCACTGGGCGACGCGACCAGCGATGTGTGTTAAAAAAAGAATTCAACAGTCATCCGTTAACGCAAAAAAATACCACGAAAGGGTACTTTTCGCGTCAAACTAGATTTTAAGCCCTCGGAGTTGGCGCCAATATTTGCGCAAGTGAGGACGTACATTAACACGATCCCCTCTCAAACCTGCTACGTCGGGAACTCTTGTTCTCCCCTCTCGCTGCTACCACGGTTTCCGCAATGTCGATATCGACAAATCAATTCAATTTTCTTCGATATGATTGATGGATTCAATTGCTCATCCATCCATTGATCCATGTTCCGAGACTGTTATTCGCATAACGAGAGTGGGCGTTAGCTATTGCGCCGGCTACCACCTCGTACACCATAGGACAGCACCGCAAGCCGTCAAGCTGAATATCGTCCATCTATGCGCACGTAAATTCTGCCAAACGACCAGATTGCCGATAGCTTACGAAGAAAAACGTATACAGCATATCAGAAGCTATTAAATATGAAGCTAACAAAGTCCCCGTTACCAGTACCTTAGGAAGGCTTTAACACTTCCGGTGCATTTTTGCCGCTGGTAATTGACACGTAAAGGATCGAGTTCAGCGTACGTGATAGGTGTCACTTTTCAAAAGAAACAGTGAGCGGTTTGTGCCAATGCCCGGCAAGACGGAGATTGTGCTTGGAAATGCAGTTTTTTGTACCACAGTTACGGAAGCGGGGCTACATTTTCCCGTTGTTTATGCCTCTGTAAGGCCTCTGTGAGGCCTGTAAGTCCTGTTTTTGCCTGATGTAAGGCGAAAACACGCCGCACTTTTGTGTCATCCACACTTGAAGCACCCCAATACCTTCGTGGAAACGCAGGTGCTTGTTATGTACTCACCTCCCAAATATGTAATGATTATTTGCCAACCGTTAAAATAGCGCTCTAATCCTCTACAGCTTTTGACAGGTGCAGGAAGAATTCTTAGAAATAGGGAAGGAAAAATGTCCGCTTACCTAATCTGTGTTGCAGTTTTGTCACAATCTTGATGTTGTAGACCATACAATCCCAGAAAGAAATACGGCTTTCTCTTTACCTCTGGTAATTTTTTCAGGTAATCGGCAATTACCTGCGATCCACGTTTAAATGAAAAGACGTTGTGAAAATCTCTCTGCGCTCTTGCCCTCGCTGCTGCCCAAATACGCTCCCCTGGTAGTCGCACAGTTTGAGGTAATAGCAGCGACAAAGTTTTTAAAAATATCATGAACATCTAAAGCGCTGACACGTATCTCTTGCATCATTATATTTGATTCGCAATAAATATATCAATAGACATACATTTAAGAACATTTCAAGAGGAAACAGCTGCTCGTCCACGTTAGGTTGACTGGTTGCCATGAGAGATACCACCAGACTTACTTAGCTCCCTTCTGTACACACACGTCACACAAGAATTACTCCTCTGCAATAATGGCCTCCTGTACCCGAGGAACGAGTTTAATCTCGTGAAGGCCAAAATCCAGCAGAGGGCATTATAATTAGTTAGCGAGGTGAAATGAGTCCATAGAAAAACCAGCGAAATTGTTGCATTCACTTGAATGAATAACATGAATGCCGACACAAGGCCAGTACTGTAATGGAGGCATCAGTGCAGGACCTTGCGCTTACAAATTTTCCTAATTAAACACTCCCCTTTAAGACCACTTCCCAAACCATAAGCAGCAGGTCAATATATAATGACGGAAATGTGCTACGAGAGCAAAGAAATAACAGGCTTGCACTTTGGGGGCCTGCCAAGCAGGTTGTCTGCAAACCACACGCCACACTGAAGCAAATTTTTAAATGCAGAGCATTTCAGTAACTCACGATGTCACCCGCGTTGACGTCCGTAGTCCGCACCACACCCCTCCCTACTATATAAAAAAATACTATCCGGCGCCAGGTTTCGATCCCTCGACCCTGCGGGCGGAACGAAATGTACATGGTGCTCTACCCACTGCGCCACAAAGCCGACAGAGAATGGGACACTACGAACGGAACTTATATCGTTGACTCATGCAAATTACAGCTCACGAGCGCTCTCTCGTCAGCAGTTGCCACAAGTGCAACAACATTAACGTAACGCAAACTACTTAACGTCGTGCGCCCCCGGAAATGCTCTGCATTTGATCGTGCCCCTCGCGAGGGGGATGTTTCACTGCGTCTTCTCTCGGTCGCGGGACCCGTGGCTCCATCTGGCGGAGGCGCGGCACAACTCGTAGCACTTTCTTTGAAAAAGCGCCTCGAAAGCGCGGCAAATATGAAATAGGGATGACGCGCTTTCTCCATCGAGCGGCCGTGACATAGACATTCATGCTTCTTCCGCACTCGCAACACCGAAGAAGTCCCTTGGTGCACTCTCACTTTTTCTGTTCACCCGTTGAGGAACACCAATGGAGGAGAACAAGGGGTGAAATCGTCGTAGCAGGAGCACCTCCGCTCCCGGACAGTTTGATTGACAGCGGAGCTGCTGTAGGTCGAGCCTTATCGTTAGCTCATGCGTCACGCAGGCGACCTCGTCGAAACCCATGAAGGAAAGAAAATCCCGAAACCGGTGTTCCCAAACACCACTAGAGGGCGTAGTGTTCTCGCCGCCTGTAGAGTTTCTAACCGCCTGTAAGCCGCCGGCAGCCCTGCCTCGCAGAAATCGATTCCCAGACCCACCGATGCAGGGCTCACAGGTATCACAGGGAGGGTCGTCGCCCTCCCGCTAGGGGAGGAAGTCTCCCACCGCTGACGGTTAGCTTCCGATTCCTTTGCGCACAAACGTAGAATTTGCGCGGCAACGGCGCTGCCCTTCTCAAGCCAGCGCCCATTGACGTTCGAGCCGACACAAGATTACCACAGCTGCGCTGTTTCAGTAGAGTTCACATTGAGCGGCACTGGGTTATATTTTTAAAAGAGTGAGTCAAGCTCTCACTCTTTCTGTCAGAACCACCAAAATACCAGGCTCCGCCAATGAGCTTCAGAAGCTTTGTGAAGCACCCTTCGACTTCAGCTTAGAGTAGCATTACTTTCTTTTTTTAGGACGTAAGTGTATGGTGCCTTTGGTCGATTGATTGATTCAGGGGCCTAACGGGCCGGAACTACAGATAATGAGGCTCGCCATACTGGAGGGCTGTGGAATAATTTTGACCGCCTGCGGATATTAACGTGCGCCAAAACCTCGAACAAACTCCTGTGTTCTCCACAATACCACGCTTTCGCATAAGAATCAGTGTTTTATCGTGTTTAATCGAAATCATTCGTTCTGAAGTCGTGTTGGGCAAATGTGGACACCATCGTTGGTCATCAACAGTGGAACCAAAGCAAACTCGTTCGGTTAACACGCGCTTGTTTGTAATTCAGTGTATAAACAACTCCTAATTGACATCACGGGTGGTATTCCGGAAGGATAGAGTTTGAGAGCAGCGCGGGATGAACGGATCTCTGGAAACGACGCCTAACGCCATGGTAACATTTCTAGGCGGAGATGAGCTGCTTTAAAATTGCGATGCGGGCGATTTACTGGCTGTGAGCTGAGGCAAACGGTCCACGGCAGCACACCTCAAAGAGGCTCGGCTGTGGAAGGTGGGCCTTTTTCACTGCATTCTCTCACTCCCCTATTGCACCGGTCGCTAGTGGGGACTACGGGTCAAACGGAATAGTTTTTTTAGATGCAAAGCATCTCTTGCTCTCGGCTCCATCGTCCATCGGCCGTCATCCGTTCGTCTGCTCCTCTCCCCCTCTCAACACCACCTGTGCGATAGCGCGCGCGCTTCTCCTTCTCTGCCTCTCTCCACGCCAGCTGTGCGATAGCGCGTGCGCTGCTCCTTCTCTCCCCCTCTCCACGCCAGCAGTACGATAAAGCGCACGTTACTCATCACTACAGCTGCGCGATAAGCGCGCATGTGCGCCTCCTCTCGCTACTCCTCTCCACACCATGTGCTCTATATAACAAACCCGGTCCCCGCGCCACTCCCTCAGTTGCTACTTTGTTTGAGTCACGCTGCGCCGTCCGGAGTTCCGTCATTTTCCGTTGTTACTATACCCAATCTCGTGAACGTTTTGGAGCCTCCAAGATGCTTCGCATCAATTCGGGATTCCCTCCCGGGAAAGTGGTGTCATTTCTTTGTGCTTTTATTATATTGTCACGTGCCAAACTGTGGGATGCAAACTGTGGGAAGACAACGTTATGTAGGACGGACATGCTAATCCCCCGCCTGGGTACGTGCCGTCTGATGCGAGACAGCAGAGGACGACGACAGAGCGCGTTAGCTATCAGCTCGTGTGCTCTGTTCTTGGTCGCCATATTGCTTGCCACCAACCGGTGCTCTCTGTATATTTCCCCTGACAAGTTAGGCACCTCGCCTAACAAATACTTTTGCCCCTGCGTCTCCGCAAGACAACTTCCCTGCGCCCTGTTTGACAGGATGGAACACTGGTGGAGGGTGCTTCCGATGCCCCGTACGCCCCTAGACGTTAGCCCCGAGAGACCTTCACCCGTCCACACTCCGGTTCATCGGTGTAGCCGCCGGATACTCGGCCTTCCTCCAGAACAGGGCCTTCTTTTGGAGTCTTCATTAAGGAGAGACGCCTCTCAGCCAGAGGTAATGGCGCAAGCGATGCCTACTACGGTGACTTTTCAGCAGCCCCGTAAACCCAGCCACTTCCACGGTGAGGATTACGAAGACGTTGGGGACTGGCTTGAACAGTTCGAGCGTGTGGCTGCATTCAACCAGTGGAGTGCCACCCAAAAGCTCCAACAAGTCTATTTTTCGCCTGAGGATGGTGCAAGAACCTGGTTCGAGAATGGGGAAGCGAACCTGCGCACTCGGGAGGACATTCGTCACGAGGTTCAAGAGAAATTCGTGAAGTCCGACCGCCGTGCACAAGCACAGTGTCTTCTGGAAGCACGGACTCAGAAACACAACGAGAGTGTGGCTATGTTCGTGGAGGACAAGGCCCGTCTTTTCAAGCAAGCCGACCCAGACATGGAGAATGCAAAAAATTACGCTATCTTATGCTTGGCGCAAAAGAACAGCTTTTCGCCGGTCTCGTCCGAAATCCGCCGCGTACGGTCCAAGACTTCATCCCCGAGGCTACTGCCATTGAGAGGCCACTACAACAGCGTTCCAGACAATACGAACGCATTGGCGCCAAAACATCGTCGACAATCTCTGTTGTCATGGCCAGGGATGAAGACAACCGCCTTCAGGATCTCATCCACGCGGTGTTGAGAGAAGAGCTCGCGGAGTGCGGCATCATCCCGCCGGGACCCAGACAGGCCTACGTCGCCGACATAGTGCGCGATGAAATTCGCAACGCCTTTTCCCTACCCGCAGTGCAGCCAGCGTCACCATACCTAGTCTCCTACGCCACGGCTCTATATGCCCAGGCTCCCGCCGCAACCACTAGACTTGCCGCGCCGCCTCTTCCATACAACCCGCCGCACCCAGCCGAATGCTGGCCACAACAAGCAGTCCTTCTTACTGCACAACACCAGTTTGATCCTAACTCTTCGGGCCGTCCGCAACAATACTATCGTCGCCAAGTACGCAAGACCGACTTTTGGCGAACTGCCGACAACCGGCCGCTCTGCTATCACTCTGGCGAACCAGGGCACATTTATCGCCGGTGCCCGCTAGAGCGAAATTGGACTGCCTGGATTTCCAACCAACGTTGTTCGGCCCCAATTCGGAGAAAGACCGGTCGCCATTTCTGACTACCTCGCCGAGCCTCGAGCTACCGCACCACCCCGTCGATCGCGTTCGCCGTCCCCAGCTCTCCAAGGTTCGCCCAGCCGCCGCACCCCTGGAGGGCCACCTACCCGGTGGTCTCCAACGCCACCACGGGGAAACTAGATGACGCAACCTTGGGAGGCCAGGTTGCCAGTAGTCGAAGCTCCGAAGGCCACTCTCTACTTCCGGCAGATGGGGAACCGGCAGCCCAAAGCTTCGATGTCGACGTGAATGCGCGGGCTGGACTTATAGTTTTTCTCGACGGACACGAAATGTCCGCATTAATTGACACCGGGGCGGACTGCTCGAAAATTAGTCGGGAACTCTCTGACAGGCTCAGAAAGGTCAAGACCCTATGGGGCGGACCTCATATTCGGACTGCACCTAATGACGGCTTTCGGAAAATTTACCGTGAGGGTACGCATTGGCGACTCGGAGTTCGTCGGTACGTTCGTCGTCCTTCCGGAGTGCTGCAAATAGCTTATTATAGGAATGGACTTCTTGCGCGATCATGATGCGGTAATCGACGTCGGCGAAGGCTTTATGAGTTTTTCTACGAAAAACTAGCACACCACACCTACTCGGCAACCGACCCCCACACCTGCGAATTGTCTGTGACGAAGTAAGCCTACCACCAAGGCCCTGCATGCTTGTGTTCCTTAGGTGTGATGACCTATTCAGCGGCCCTAGTATTGCCGAGGTCTTGAGTCCCCTTCTTCTGGAAAGTGGGATCGCCATTGCTAGGGGCCTGTTGACGCTAGAGTGCGGCGAAGCGGAGGTAATGCTGACAAACTTTACCAATAAACGACGGCGAGTCGCCAAGGGAACGGCGGTTGCCGTCTTCGAAGACATCGACAACGCAATGAACTGCTTCGTTCTGCAGAGTAAAGCGTCAGCCGTGGTTCCAAATAAGCTCAGAATCGACGTTAACCGCAACGTCCCGCCGACAGAGCAACGCCAGCTTTCTGAGCTCTGAAACAGTTTCCGGGACTGCTTTTTGTCGACGTCGGGCGTCCGCCAAACCCGGTTGGTCAAACACCAAATAATTACTGCCGCAAATGAAAGACCCGTTCGGCAGAACCCCTACCGAGTGTCTGCAAAAGAACGGGATCCGATAAGGCAGCAGGTGGAACAAATGCTAGATGACGACGTCATTCAGCCATCGACAAGCCCCTGGGCGTCACCCGCCGTCATGGTCAAAAAGAAGGATGGCAGCTTGAGATTCTGCGTCGATTATCGCAAACTGAATCAAGTAACCAAAATAATCCGTATATTCTCTGCCGAGAATAGACGACTCAGTCAATCGATTACGACATGCCCGCTACTTTTTGTCAATGGACCTAAAGAGCGGATACTGGCAAATTGAAGTCGATAAGCGTGACCGTGAAAAGACCGCATTTGTTACTCCCGACTGGCTTTATGAGTTCAAAGTTCTTCATTTTGGTTTGTGCTCAGCGCATGCAACATTTCAAAAAATGATGGACACGGTTCTGTCGGGATTGAAGAGGCAAATGTGTTTGGTATACCTAGACGACGTCGTCATGTTTTCCAGGACATTTCAAGAGCACCTGGAGCAATTGACGTCCGTTCTTCAGGCTATCCGATCTGGCGCAGTGACACTAAAACCGGAAAAATGCCACTTCGGGTATAAACAACTACTATTTCTTGGTCACGTTGTCAGTCGAGCCGGCGCACGCCCGCATCCTGGTAAACTAGATGCGATGTCGAAGTTCTGCACCCCTACAGACAAAAAGAGCATTCGGCGTTTTCTGGGGCTGTGCTCTTATTATCGGAGATTCATAGCGAACTTCTCCCACATTGCGGCTCCGCTCACTCGCCTCACACGTGACGACGTAGCTTTCATCTGGAGTGATGCACAGCAAGCAGCTTTTGACGAGCTCCGGTGTCGCTTACAGACACCACCTGGGCTTACAGACACCACGAGGAGGCCGCAACTATGGTTCACACGGATGCCAGCAATGTGGGGCTCGGCGCTATTCTCGTCCAGTGGCAAGACGGCGCCGAAAACGTCATCGCTTACGCCAGCCGAACACTATCACGGGCCGAAAGTAACTACTCGGACACCGAGAAACAGTGCCTTGCTGTTGTTTGGGCCCTCATGAAATTCCGACCATACCTTTATGGGCGTCATTTTACCGTCGTGAGCGACCACCATTCCCTCTGCTGACTCAGGAACCTTAAAAACCCTTCTGCCCGTCTTCCGCAATGGAGCCTAAGGCTTCTGGAATTCGACATGACCATCGTACACAAATCCGGCAAGCGGCATTCAGACGCAGACTGCCTTTAAATACCTTCCGTTGGCCTCCCCCCCCCCTTTCGCCGATGACGACGACAGCGACAATGCCGTGCTAATCAGAGTTCTGGGCACACCCATCATTGCGGAGCAGAAGCGCGCAGATCCGGAACTACTATCGCTGTTTGATTTTTTACAAGTTCACGCTACCGTCGTGCCGAAGGCATTTGCCAGAGGACTGTCGTCATTCTGTCTGCGGAGCAACGTTCTCTGTCAGAGAAATTTCGCGTCGAGTGGGAGTAACTACCTGCTTGTCGCACCCAACCTCCTCAGGAATGAAATCTTGCAGGCCTGTCACGACGAGCCTAGCGCCGGTAACTACGGTTACACACGTACCCGGGCGCGTATCAAGCGGAAGTATTACTGGCCGAAGCTATTGGCCACCGTACGGCAGTATGTGCGAACTTGCCATGACTGCCAGCGATGGAAAGCACCACCCGGCCGGTCAGCCGAACTTCTACTGCCCGTTCAGGTTCGTAGAACACCTTTTGAACAAGTTGGCATGTATGTGCTCGGCCCCTTTCCAACTTCCACAACTTGGAACAAATGAATAGTAGTCGCCACGGATTATACTTAAGCAGGTATGCCGAAACGAAGGTGCTTCCACGGGCTACAGCGCTTGAGGTTGCGCAGTTTTTTCTAACAAGAATTTTGCTGCGGCATGGCGCACCCGCAATGCTGATTACCGACCGTGGAACGGCTTTTACGGCGCAACTGCTGCAAGAAGTGTTGAGATTGAGCGGTTCGCGCCACCGAAAGGCTAGCGCGTACCACCCACAGACCAACGGCTTAACAGAACGTCTGAACCGAACAATAGCCGACATGCTCAGTATGTACGCCGATGCGGAACACAAGACGTGGGATGCAGTTTTGCCTTACGTAAGGTTCGCGTATAATACCGCCCATCAAGAGACGACTCAAATGACACCATTTGCACTTGGCTACGGTAGGGAACCTTCCACAAGGCTTGACGCCATGCTGCTACCCGATACCCACGACGACCAAGACGGCCCCCTTCACGAGTTTGTGCGTAGCGCCGAAGAAGCACGCGCACTGGCACGCCAGCGATTACAACAGCACCAGCGTTGTGACGCCGCTCGCTACATACTTCGCCACCAACATGCAACCTTCTCCCAAGGGGACCAGATCTGGGGTGAACTCCAGTGAGGCGCCGGGGACTCTCGGAAAAACTTATGCGGTGTTACTTCGGCCCGTGCACGATGTTACGACAGCTTAGTGATGTTACCTATGAAGTCACTCCAGCCAGCCCAAGCGTCGGAGGACGTTCCCGATCTCGCCCAGAAATTGTGCATGTGGTCCGCATGAAGCAATTCTAGCGATAGTCACACTATGCATCTGGTAGCGGAATACATTTCCCGCGCATAATCTTAGCCTCGAGTCGATGCTTTTGAGGAGAGGGGGTAATGTCACGTGCCAAACTGTGAGATCCAAACTGTGGTATGACAGCGTTATATAGGACGGACATGCTAATCCCCCGCCTGGGTGCGTGCCGTGTGAAGCGACACAGCAGAGGACGACGAAGGAGCACGTTAGCTAGCGGCTCGTTTGCTCTGTTCTTGGTCGTCATATTGCTTGCCACCAACCGGTGCTCTCTGTATATTTCCCCTGACAAGTTAGGCACCTCGCCTAACAAATACTTTTGCCCCTGCGTCTCCGCAAGACAACTTCCCTGTGCCCTGTTTGACAGGACGCAAGAATATTGATTTGTATTGTACAACACAGTTCATCATTTTTATCTCAGGCGTTCATCTGCCGTCCTCGCATAAAAAATAACCTGAGTCTTTTGTTTGAAGTTTTTAGGCGCGCTCTTTTGTATTAATCTATATATTACAACAAAGTTAATTATTACGTCACTTCAGGCGTTATTGTACCTTCCTAATAAAAAAACATAAACTATCGGACTTTTATTTGCAATTTGTTCTCCCAAGAAGCATTTCTGCCACGTGTGCTAGCCAATACAATCACAAGAGTGTGGGCGATGAGTAAAAAATCAGGTGATGGAAACTCGCCACATTCAAAATATTTGGTTCTCGCGAGTGCGTCATCAAAGCCCTCCGTGCGCTTTTAATATGAAATTTCATCGAGCACTTAAGTGTTTTCACTTGCTTTGAAGGAGACACTTATTAACATTTGTTTTTCCGGACGCATTGTATTTGCCTGTTTTTCCTGGCTACGCTTTTTTGTATTTGAGAACGAATTATTTAGACCAGTTTAGTTTTTGCAATAGAATGTTTATGTCATTTTCTTCTCGTGAATTTCTTCTTCTTACAATGTGAGATACGTCGGCGACCAGGCGATAATTACGTCGGTAAGCACGGCAAATTCTCTGGTAGTTCAGCCTTGGATTGGAAAAAACATTCATTCCAGACAAAGTAGGAACGGAAGTTATCTACCCAGCGATTCGGGAGAGTTTGTGAAACAATCTAGATTGAAGTCCTCTATGGTGGTGTCTTCTGTTACGATTTATGAAATTTAACACGTGTTTGATTTGTTGTCTTTATTCTTCAACGCTGCTCTTCCGTGAAGCTTTCTGTACTCGTCCCTTTGTTGTTTCGTTTAGTCCACTTCAATCCCTGCCCTGTATCGCTTCGCCCTTTTACGGCTCCTGCTTACCCTCCTTCTGGCGTCACTTTAGGACTCAAGAGCGCACTGAAGCTAAACCTGAAGCAGGCCGAAATAGATAGATTGGCATCTGCAGAAAACTAATACACCACCCTCTAGGTCAGTACCTTCCAAATAATCGCGTGAATAACAAAAATGAAGCTGTGAGCCACCCAGCAGAGGATTACGTCAACGGCGACTGAGCGGATGTTCTAAGAGTCACGCTGCAATGAACAGAACAAAATCCGCGCACACAAGCGGTCAAAGAAACACAAACTCTTTCTTTGCACGTTTACTTTTGTAAGTCATAAGCAATCACAAACGTACAGGTATAATTAAATCCGCGCCGACATTCGCGAGCTGACAAGCCGCGGCGCTTGTGGTTGGGATGGTTAGTGCAGGTTAGGTGAAATCACATGTCTGTTACAGTGTAACCCTGATAATACGACTTTCTAGGGACTGCAAGAAAGCGTCGTATGACCGGGGTGGCGTACGACCGGGGTGCGGGTATATGCCGGCCTAGTAGACAGTCTTACGAGACAGGTGGGCTAAGAAAATATTTACACTAGTATTTTTGGCGCCTTCTCGCGTTATTTTCTTACCTTCAGCTGAACTCACAAGTTTTTTTAAATAGCAACGCGTATGTTCGCCTATGTTGCTCACCCCTCCCCTCCATGGCGTCCAGCTAGCCCGCCAAACAAGAGCCGCACACTCGGCGACACCTGTGCCGTGCGGCACTATTTATAGCCCGCTCGCCCCGCGCCTCCATCCCGCGAGACAAGGCCGAAGTGGTTAATAGGCAAATCGAGAGCGAAAAAGTCAAGTTTGAAACTGCTAAGGCCAAGCGAAACAAACGATAATACAAGCCGGAGATGAAAAAAATGGCTTTACCGTACATGGCAGGGGCACCGTTTGAAAAGTTCCGGGCCATCGCAATTCGGTCAAAATGCTGAACACATAGCGGTTTTCGTTTCCCACAATGCCCAGCAAAGCGAAGTTGAGTAAACTGTGTCGCGGCGAAAATTCTAGCGCGGTATTGCTGCAGTGATTTACTGCGGCAGCCATTTATTGACCCAAAATGGCTGTGACGTGTCTCAACCATTACGGCAGACGTGCGTGAACTAACTAAACTAGTGTGCGTACCAACGAAATAAGCATAGTGACAACGCGGCTTTGAAATACCAACGAACTAGCGTGCGTACGAACGAAAGGAGCATAGTGACAACGCGGCTTTGAAATACACTGATAGGCAGATAGCAGTGATATAGGGAGAGAGAGCGTCGAGAAAGGAAGAAACTTGGATCCAGCGGGCGGGAAACGCGGCTGTTCGGTCATCGCCGTGGGGTTGCATCGTATGTGTTTTCGCGTTTGTCGGCGGGTCGACGTGAGCTTCAAATTCACGGTCCGTCTGCCACCTGAACTTTGACTTCTCGCAGTTGGCTCGTTGGCGTACTGCTGCCGCGGGGGCACGTCGCAGGTTCACTTCCGCTCACGAGTACCCTCCTGCTTGCTTGCATCTTTTCAGCAAGTGGTCTGGACTGGCTGCGGACCTTTGCACGTCACGCTGCGTCCAACGGGGGTTAACAATAAAGAAGCTAGGGACGAGGCGACGAAGTGGTGTAATGTGTAGAAAAAAAAAGTCAGTTCATCCGCGCCAGGGCCCGTCGAGTGAAGCGGACCGCGTTCACCCGAGCGTCATATCATCCGGGTTATTGATGCATTTTTTCTATGGGGAGTTTGCCGGGACCGCGGTGATCCGTCGTCAGAAGCGGGTCGTCGTACGTTCGGGGAACTTATCAGCGGAGTTCCACTGTATCTCCTTGTTTACATCTGGCGGCAGGTAGAGCGTTGGCTTTCCATGGTTCCGCTCTGATGTGGACAGTGAATTCCGTCTGATGGAACGAGGTTTTTATGCTCCCTCACATAGCGCCCTCTGCCCAACCGAAGTTTTTGACCCAGGCCGCCGGCGCCGCGTTTTGTGGTCGCGTTCGCATCGCGAAGAAATTCGACGGCGTGTTCCTGGGGCTGGTACTGTGTATACTATCTTGGAAATATTCCTCGCCACAATTCAACCCCCCCCCCACCGGTTATGCGGAATGAGCCCGAATTTTTGAAAAAAAAAACGTTCTGGGTTGGGGACAAAGCGACGTGACTTGTTAGCTCCCGTAAATCGCAAGAAGCGAGTGCTGCCATTGCGACGAACAGGCGGCAACGGATGGCCTGTTAATTTCGCGCTTCGGGTTCAAAACACGTGCCGTTACGATGTGTTGGCTCGAAGCCATTTCTTAATTGTCTTGAAGTTGCGTACAGTGTGTGCGTAAAACCGGGTCTTTTCATTGAAGACGCTGTGTGCTGCTACGCTTCAATCACATTGTGTACTTAGGTAAAAGGATATTTGTATCTTGTTACGCACGTTTTTCATTCCATACCGGAGTCAACGCGAATATTAGTAGTGGTTTGGGCACTCGTTAAAACTGTAGGCACACTGCTGGCAGATGGGCTTATAGGTACCTCGCTTCGCTAAACATTTAACAGGTGACGCAATAAATGCGACGGAAAAAGTTTCCGTTGCAGGCTGTCACAAGTTAAATTGATTGCACCACGTTGTTAAGGGGAGTGCATCGAAGCGACTGAAACCTGATTATCGAAAGGAGAATGCAAATCAAAACAACTCCCCTCTCGCCTTTCTCACTGCGGTTGAGATGCCCACTAGGTGTTTTGTAGGTAAAGTAGAAGGCCGTGCGGCACATTCCATTAGTTCAACCACCATTTCACGTCTCGTACGGCGCGGAGATTTATGCGAGAGTATGGCAGGTAATGGATGCGCCGAGTGCGCTACAAGTGCCTCCTGCGGCCGCAATGGTTCGCTCGGTTGGTTTTATATTCGCTTCTAGACCACACTGTTGTCTCACTCACTTCCGGCAACCGCTGACGTCACTAAGACGTCATGAAATGGCGCGAGGAATTAATCGCGTGTTTGAATTGGTAATTTTGCTGCAATTAACGGTTTCTTCGCCGCCCAATAAACGCCGAGAGGGCTTCTTGGCAGTTGAACTTTCGTCTCAGTCAAACATGCTATTTGCCTTCCGTGTCCTTTGAACTCTACTCTTTCCTTGCTTTTTATGCTCTGTTTCCGGCCACACGACGGTTACGCTGAACAATACCCGTTTAAATGTGTCGACATCGTCTTAGGATAGTTGATAAGCGCCGTTGATTGTAAATTTATAAGCCATAGGTAAAGCGCGCGCTACAGCTGCAGACGGATAGACGCGCGGAACTACCTGCGAAAGCCATTTCCTGCGAACTAGAGTTCTTTTATAACCTTCGCTGGAGTTGCGCTTATGATTTCCACAAGCCGCCCCACCGCCGGTTCCTCCGTCACATTAGAGGCCTATTGGTGCTTCGCACCTAATTCCTTCTGCAGGTCAGCGGCTGCAGCTACTACACGCGGTGGCCGCCACCGCCGGCACCCCACGCACGCCCTGCCACCGGCACTGCGGCTTCCACATGTGTGACGGGTTGTCCTTCCCGCACGACTTCCGACCTCAACGTGGCGGATGGGCGCCCAACACTGTTACCCTATGAACACTATATAAGGAAGTGTACGGCTAACCACATCAAAAAGCCAGGTCAGCGAAGCATGTCCCCAGTATTGCATCAGGCACACGGCGGCTGACTGTCGGTTAGTAGAGGAAGTACTGGTATTAAAGGGGTCGTGAAGAGAAAATGCATTTGTCTGTGGTTAATTTTGCCAGCTTGTATGACCTTTTAAAAACATAAATCCCTTATATTTTCACAGTTTATTTCTTCTGGAATTTAGCAGGCACCTTTCAAATTCTCGTTTTGAGGCGCATCGCAAGCGACGATGCGCACATGGTCGGCCGGCAGGGTAACTAGAGTGACGTCAGGTCAAGTACATGCGAAAGTTCGACGCGTTCAACGTTCTTTGTGTATATTGTTCAGCAAAGCTGCAAACGCGAAATTTTAAAAATAATGCATCCTTTATTCGTTCCCAAAAGACAGTTTTCTATCCACGGGGGTGGTGTTGTGAACGCGTGAGTTGTCTGGCAACCATTGTAGCGGAACTCAGACCTACTGGCTGTATGTACAGTTTGTAGACAGTTTCCCTGCTTAATTTCACGTTCTTTTGCCGAATTATCTTCGGAATCTCACCTTTTTTGTATAAAATGGCACAAAACTGGTGAAGAAAAAAAAAAACGTACCCCATGTGCGATTCGAACTTGCGGTCACCGGGCCAGCCCAACGTTGACCCTGCCTAGTCGGACACTTTATCCACTGCACTATCGACGTGACAAGCGCGCGCGGCGTAAAACTGCTGCATAAAAGCCTCTTCGCATTTGTAACCCTGAAGTTTGCTGTGTTTTCATAAATTCTAATCAACCCAGAGCTTTAACCGCCAAATTATTGTTAAACGCTCCTGCAGTAAGCCAAAGGTAAGCGTAAACAATCAACGAAACAGCGTTAACAGTATTGTTTATTGCAGTAAACAGGAAAGCAATCGTCAAACTGCGTGACGATGGGACACGGTGACTGGGCGCTGTAACGCCTCTTCTCGCTAGTTATTCTTGCGCTTGATGAGTAAATGATGGATGGGTTTTAGGTTCCGACTACTCGACGTTCCTTCGATAAACGTGTTTACGTAATAAATTCCCATTTTAAGCGTACGGTCATTTATCTCGTCAGGTCAGAAGCTTCACGTTCGCGCTCCACTCACATTACAGGCTACGTGAGACAGACGTCGGCAAACCTGTGCAACAATATCGGCTAGCAAAACGACAGCTTAGACTCGTGCGAAACAGCGTCAACAGTTTACGAATACCCAGTTTAGATTAAAAGTGGTTACTTCTGCCTGCGTCACCCGCCGGCGTTGTTGACTGAATGTTCGACCATTTTTATCAGTCGTATCAGAGATCAGAAATCTCCCGTTCAGGTGCACGGCGAGTTTCATCTTGGCGCCGATGTAGCTTTATCTGACCCTTTTCAAGCCCGCTATATGTCGACATATTGTGCAGACGAGGGAGAACTGTGATTGGCTTCTTACTGACTTTCTGAAACGTCACTTCACGAGTTGAGGAGGAATGCCTCGGTGAAACCGTAACTGCATTTGTTTTCCTATTCGCCGATATCAGGCAACGAAACAGGTATGCATTGTTTGTTTATCAAGGTTCCACAGTTATAAGCTCACACACAACACAATTTTTTTGAAAATCTCTTCACCACCCGTTTAAGAGTGGGCGACCAGGGCGGTCGCATAGGTTGCCAGGGGCAAAGGGGCGCCTATCTCCGCCGAACGCCCCTTCCTCCTCCTCCTCTACGGCAATCCTGCCCGGTCTTCCGTCGGTCAGAAGAGACTACGGCCGGGCACGCTGAATTGAGGGGAGAAAACGAGCGCTTGTCCACCTAATCAAGCTTATTACGAGAAAGCTTGACGCTCAAATTCACGCCCAAAACAAGGATGCGAAGTGGGATTTGGTCTCCCCATATGCGAAGAAACTGCGGGACGTGGCATCCGCATTAACAAGCGTAAACTAAGTACAACTTTCACCATCCACAACTTTCCTCACTTTAACACGTGTTAAGATGAAAGCTTATGTGGAGAGGGCGCCTTCTCGCGAAGTTATCGGCGCGGAAAGTAAGAAAAGAGTGACTCCTAGTATTTAATTATTATTATATTGTAGTACACAGCGATTTTATTTCCCGTGTTCTTACCGTATAGCTGGATACACCCAAAATTTTGTGCTATGGTTTGGCTACATCGGACAGAGGGGGCATTTTCTGGGTATGGCACTAGTATAAAAAAGATTGTTCTGGTTCTATTTTAAGCCGCGGAAAGCTAGAGCAACAGAGAATGATTGCTCATTTGTCGACCAGACACTGAAGCCGTTTTTCGTCAGGGATTGAAACCCCTTGCCTGCCCACTTACAAACAGACTGAAGAAAAACTTTGTTATCACAACCGCTTGTTCAGCTTTCTTCTGCTACGCACATTTCTAAACGAGGTATTTATTACTGAAAATAAATACGAAAATGCTAAAATACTGGTATATGGTGAAACTAGTAAAAGGTAACTGAAACGACTGAAGAGTGTCCTTGAAAGCACAAGAGAAAGCCTAACTTTCGCGTTAGGCTAAACTAGCCTGTTCTACCTTGGCAAACCTCGCAAGGTCTACAGCATAACGTGAGCAGATTTGCTCATATTGACAACAATAATTTAGCCCCAATAGACTTTTTTCAATTAGTTTAATGAGAAGTTGTGCGCCAAGTCCATGCACTGTCACCATGTGTATTTCTGAAACTTTGTGTTTCTGCCAAAATCGTCACGAATACAAAGGTGGTATAGTTGTCATGAAGGTAAAACACGTTTATTAGACGAAACTTTTGTTCCCCTAAATATTAAAAATACACAGGGGGCAAAGCAGCAGTCAAGAATGTGACGTGCGCAGACGAGTGTCCGAGATTCGAAAGCTGCGGCGTCTGCTCTGCCGGCATTTACCTTTCGGCGCGGGTGTTTCTCAGACCGTAAAATTACATCGAGAACACTTTAAGGCGAAACATTCTCCCTATCAAGTTAGGTAATCCGTGCAGCATAAGAAACAAAAGAATGGAACGTGCGCTTCGCTCGGGACAGCAATAACATAGACCGGTGTTGCTGGATGGTAAAAGCAAAAACAAAGAAATACAATGCATGATTCGCCGCATTACCCCCCCCCCCCCCCTGTCAGAGAGCATCGACCCGATGTTAAAATAAAATGGCCCTCCGAACAAACAAAAATAAAGTTCGTCATTTTGCGAAGTAAAATTTTAGGTGAACCACATGGACGACTTTTCGCCACGTGCGTCGTCGTGATGTTCCGGAATCACTATCGGGAATCACCTCGTAGGTAAGTTGGCCAAGATGTTGTAGAATTCAGCAGGGTCCAAAATACCGCCGCAGAAGCTTCTCACTCAGTCCACGTCGTGGGATGGGAGTCCAAACCTACACACGATCCCAAAGGCGGTACTCAGCGTCTCGGCGTCGGAAGTTGTAGCATCCAGGGGCCGAATTCTCTAAAACGACGGGGCGTCGCTTTGAAGCGACGGGGTAGCGCCATGCAAATGCATGTGTTCTGGGGTTGGTGCCGTCATCTTTGAGGAGCTTTGCAGGAGCAGTGAGCCGCTGAAAAGCAGTGTGGCAACGGCGCGAAGCACCATGCGAAACGCCGGGGGGCAGTGGGCGTCACTTCGCGCCCTTGCCACGCTGCTTTTCCGCGGCTCACTGCTTTTGCACAGCTCCTCAAAGTGACGACCCTAACCCCAGAACACATGCATTTGCATGGCGCAACACCGTCACTTCAAAGCGACGCCCGTTTTTTAGAGAATTCGGCCCCAGCATACACCAGCTGCTGGTTTGCTGTATGAACTCGAACGAGCTGGCGGGCTCCTCCGCACGCTGAAGGAATCCTTGGACGTCGGCGTTGAGGTCGTTACCTTCTAGATGTGGAAGCATGGCGTAGAGCATCGCCCTCTTTCGTAGACAAGCTCGAATTGTGTTATCTGCGTTGTTTCCTGTAAGCTGTGTTGTACGCAAACATGGCATACGGAAGGGCTGCGTTCGAAGACTTATGTTCAACGCCGACGTGCATAGACAGCGCATCCCCGATCCTCTTGTTCAGACCTAACGTCAGTCCATTTGTTTGAGCGTGGTCCGCCGCCGCTCTTCGGTGATCCCTGTTGCTGTAGCGTAAGATTCATTTCATAGGCTCCGGGGAAAAGGCCGTTCCACTCTCCGTGATTATGAATTCAGTGGGTTCAAGTCGCAGCACAACTTGGTGTATAAAGAACTTGTCGACTTCTTGTGCAGTCCCCCTCGGAAGAGCGGAGGTCTCTGCGCAGTGCGTCATGTAGTCTGTAGCCACGACAATCCAATTGTTCTGGGAACGTGACGTAGGGAACGGGCCCAGAGGGTCCATTCCAATCTTTTGGAGGGGCCTCAGTCGGGCGGCGATTAGCTGCAGAAGTCCGGCGGGGCTCGTCTGCGGCGTTTTTCGTCGCTGGTGATCAAGGTAGTTCCGGACGTAGTGGGTGACGTCGGATGTAAGGCGGGACCGGTAGTACTTTGCATTGATTTTTCAAATAACCCGTGGTGTGTCGAGATGTCCGGAAGACGGGTCGTCGTGGCACGCTTCCAAAATCTGGTCCCGAAGGTCTGCTGGTATTCAAGATAATTTGTTCCCGTTTCGGGGCTCAAATTCTTCTTGACGAGGACGGAGTTTTTAAGGCTGAATGGTGGTATCTTGTGTTTAAAGGCCCTATGCATGGCAATGTTGCGTCCTTCGAGGTAGTCGATCATGACGCGTAAGGCGGGATCGGCACGCTGCTGGGTGGCTAGGTCGCTCTCCGTCAGGACTCGGAAGATTGCGCTGTCTTCATCGAAGTCTTGTGGTAGTGTGTCGACGGGGACGCGGGACAGCCATTCGCCGTCGGAGAGTTTCCTGCCGGATTTATAGACGATAGTAACGTCAAACTCTTGTACACGCAAACTCCACCGCCCAACACCGCGAGAGGGGTGCTTAAAATAGGCGAGCCAACACAGCGCATGGTAGTTGGTCACAACCTTGGTTGTCTACGATATAAGTACAGGCGAAATTTTGAAAGGCCCATATAATAGTGAAGTACTCTTCCCAGAGGCTGAGTAGTTTTTCTCCTCCTTCTGCAGACCCCGCCTGGACCGATAACTTATTCGCAAATGTTTTGCTTTTGCACAAAAACGGCACCCAAGGATATATCACAGGCGTCCGTGTGCATTTCGGTTTCGGTGCTTTCGTCGAAATGAGCGAGCACAGACGGGTTTTGCAGGCGTTGTTGCATTTCGCAGAACGGTATTTCTTGGACGTGTTCCCAGCTGAAAGGGGTGCTGCCTTTCGTGAAGGGTGCGAGTGACGAAAGTTAATGCGAATCTTGCGACAAAGCGCCGGTACTATGTGCACAATCCGAGAAATATTCGCAATTACTTTTTGTCTTTCGATCTTGGCGAGTTCGCTATGACTGAAGTTTTCGCCGGGTCAGCCAGGCCTTCCGCAATGTAACAAAATAGCTCAAAAGCCTCAGTTCCTCGTACGCGAAGCGACCTTTTTCAGGCTTCGGCGTTAGCCCCGAAGAGCGAATAGCCACGCGTTCAAACTGCAACCTTGCGAGGCGTTCGTCAAAAGCTCCGGTGAATACTACAACGTGGTGGAGGCATACGAGGCAGGTGTGCCACTTCAGGAAAGCTGGCACGGTGTCCATTACTTTTTCAAACGATGCTCGTGAAGTGCACAGCCAGAACGGCTGCCCTTTGAACTCATAAAGGCCATTCGGGGATACGAATGCAGTTATCTCTCGATCGTCCTTGTCCACTTCTATTGCCAGTAGCCTGTCTTTAATCTATCGATTAGAAGTACTTCGCGTGGGAAATGTGGTTGATGGCGTCGTCGATTCGTGGTAGGGCTACACGTCCTCAATGGTGATTTTGTTCAGTCGCCGGTATACATCAAAGCAAAACCTTAGTGTGCCGTATTTTTCCTTCACGAATACGACTGGCGCAGCCCAGGGGCTTTTCAATGGCTGTATAATGCCGCCACTGAGCATGTCTCCCACTTCTGTTCGGATGGCTTCCCGCTCGTGTGAAGACACGCGGTACGGTGACTGTCGGGTAGGTCGGTGAATGTTGGGTATGTATTTTCAGAAAGGACGCAAATGCCCTAGCATTGCCAAATTCACTGTGAACTTTCTAATTTGGGACCGCAGGGAAACTTAACGTAATGTTGTAGCAGTGCTAGCGGCTGGTTGTCATGTAATGGGTTCCGGTATTGTTCGAATAAAACAAGAGTTGTAGGTGTTTTCTTTTTTTGTATTCATACTCCCTCCAAAGCTGGACGTGTTTCACTGGGCGCCGCTCAATGTGGCAAAGGCATCTTACAAACTCCGGGCTTACACCGGATCTAATAAAGTGTGACTAACCTCTACACAGATGCATTGCTGAGAAAACGCGCTGGTAGAAAAATTGTAAGCCGTATTGTATCACTTAATGAATGCCGTACGGCGTTGTTTTAAGAGTTATTCTACGGCCTGAACGCATGGAGGAGAATTTTTCGATCCCGGGTTTGGAGTGGCCCCGCGAGGTGGCGGTACGTTAGCATGCGATTCATGCTTGCATCGCTCTGTTGTCGGAGACGACCTGTTGGATGAAAGTCATACAGAGCTTCAGTTAGATTTCGCCTCTCCATCTTCTTTGTGAATGATGAAGACGAAATAATGATGTTCTTTTCATGCTCGAGCCGAGAGCACGATCTCGACGCGTTCCAATGACCGACGTTCGATGCTTGAAGCAGGTGAGGGAAGAGGACTGCCTTTCTTGCTGGATATAAGTTTATTTACACTATTTACATTACTCAAAGTATCAGGACAGAGCGACGGTTACATTGTCACTCTCCCACAGCAGCCTGTTCGGCCAAGATATATACCGAACTAGATCCCTCTCGACCGATTTTGGACAAAACCCAACACTCCGGTTCTAATCCCGAAAGCTACGCCTCCAAAGGGGGCGTTCAAGAAGGAGCGAAACCCCCTTTACAAATAATTAATATGAACCCTTTATTGGTCACAACAACCAACCAATCATATGTCTCCACATGCGGTCACGTGACCCAACCCTCTCTCTCACGCACTCATAGTACGTTTCCCACGCACGTTATTGCAACCGACAAGCAAACAGAATACATCTGCAACCTAAAGTCACTGACCGCGCCGAGTGGTCAAACCATTACGCCAGGCGGGCAGCACGTACAGAAAGCCAAAGCCGAACGCTTTGCGCAGTCTTGCCGCGGCTACCATCTTAGTGTCCTGGCCTTGCCGCCCCGCAATTGTTCGCGCGCGCTCGCCAGCACAATGGGGGAGTCGTTGCTAAGCCCCTGACCAGGCTGAGGTACCCTGCTGTCTGTCGCCAGTCTCGTGGGAAGAGCTTGTAGCGACACCATCGCATAATCACCATCAGCACCAAATCATCATCACGCTGCCTGGCCAGCGTGAGCGGTGGCCCTCGCCACAAGATGGAACGCGACTCATCAGCAGGGCGGCCGCTCGTTCTGGTCGGGCCAACGCGACCTCAAAAAATGTGGGAAGTCGCTTCCGCTTCACGCCTGCTGGTTCCTACAAAATGGTGACCCGGACTTTCTGCGCCTGTCACCCGGTCAGCGGCACACCGACATGATGACGTGGGGGGACCCGCCCATGCCGGAGTTCGAGCCACGCAACCACCGAGGGTGGTCTATCAAGCTTGAGGCTACATTCTCCTTGAACTACGTCACCATACAGCCGTTCAAGCAGTCATCCTTTGGGAAACGCTTCCGCTCGAGCTCCGCTGTGCCCTCGCGCTACCACCGCCCAGGGAAACCCCGTACGCCGCCCTACGCACTGCCGTGCTCGCGCACTATGGCCTCACGGACAACCTGTTTCGGCTGGCATCAGAAGAGGTACACCCAAGCTTCGCTCACGCTTCACTGCCGCACACTGAACACTCTGCGACAACACCTTCGTCCCCTGCCACTAGTGCCGCACTCCTGGACTCCACCTCAAGCGCGGCAGCCACAGCTAAACCAACGGGACTCACAGCCGACGTCGTCGCGGACGCCAACCGGCCGCAGCCCGCCTCATTGCCTACTACCACCCCATGCCCGGGCTCCGTCCATTCGCAGCATAACTCGCCCGAACGCACGTCGGGGCTCCCGAAGCCGACCCCGACGTGCTCACGGCTCCTATTGTGGTGCCGTCAACGCCTAGGCCGTAGTCTGGAGGGAGTGAGGCCCGTAACTATGGCGGCTGCATCCCGGCCTCACAACTCTCACAGGAACACGCCCAGGTGCGCCCTGAGGAGTGCTTTGGCAAGGCATCCGCGACTGCTGCACTGTCTCGGGCGGCTCCACAGCGTTTTGGTGCGCATGGCCTGCTGAATGACCAAGCGCAGAGCGGCGCATCCGCGGTGCGCTTCTAATATGTTTGTGAATGACATAGTCAGTATAGGGCCGCATGCTAAATTCGTCATTTACGCAGACGACACCACTATATTCTTAACTGGTAGCGTAGCCGATGATTTAATTGATGATGCAAACCTAATTTTACTTAAACTAGATGCATGGACGCAAAAAAATTTTCTGAAAATAAACATTGCTAAGACTAAAGCTGTACTTTTCTGGGCCAGAAATAAAACCGTAATAATCAACAACACAATATCTTTAAGATCAACCGCTGTGGAAATTGTACCAAGAATTAAGACTTTAGGGGTAATTTTTCACGAAAACCTTTCATGGGATAGTCACGTAACTTCCCTAATCGTGAAGTAATCGCAGGTAGTCGGATTACTGTACCGCCACCAGCACATATTACCGCGTAACATTATGTTGTTAGTATATAATACTTTATTTTTACCCAGAATTAATTATTGCCACTTAGTATGGGCATCAACTACGCAAACGAATCTACAGAGTATACACAGATTACAAAAAAAGTTTATTAGAGTTCTCGAAAACCTTCCTACGCGTTCACCTACGCAACATTTATTCCCGAAATATAATATAATGCTTATTGCAAAAACGTTCGATTACCTACTGTGTAAAGCTGTAAAGCAGGCTACGCTTAACAACTCCCCATTTTTTTCTAAATTAGCAAAACTTCAAGAGAGCACCAAAACATACCGAACAAGGCATGTCGAACCGTTCTATGTCAAAACGTACAAAACTACATATGGACTGCAAACCCTATAAAATAAACTTCCAAGACTATTAAATGAACTAAATCGCCAGGACATTAGACTCCCCGAAACGACTTTCCGAGAACTACGAGAGTATTTTAAAAAATGTTGAATGTGCTGATTGTTTGTTTCGCATCGGTACACACGATGTCAAAAGACTACTCTTTCCTCTATCGAGCGCCTCGTATTGATGACCCTACAAAAATTGTATTTTTATTTTCATTTTTTCTTTCTTTTTCTCCAGTGTATAGCCCTGTCTTTGACTGTGTTATTCTTTGTATAATAAATGATATTATACTCTTTGTATGATACATGATATTATATTCTTTGTTATTCTTTGTATAATATATGATAGCATGTGCAGTTTGTGTAATGCCGAAGTACGTGTAGTACCACAGTACGCCTCTGCGTATTTACTGTGTTGGCAGTTAATTTTTGGTCCATTTTCTTTTCTTTTCTTTCTTTTTTTTTCTCTCTCTCTTTTGCTCTTCTTTTCTTTTCAGTATACAAGTTGTATTTGATGTTTGCCGTTACGCTGCCCAGTGCTTGGGGGCTTGCAGTTCTGTCAAGCTGTCGATTTTTGACAGCTTTTACTGCTCGCTCCCAGCGTCATGTACGTTGTGCAAGACGCGAATAAAGACAAACAAACAAAGACCCGCGGATGTCGACGCCAAAGCATCGCGATGCTGCACCTCGACGCCGACATCACCATCGACGTCGGAAGCACAATCCAAGAAAGTGAGTTTCGTCGCTGACACTCCTGCGGCGTGCTCCCGTGAGTCATCAGCGTCGTCTTGCCCAGCGTCTCTCCACGCACAGTGTGGGCCGCAAGCCGGGATTCGTGCTGCTGCTCATCGGCGTTCTGGGACTTGGACGTCTCGCTGTGGCCGAGGTCAGTGCAAACGTCTTGCGACGGCCTCACGTCGAACCCGCACCCGCGGGGCTGCACCTGAACCTGTGCTCGGCACTTCATCGTCATAAATGCCAGCCTTTTCCGCATCCAGCCGAACTTCGGTGTACCTGCGTAGCGGGTGGCTGTTCAACGAGCGCCCATTCTGTAAGCATTGCCTTGTTATCTATGCTGTGGCCGCAGCTGGCGTCACTTTTTCTTCGGGGCTGCTACACCCTACGCCAACTCGTCCCATTCTCCACTTAGAGCCTCGTTCACCAGAGGTTTCCCCACATCCCGGATCCCACCTCGCCGACGACCAGAACCGCGCCGTTAGTCAACCCCTGCCACTTGACCACTGACTGCCCACGGACTCTTCCTGTTCTACGGACAAATTGTACATACCTGTGCATAGTGCATTTTCGTGCATTGTTATTTAGATTTGTCACTTCACCGCGTTTCATGCTAGGGGGAGAGACCTGTAGCGACACCATCGCCATCGTCAGCATCGGCGCCCAGTCATCATCACGGTGCCTGGCCAGCGTCAGCGGTGGCACGTGCCACAAGATGGAACGCGACTCAACAGCAGGGCGGCCACTCGTTCTGGTCGGGCCTACGCGACCTCAATAAATGTGGGAAGCCGCATCCGCTGCACGCCTGCTTCCTACACGCTGCTCTGAACCCAGCCGAGAATTCTCGAGGCGAATGACCCATAAACGAACAGCACCCACGCCGGCTTCGCAAATCGTCAAAGTCTAGGTAGCTTGCCTTTGACACTGAGAGACGTCATGCTTTCGCTTCCCTTCAGCTCGTCAACGAATGACCGCATACCAACAGAAGTACTCTGGCGAAACACCCCCGTCTTTTGCCACACAAAAGGAAGGTTCACAAAGCCTTTATTCAGCGGCCGCCAACTTCTCGTCCCTGCGGTTGCATAAAAGGATTGCAGCATGACAGCTACAAGCTTAGGCAACGCCGATACATGAGCCACCGGTGGCTTTCATTAATTAATTGAGGAGCCCGTACTGAACACCTCCACACCACGAATGTTGTTCGTACACCAGCTGTACGTACAACATTATTTCTCACTGCCGGTTATGTCTAACTAGACTGTATGAACTAAACAAAATACACTCAAGCAGTCACGAGCTGTACACGCAACATCCTAGGTAATAGGCACGGTAATAACATTCCCCGTCGCCTAAGACATTACGACAATACTAAAACACACACCAACCCTACCAATACGAGCAGCCGGACAACTGCACCAACAACCGATACCATACAGCACAGTTATTGCCTTGGCCTAGCCATGACTTCCGCAACATCAAACAATAAACCAAAGCGCTCAACCACAAGTACAGGGCCCATGAGAAGAAATTCGTTCCACTCTCTACCATTAAAGGCAACCAATCCCACGACAGGTGTAAATGTTCAAACTTCACAACTGAATGAATAACACCAACAACTCGTAAACATTAAGCGCATGCACGAACATTCTTTCACTCTACGGAAAGAAAGACACCCAAACAAACAAACCAAACGTACAAAATGAAGCTACACCTGTACGAATAATAAAACGGTTAAGAAAGCTCAGCGTCTCTTCACGCACTCACGGACGCCTGTTCTTTCAGAACGCGCAACAGATTGTTCACCCCCTCTGCGTTTCACTTCCTGTCCACTTGCGATGTAGAAAAAGTTCCTTTTCCCGTACTTCAGACACTAGTTCGCACACAAACTTCGCAAGAGGGCCCACTTGTACATTCCATGGCCCACCATGACCACATGCCAACGAACGCAAATAATAGAAGACACTCGCCTTTGTACCCAGAGGTCAACTTCCTACCGTGCTGTACCAGCAGCTGTACTTCTCAAGAAGACGGCTTTACAACAGCCAAGTTGCGCTGCTCGCAAATTACAAAAGCCTTAGGCCAGCTGAACGTAACAAACACATGCACACAGAAAAAATAACAATAGAGAGAACGACGGTACAGGTGAAACTGGCAATAATCCTCACCTGAGCGATCCCTACACACCCTGAGCAAAAAACGCTAAAAATACGTGTGCTCCAAACAACAGTGACCTGTTGTTGTCCAGCACTACATACCATTCTGCACAAACACCGCTTTCCAGGACGGCACACACCGACCGTCGCACGGAAGCTGATTCCGTTTCATGCACCACCGGCTAATTCTAAACAAACCCTGGTGTGGCTCGCGGTGTCCTGTGTTCCCGGATGAAGAAGAACACCCTACCCGGCGGTAATGTGTACGAAGATGTCGCGCCTGCGCCGCCACAACTGCCGCCGCCTTCCGTGTTCTCGAGCGCGTCGCATTGACCTACGTGCAATACGCCGCAGGCCGCCTGCGCATTCATGCTTCGCTCATGCAAGCTCAGCAATTAGGTGCGCCGTTTCGCTGCCCTCATATAACCCCTGCGCTACCTCTGCCTCCTCTGAGATGACCACGATTTCTACAGCTTCCCTCAATCTATGAATTATCTCATATACGAGGGGCTGTTCGCGGTGAGCCACGGACTCTATGTCGGCGCATGGGGTGGTGCTACTCTCAACATTTCCTTGTGCTGCCTCGACAACAGCCAGCTGTACATTGTCCGCCTCTACAGAAGGAATTCCCAAAGCTGGGCAGCTGTCTCGCGAGATCCCTTGATCTCATCTGTAGCAGCGGGAACACTAAGGGGTTGCTCAAAAACTGGAGTGGCTTCAGCCACCTCAACGGCATTCCCACTGTCCTTTTGCTGTGACATTCGAAACACCCATTAGGGAGCGAACACTGTGAAAACATTGGTATCCACTTCGAGTTTACAGTCCTGCAAAGCTTCGGAAGTGATCTCCGCTCTTCCTTGGGCTAATTGAGCACTAAACTCCTCAGCCGTCCATTCGGACGGGTTGCCCGCACCCCGGCTACCCGCTGGCCTCTTTTTCTAATGCGTGCTGAGTATTTAAGAGAACTAACTCACCTCTCAACTCCTCAATTTCTAGAACAGTGGCATTAACCTCCCGCCCGGTGCCGCGACATCCCGTTAGCATAGTGGCCTTGGTGGAACCGGAGAACACAAATCAGGGCCCACCTCTGCTCACTCCGTGTTCGGCCTGGTCGCATTGTCGCTGGTGCAACAGCTCGTATACCCGATGCGCGGCTCTCGCCGCTGGGTTGTTTAATCCCGGCAGCCGCCGCCCTGAGCCGGAGCTCATGAGGCCTACCACTGAGGTGCCGCCTCGCTGAATCGCGGGTGCCGTCGCCCTAAGCCGGATCTCACGAAGCCTCCGGGTGAGGTGCTGCCTCGTCGACGCCTGGAGTCTGGCTCGTCATTGGTCGGAGCCGAACCTTGAGTTGAAGGAGTCTCTCCGGAATGCCACACCAGCTCCAGCCCATGGTCGTGGTCATTGTGTCGGCTCAGCCAGTTAGATTTCGACTCTCCAACTTCTTGGTTGGTGAACGATGATGAAGAAATAATGAGTTTGGTTTGATGCTCGAGCCGAGAGGACGATCTCGACTTGCTGTGGCGACCGACGTCCGATGCTTGAAGCAAGTGAGGGATGAGGACTTCCTTTATTATTGGACATTTTGTTTATTTACAATATTTACATTCTTCCGTGTATTTACACCAGGAGAGAGTGACACTTATATTGTCACTCTCCCACAGCAGCCTGTTCGGCCAAGATCTATACCGAACCATATCCCCCTCGACCAACCTTGGACAAAACCCAAAACTCCAGTTTTAATCCCAAAAACCACGCCATCGAAGGGGGCGTTTTAAGAGCGAAAACCCCTTTCAAAATAATTAATATGAACCATTGATTGGCCACAAGAACAAACCAACCCTACACATGTCCCCACCTGCGGTCAAGTGACATGGCACTCTCTCTCATGCACTCATAGTACGTTTCCCAGCACGTTATTACAACCGACAAGCAAACACAAGACATCCGCCACCTAAACTCACTAACCGTGCGGAGTGGTCAAACCATTACGCCAGGCGGGCAGCATGTACACAAAGCCAAAGCCGAACGCTTAGCGTAGTTTTCACGCGGCTACCATCTTAGGGTCCTCGCCTTGCCGCCCCGCCATTGGCCGCGCGCGCTCGGCGACACAATGAGAGTCGTTGCCAATACCCTCCCCAGACTCATGAACGCCGCTTTCCGCCGCCATACTCGGTGGAAGAGCTGCTCTAACCCCAGGCAAATATTCTCGAGGGGAATGATGCATAAACGAACAGCACCTACGCCGGCTTGGGAAACCCTAAAAGTCTACGCCGCGCGCCTTTTCGACGCTAAGATGCGGCATCCTTTCGCTTCCCGTCAGCTCGTCAACTTACCACCGCATACCAACACAGGTACACAGGAACTCAGGTACACAAAAGGAAGGAACACAAAGTCTGCAATCAGCGGCCCCCAACTTCGCGTCCCTGCGGTTGCATGACAGGACCGCAGCACGACAGCTTCACGCGGAGGCGACGCTGATACATGAGCCACCAGCGGCTTTCATTATTTAAATGAGGAGCTTGAACTTAGCAGCTTCTTGCCACAAATGAGTGACATGCAGGTTTAGGAGTGAGGAACCTCAGAGCACACTCTTGCTCCTGTCGGTTACGGAGCGAATCCTGCCTCGAAATCGTCGCAAACGGAGATCATTGGCGGGATTACTCCAAAGCCAATGTAGAGTAGTTTTAGAGAGACAAAAACGCGGTAAAAATTCTTCATTAAAATTTAGATCTGTATCGCCAGAACTATGGCTGCTTCGACGACCCTTAACTATAAAACACGCTGCAGCAGCAGGTACCACGAGTGTCACGAGTTCGACCCGCCCGTCTCCACCATTCCCGGGTTCTCTCCGAACGTTATTGTAAACCAAACACACCAAGAGTGTTCCTCGGCATGGCGTAGCAACCGAAGCCCCGCCGAACTATGGCAACGCCTTTGTCCATGGAGTTACGTCGAAGACACGAAGTCGCTTTTGTTCTATCGACGCTAGCAGAAACAAGAACTTAGCCCCATACGTAAACGAAGTTTTTATGCTACCATCAGCTTCTGCTGCCAAATTCGCAGGGGTGATCGCTCCCAACTGAAGTTCACTCTACCTGGAGCCAATACGAACGGCTAAACTGAATATAATTCCCAAGTCATCATTCCTCACACACCGTAAAAACTCTATCTATGACTGATGACAGAACTTCACTTAAAACACCCTCGTCAATGCACAAACACGCGCTTGACATGCTGATTTGGGATGATTTCTGCTAAACGATCACCTTCCGGGTTCAACAACGCTGTATACAAGCGCAATATTTGGCAGTCGGGAGCAGAACGCATTCCACTCACTTCAGTGAACTTCCTTGCTTACTTTTTTATGCTTGCGCCGAGCGCACGCACTATGACAATTTTGAAGCCACCTAGCAAGCGTAATTCACTTTAGGAACACAACATCGAAAAATTCGGGACGTACCGCGCTGGGCGCGGCCAATAGCAAGGCTGAAGTTTTGAAGAAAAAAAACATAGTGGAACAACCTCTTTAGGCTAGGGTGTGATTACCGCAGCTTAAATTCAAGTAGCGCTCCATGCGAATATTAGCCGCAGCCGTATTTTTCTCAACGTAAGCGGCCCCTTAGGACGCGCTGAATACGGCAAGTGTGTTTCACGCGATTTCACCGCTTCCGCTGGACGTGTATCGGAAGCTCTAATTTCAGTACTTTAACTCAAGCAGCTGTAAACTCGGACCTTCTTTAATAGCGCCCAGTTTTGGTACAACCCGAATGTGGAAACGGCAATCAGACGCAACTGTAGCTGTGTTTTGTTTGTAAGCATCGTGCATAAGAATATTAAATTTATTAAGAACGGAAGTCAAGCCTGAAAAAGCGTGCAGCACATTGAGAGGTGCTCAGGGTGTAATCAATTCGGGGCATCAGGTAAACGATTTTACTCGTCTCTGCTTTTGTTGTTAAAAGCATGGAGGCCCCGAAAAAAAAGGAACAATGCCTTTTTGTACTAAAAACAAGAAAAAACGCAATGATAATACGCGGTAGATATGGCACAGGTTCTAGAACTAAGGTGTTTCAAGAGCTCTTTTTAATTGAACCATTGCAGAGAAACACGACATAGGCTGGGAGTACATTATGAGATACAATCTTCTGAGAACTGCACGCCGCCGCTTATGCCTGTCAGGGACGTAGCAGTCAACGTCAGGGGAGTATGGAATTTTGGACGATAGGCGTACTTCCTGTTAATAGGGCAACAGAAAAAACTAAAGTTTACAGTAGTGTCCAAGAAGTGCGCGCTAGTCAACAGTGAAGGTATCGGGATGAACAAACACTGGCTGGAAACCGTGTCTAGGAAATGACCTTACATCCGCAGTATCAGCTCAGCACACATATTCACTACGGCAAGGTGAGCCGAACCAGACACAGGAAAGACGACACAAATGAGTAGTCTGACATCTTTGGGCAACTGACCAGAGTAAGCAAGTCTGTCGGACGCGACAGGCAAAACTTTTCATCCTTCATACCATGGATTATCAGTCAGTCCTACACCATGCCACTATGGTGCGCCCGAAACACTGCCAAGAGAGATGTCCTTGCAATCAATAGCAAATTAGGGACTGAGAAAAAATGTCCCTGCCAAAAATTATTGGGTGCGCACATCAAGAGAACACACCCAACGATGTCATGACGAATGTCTTTCAGAAAGTAGCACTGAGCAAAGCCGAAAGCGCCGAATGTCGACACTACTGGCACACATGGCGTACATGACGGTCGTTAGAGGATCTTTGCCCTCTGTTTATTTGTGAAAAAGAGATATATAGTTACATATGACAACATAGCACAGCACAAGTTTGTTAGGCTACGCTTTTCTCTCTTTCTCCCGCCCCCTCGTAGCTAATGGGGTATTCACACGACGGAGAAATCCGCCATTTGGGTTCTAGGAGTGCGCATCGCGTGACCCCTACGTCACGGTTTCTCGCCGGCGCACCGCTCCCATCGGAGGTCGGAGCTTCTGCTCGCGAGCTACAAATAATCCGATGCTTGGCGGCGGAGGCGGAGGTATTTCGTCTGCTTATCGGGAAGCTGGCCGCGACTCAAGTTCTAGAGCAGTTGCAGGCACTCTATTTGTGTTGCTTCTTATTACAATGGACGCAAAAATGCGCCGCGCACGCGACAGGCGCACTGAGCGAGCCACGTATACCACCAGTATGGTCGTGGGCGATCGGCAGCCGCGGCAGCGAAGTGGCGCAGGCCGGCGCAGGTAGCTCGAGTGATAGCTTGTTATCGCTCTCCAAGGCGCAAACAGAGCTGCACATACGAGAAAGGGGATAATGATGTGATGGAAAGTTGCTTTAAAAATCGCCATCTGCACCGCTTGCGAGAGCAGCAATCGAACATTCGCCGCAGTGTTAAGCATAACATCTGTATGCGGGCCAGTCGGCGAACCGGCCGGCTGCTCCCAGTGCGCGTATCTGCACCCACTGCCTCGTGCGTCGCGTTCCGTTCACTACCCGCGGCAGCAGCCTGCATCGCGGCCACGGCCAATGTTTGGGCGGCTGACAGGATGAGCACGTAGGGGCTTTAGCGCGAATTACCGCCGTAGCGGAATCGGCGGTGCTACGGCAGCTCTGCTTTAGAGAAAGGCGACTCCAAACACCGATGTCTGTCCGACTGACGCATTCTCCGTGTAAGCGAAAAAGCTGGCCGAGTGAACGTCCACCTGCAGTGACGTAACGACCTCCCTCGCATTTCTTCGCTGCAACGCTCCGTCGTGTGAATATCGCTTAACGAACGACTTAGGATATAATTGAGCTACTGGGAACAAATAAATGAAAGATTACACTTACACACTTTCTCGAACTACATAAAGTCCAGGTCATTAGTACATCCTGAGACTACCCACCTGCATTCACTGCAACAAGGTATCCGCATCCACCATGTGCGTCGGCTGTGGTTTTGGGCTGGGAGGAGCTCACCCAAACCCCACCTCCTCCCATGTCATCATAGGGAGGGAAAGTGGCCAGCTCCATCTCCGACTGTAGTCTTCCGTTAGTGTAAAGCGCAGAGAAGCCATCAAGATTCGAACAGGTCCCCAAGTGTAGAACCGACACAAAAACGCTTCTCTATCGCGACCCTTTGTTGCGGTTATATTCCACGTTCTTCCATACTTCTACTTTTTCGCCACTTGTGTTTTCTTAAAATAAATTGCGCGCCACAAGATAGCTGTGAATGGTTATTTCTGCAACAACTTGGCTCGTTGACTAAGCAAAGATACTGTTTGAATGAACCTTCGTATGACTACGTTACTAAGTACGCATAATTAGGCGTTAACATTTTTACTTCCATTCTTGGCGCTCACGTATAGACAAAAATAACGCCATCCTCGGAATCATTCGCAAAAACGTTTTTTCTAAACCTGCTTTTTTTTACATTTTACGATGTAAAACCTCCGTGCAATCAAAAGTAGCGTACTCATCTTTGGCTTGAGAGTGGCGTAGTACCAACCTTGCAACATTTCTATTCAAAATCATATGTCTCATTTCCAGTCTGTAACTATTAATAAACAAATGTCACTTACATCAAACTAACACTAAACCATCCGATTTTCGCTAAAGGCGAGTCATCTCCCGAAAAATATCCTTTTTAAAACGCCCACCTAAAGCATGTTCTCTCTAAAATATCTTCTTGTCAGTCTTCCGGTAAGAATCATAAGTTTAAAGTTGGAGTACCCAAATGTAATACAAATCTGCGGATTCCCTTATTCACACCCAAAACCAGTACACAATGCAGCCATCTCTTCCTCTCTACCGTCACCATTATCGATTCAACTTATCCAACTTTCCGGTGCGTGATTCTCTGGTGTAAGTTCTTTTAATTTTACGCTGTTTATTCAGGCTGTAGCCAGCCCTAAGTATGCCAAGGCACACTGCAGGAAGCGACATAGGCAGAATCAGTCATTCCGCCATAGTCACTAACTCCCCATCGCCGAGCTAAGTCCATCATCGCCTGTATTGTGGATCGCACCGATTGGTCTCTGCGATGACGAAGGTGCAGAGAGACTCAGCAGCCCCGTGAAAGCTTCGCTAGTGTCGAGATACCACCGGCTGCCTCAGCTGTTCTTCCAAGTGCGACCTCCAGAACAGCTCCCGGTTTCCCCTACGCCTCCTCGGCTAAGATATAAAGCCACCTTTTCGCTCTTATTACTATTTCAGTCCTCCCAAGTGGCACTCTAACGCGCTGCGGCACTGAGTTTAAAGAAATGAAATGAAATGAAGACAAATATTTTATCCATTTGCTCCTACTTTTACGATTTTATGTAAAGAATGTCATTGTAGAGAAGTGCAGCAAGATTTGTTGACGGGCTAGTTTGTCTGGTACTTGAAACGCCATGAGGATTGCGCGGAACGATGACACAAAGAGGAGATTGTTCTCATTGTGTCGTCGTTCCGCGCAATCCTCATGGCGCTTCATTGTGGAGAAAGAGGGCATGCAACTATGCGTCACAATATGTAAAACGGTCCTACAATGAAAATAATTCAGAACTCCTTACAAACCTTGAGTGTGTCCAGCGTTTTTTTGAAGATGTTCGGATCCAGTACAGTTACGTTCAAAGTCAAAATGCCATAATGGACAATTTTGCCATAAGTATGAACTTTTAGGCGCTGTTTCCCATGACCTTGATTGAAGTCGTTGTTGAAGGAATCAATGTAGCTGCAAGAAGAACAACAGGGGAGAGTAGAACACCGGTGTTTATATAGCCGACAAATGCCTTCAGCGGCTGTGGTAGCTACTTAAAGGAGCCACGAAGAGAAAACACAAGTTTTGTTCATTCAAAAGATTGGCTTGACTCGTTAGAATCATACTGACACCGCTTTAACGTAAACATCGCCTAAATATGCTACATAATTAGGAAAAAAGGAGAATGACCATGCGACCCACTAGCTCATTTCCCGCAACAGAACCTATGATATTATACCCGACAGCTCGGCGATTGGCGGAGGGCGGCAAAAGCAAACGCAAATTAGGCAGGGCCTATATGCTTGCCAAACAGGATATTTGCACTTAACTTTAAAGCACATTCTTTTTAAAGCAATACGAATGGTGGGACAAACAGTGGAAGTTACGAAAGCACGCGTAAACATGGAAGTACCGATGCGTGTACTGATGTTGGCTCTGCGCGCAGTATGCTTGGTTTAGCTGCACAGGTCTGCGGGGCTTTGTGATTGTTTCACCCGACACGGGGTGATTGACGCAAGTGACGATGTCTTACGTGACCGTATTTGTCGAGCGAGCACCAAGTTTAAGAAACGATTGTCTCCATGAACAAAACAAGCCAGGTACAAATACGTTCGCATACAAACCAAAGGCAGAAAATGGTTTGCGCGGTGTGGTGAAACCATCTAGGTTCGTTAACGGTAAACAAGGCCCTGTGATGCCACTGCAGACCACACAAATGCACGATTTAGCGGGAAAATCAAAAGTTTCACTTAAAAAATTAATTTCTCAGTGAATAAAGCATCGTTTGCATTCGGACAAGCGCTGGGGGCACTATAAAACGCAAAATATCCCGAATACCACAAACTTGTGTTTTATCTTCATGGCTCCTTTAAACGAGCAATAGTAAGGACACAATGTGTTATCTCTAGAATTTCACATGCCTAAATATACCCTGTAAATGGCACAAATCGTTCTCTGAAGAAAATCAGGTAGTAATACGCCACAACGTTTTTCGTGTAGAGCGGCTATAATGATAGTAATACACTAATTTCACCTGAGCCTTCAGTGTACGGCTCGTGGTCAGTCATCGCCACCATTATCATTTTTGACCAGGAAAAACAAGAATGAGCATTCCTGCCCAGCTAAGGCAGAAACGTTGTGGCGGTTGTAATAGGTTTTGCGGTGACTTGTAAAAGGGTATTGGATGAAACCTAGAAAAACATTTACGAAACTGTCTGCCTAATGGACACGATGACAAACGTGTGCATTTGGCCCTGGGTAATAAAAATTTAATTTGAAACATAAATATGTGAATTCTTGGTAATTCAGTACTTAACAGGGCACGTCACAGCAAAGTCCATTTTTTGGCGCCAGAATTGCACTATCCATTTAAACGGGAACGTTAGAGTGGCTGCAGACACGTATATCATCACAAGACATATAATATTCGCTTACAAGACTGTGAGCGCTTACAATTCTGAGTGGGCATGGCGAACTGAGACCAACTGCCATGTTTACCAGGCCTAGTCCTCTCTTCGTGAAGGCTATCTTTGCTGGCTGCATCGGATTTCCCCCATCTGGCGGATTGCTGCATGGTCCGTTCCTGATATCTGCAGCATCTCTGCCTCCCGCTTCAAATTCCACAACAGGACCACCGCACGTGTCGTACAACTCCCCTACTCTGGACCACTACGTGTCCTTGCGTACCGTGACGACACTTAAAACCGAAGCTATAATTTAAGGACTTCACCAATTCTTCATGAGTGGGCATGGCGAACTGAGACCAACAGCAATGTTTACCAGCCCTATTCCTCTCTTTATGCAGGCTATCTTTGCTGGCTGCAACGCATTTCCTCCAGCTGGCGGATCGCCGCATGCTCCGTTCCTGGTATCTAAAGCATCTCTGCCTCCTGCTTCAAATTCCACAACAGGACCACAGTTTGTGCCATACAGCTTCCCTTCTCTGGACCACTACGTGGCTCTGTGTGCCGTGACGTCACTGAAAGCCAAAGCTATAATTTCCGGACTTCAATTCTTCATCAGTGGGCATGGCAAACTGTGACCAACAGCCATGTTTAGCAGCCGTATTCCCCTCTTTGTTCAGGTTAGTTGTGCACCCTGCGGTTTAAAATTGGGCAATAGGTTTATTATTATTGTGCCATGCCCACTGACTTGTTTGCGAAATATAGGTGACTGTTATTATGTTTGCAAATTACTGCTTTGCGGAGATGTAGAGTCAAACCCTGGCACTACTATAGCTGACGTTCTGGACGGGCAAACGAAATTCTTACATGCATTAACGAGTGAAAGCACAACAAGCTGCGACCGAAACTACGTTGCAAGGCTTTTGCTTAGAAGTTAGTGAAGTTGAGAAGCTTCTTCCGGGCTGTGTTTCCTCAACGTCCCATTTTGAGTGTGTTAAATCCAGTCTAACGTTTCTTGAATCATCTGTTACCCACCAGTATGAAAAACTAGTTGACATTGGATACCGAAGGCGCCGGTCAAACTTAGTCGTGTATGGTCCATCCGAAAACCCGTGAAGCCGAAGAGTCTTTAAAATAGAAGGTAATAAAAGAGGTTTTCAAAAACCAGCTTAAGGTAGAGTGCCACTCGACTGGTCGACTTCAACGACGTGGGAAACGAATATCAAATCGCCCCTGCATCTTATTGTTGCATGATTACAATGAAACTCAGGCCATCCTAAAAGAAATGCTGAAAATCGTAAAGGCAGCAACATAACATTCTAAATGATTACTCGAGACCGACAATCAAAGGCGCAAACTATTGTGGGAAAGGGTGATGGCTGATACAGTGAAAAGAAGGTCTATCTCATTAATGAAAACCTGCGAATCGATGACGACATTTTTGTAGAGGATTTTAACACAAATTTACGAGTACAGATCAAATCTCCGAGCGTGACCCCGAGTAATCCGTGACAGTGCTATCGCCCCTCACAATAATGTTTGCGGCTCTGGGCCGTAAATATCAATGCAAGAAGCATCATTAGCAAAACCACTGAGCTTGAGAGTATTTTACCAACCCATGACCCCCATGTAACTGTCTTAACCGAAACATGGCTTCACAGTGACATTTCAGATGAAGATATACTGCCGAATTCGTTGAATGTGTATCGAAAAAAGAGACCGTGGTATGGCGGAGGCGTTGCCATTGCGTTAAAGAAGGAAATACCGGTTGTCCCACTTGACCAAATCTAGGATCAAGAATGTCTCTGCGTTCAGACGGACTGTTTTGGAAAAAAGCTCATTCTTTTCGCTGTATGTTGAGCTCCCTCTTCTAACCCGGCTTTCTTGCCAAAACTTTAAGATCACTTTATAAATTTTCCAAAAAATCGCTCTTTAATTGCCAGTGATTTTCATTTACATACCAATAATTGGTTAAAATTATCATCCTCCTGTACTGCTGACCATACAGTCTTTGAGATGATGCTAGCATGCAACCTAGTCGAAGCCGTCAATACCCCTACCCGTGAACAGCTACACGCGTCATCCATCTTATATCTAGTCTTTCATTCCAGATCCCTTAACGATGCATGCGCTACGGTCGAGGACACTTTGTCAGACCACAACCTTGTGCTTTTTACATGTCGTCTGAACAGTCAGTGCTCCTCGATTAAAGAAAAGGAAAAATTAGTCAAAGACGTTTCGCGGGCAAATGACGAAAAAGTGGTCGATTACCTCGATCTGGCTTTTGATTGTTTTTGTGGAAATCACGTCAATTATATGTGGGATACTTTTAAATTCACTTGCCATTTCTGCCTTTAAAGGTTTGTTCCGAACAAAAAAAATGTTCAGAAGGCTAGTTCTTGGAATAGTCGTGATATTATTTATCTTGTACGAAAAATTAAGCGAATGAAACAAACGGGGAAATAATAATACCTTCATAACCTAAACCTCTTGCTATCTCGAAAAATTTGTCGAAGCAAAAACTTTTACTTCTCTAATACTTTCACCTAGTTTCTGAAAACTAATCCATCCATATTCTGGCGCCACCTCAGCTCCAAGGAACAAAAAACTGTTCAATGCATTAAAATGGCAAAAAGGTCGTTCGGGACAAGCTGGAAATCGCAAATGAATTCAATGTGTACTTCCATTCCGTTTGTTCAAGGCTCCTCCTTAGAGCACATTAAGATTTAACATGATTTATATGAGCGCAGAATTTGTAACATTTGAAGGCGCTCTTTCGATGCTTCTAAACTTAGAGTGAAAATGCTTGTTCAGGCTGGATAACATTCCTAACGCGTTTCTGCGCCGCTACGCTGAATCATTGGCTCGCTTTCTGGTTGCTATTTCTCGTTTGTCTTTTTCAACTGGCATTGTCCCTTCAGACTCCCGCATCGCTCGTGTTGTACCGGTGTTTAAAAAAGGGGATAACACATTGCTGCCAAATTGCCGGCCTCTATCCATGATAAGCTCTTCTTGTAAGCTCATGGAACACGTAATCGCTAACTACATAGTGTATTTCTTAGATAAGCACAACAACGCCTTCCCCAACCAGCGCGGCTTCCGCAAGGGTTTGTCCTGCACCACTCAACTAATTTCCTCTATTCATTTCTTTTCTTCTATCAAAGATGCATCAGGTCAAATTGACGTAATTTTCGCCCACTTTAGCAAAGCTTTTGACAAACTCTCACTCTGGACTGATTTTTAAACTAAACAAACTCGGTTTTCCTTGCGCGCTTGTTAAATGGAACATATTGAACCTTGAACTGCGCGAACAATTTGTTGACCTAAATGATTTTTCCTCTGATACCCTCCCCTATATTTCCGGAGTTCCCCAAGGAAGCGTACTCGGGCCGCTACTGTTCTTGATTTATATAAATGATATTAGAACTTGTATAAACCAGGACGTTAATATACACCTATTTGCAGATAACCTCTTGCTATTCAAAAGTATTAAAAACGTTAACGATCAGGTTTCTCTAAACGCAAGTCTCGGTTTTGTGCTCACATGGTGCGAACAATGAAGCATGACACTTAACCCCAATAAAACAGTGTTCAAGCGTATAACTAACAAAAGAACGCCCCTTGAATACCAGTACACAATTAAGAACGCCCCTATTAGCTTAACAAGTAGCTTAACTACCTACGTGTGACAATAAATGGCGACGTGTCCTGGTCGACTTATGATGATAATATTTTCGCTTCGGCTAGAAGGAAACTGGGACTCACAAAACATAAACTTAAGCACTCTCTACACAACATCAAATTGTTGGCTTACAACCCATTAATTCGATCGCACCTTGAGTACTCTTCAGTGGTTTGAAAAATGATATTGGCAAACTCGAGAAAATTCGAAGGCAAGCTCTCCGCTTCATCTCTAACCGCTATCAAAGACAAAATTCACCTACCATACTCATGCAGAACAACAAAATTCCAAAGCTCCAATCTAGGAGAAGACGCAATCGACTAAAATTTGTCGCCGATCTTTCGAACCGCGAATTGCGCCTGGACTCATCATTATACCTTGCCCCTCTTTCCTACCCCCCAACAAGGCAATACCACTCTTTTAATTTTACCCCCATGTTTCCCACACAAACGCCTATAAATATTCATTTTTTCCGCGAACAATATCTGAATTGAACAATCTCCCTGTCACTGTCTAGTTCGCCGAATCTGTATGCATGCATCAATTGAGCACCTTTTTCATGTTTATTAATATTCTGTCTGTCTTTTTTGTTGAAGTTTCTTAGAGATTGTAGGAATACATTTGGCTGATATATTATGAAATCACTATCCCACTCCTTCTTGGCCCTAATCCTGGCCTTCAGTATGGTCAAAATAAAAAATAAAAATAAAAGTTCGCCCGGAAGTCTTTGCCGAAATCTTTGACGGTTAATGTTAAAAATCGCTGCTTAATTCGTCATTATGTCCAGCAACCGATAAAATATTTTCCAAAGGAGTGAATTCAACGTACAAGTGTCAGGTATTGATGCCCTTGTTTTCAGCCAATCAACCAAACAATCTTTCCAACTAAAAATTGACTGCTTAAACGCACAGGCGGAAATCGACGTAAGCGGAATTTCGAATATTATCAGACGTGGGCGTAACAGAACTTTCACGCGGCATTTTTTAGAACCTTATTGTGCATGTCGTAGCTGCTCATTTTTGTGAGCAGGGTCGCGTGCGTACTGAAATAAATATAACGAGAACTGTTCAATACCTCAGTTCCCCTGGCGCAGACTGCGGCATGAGCAGGGCCTTCCCAAGGTGTCTGCCATTCCCCTATGCTGTGCAAGTGGCTCCTCCTTCGCACCCCTCGGCAACGTACGTAGACGCCGGTGTTATCTGCTATTTCTTTCCCAGGAAACGCCCGCCCTCTCACACGCACACCTCGCCGTTCCCCCCCTCACACACCCACCTCGACGCAAAGACTATGGCGTTATCAAAGTGATGTAAAAGTCAACAGCGAATTCGGAAAAACCAGCAGCACCAGGTCGAATACGTAACAGGAGCAGTATAAGCCAGTGTTCTAATCCAAAAGCCAGAAGTCCCGAAGCCAGAGGCGGGCAGTGTGTGTTAATCCGCGTTCGGTGCAACGCGTGTGGGGCTCAAGACTATTCGCTAGATGCACACCTGCGGTTTCACAGTCAAGGGAGATGGCGAAACTTGGAGGGCAGTTCCGGTTAACCTTTTACGAAGCCCGAAAAGATCCCATTTTAGACGCACGTGCGAAGCTACCTGCTGCAGTGAAACCAATTGATCCACCCAATCACCAATAACGTCATAGCCTAAGCGAGCGGCTGCAGAGAGAACCGAACACAGGGAGCTCAGGCGGCATTTGTCAAGCAGGGCGAACCTGCTCCCCTGGGCAGCGACAAAGGCGGCCGAGCATCCGGGAGTGGTGAAAGCGGGAACTGACAACACGGCAAAGTTAAAAGCCCCCAATGGTAGCACTCAACTAAAAAATGTTTCGACGCAACACCAGAGGATCGCGGATTAACTAATCGACCATCAGCGACACGTAATTTTTTAATATTTACATATAAAGAGAATTGCATAGTCGCTCCTAGAGTCTTTTCCCAGAACGAACGAGTATAGCTACACAAACGAATTACTCACAGGGCTTCGATGGAAAAACCGTACTGTGTTTGGTACGACCTTTCCGCCAGTTTCTGGAAACTGCTCACACGCTTCAGTGGAGGTCCCTTTAAAGCGTCGGTGCGGCCGTCATAGTACAAGGACTCATAGAAGACAAAGTCGCAAACGCCGTCAGGCGGGGCCTCGACAGGGATGTCGGGGCCGTTTGGGTGGTACGCCTGAATGGTGCAGATGAGGGAGTATGTCGTGGGCGGGTCCGGGGCGGCTGCGCAGAAGAGTCGACCGCGTGTACAGTGAAATCGAATTATGGGGTTTAACCGACATAATCTACATCTGGGCTCTAATGCGCGTTATAGTGGGGGGCTCCGGATTAACTTTGTCCGCCCGGCGGCATTTGTCGTGTTCCAAATTTTACCAAACCGGCTTTCGCTTTTCGCCTCTCCTTGAAATCCTGCCACCGCCACTGGGATAGAACCTCCGTCCTCGGTTTCAGCCACTGAGCAAACGTAAACTGTCACAGTGGAGACCTTCAGTGGCACTTTCGCAGGTGCCTTTTCCTTTCAGGCCACACTTATCTATGTTTTCCCGAAAACGTAAGCATCGAAACAACAGAGCTACAACTTGCGCTAATCTGCGTTGAAAAAGAACCAGTAATAAAAACAAAGATACTTCTTTTTATAACAGAATGTTTGCGAGCGCTGTGAAGGCAGAAGAATTGAATTCCATTGGAGAAACGTTGAGTGAATACATCATCAGGGAAGCGAGGAGAGAATGAAAGAGTGTGAAATGTAGGAGCGGAGACCGACGAATGAGGTGCCCGCTCCTAAACGCGCCCGCTGTTTTTCGGGCGTCTTTACTTTACGGGGTCAAACCCTGGCGGATTTAAGATGAACTAAAAGGGGTTCCCAGTTGCGCTTGACACGAGGGCTTCGAATAACGTGAACCCGCTCCTTCCTCGTTTTATAAATAACATTGTTACCCAATCCTTACCCTGAACACATGGGAGCGGGGAGTCCCAATGTTAACAGGCTCCTTTTTCTTTCTCATGCGTTTTTCGATGCTTGCTTTATAGCTGTTTTAAGAACTACTGAGCCCCGTAAAGTATCTCTGATTGGAGAGAACCATATGGCGTTCGGCTTCAATTGTTAGCTCGATTTCTTCAAAATAACGATGACACAAAATTTTATGACCTACGAGAGGTTAACAGCTCCAATGTAACACATTGGGCTTTAATGGAAGCGCTTCATATTGCTAGTATTACTCTTTTACGAAGCTGTACCTTAAAATGGACAACGAAGATCGTACTGCCCGAGGTGCTGCATAAAATGCGTCTTAAGCGGTCTCTGGCGCTGCAATAACTCGTTTTGTATGACCGTGGGCCACTTCTTTCACCAACTTGAAACAGCCGCCGACTACTGAGAATAGAAAGCTGAGTAGCTAAGGCATTGTGCTGTTCAGTTCACAGACTCGGTCGCGGATCCCCGTCGCTGTAGCTGCTCAACGATTGGAACGAAAATTGAAAACTCAATTGTGTAAAAATATCGGCGCTGCTTGAAGATCCACCGGTCATGGCAGTCGATCCGACCATCTCTACTAAGACGCGCCTCATTGCTCAAAATTAAACACTCACCGTATCACCTAAAACGTACCGCAACAATTTTCACAGCTTTTTAATTCAATGGGAACCTCTTCTGGCGTCGCCTAAATCTCCGATGCTCGAGTGCTGCAACTGATCAGTAATTTAATTGAGCATATCGCGAATTCGACTCCCGGCCACGGTGGCCGGTTCTCTGAAGGAGGCGAAAAGCAAAAACGTTCGTGTGTACAAGATTTCTGCAGGCGTTAAACATCCCCAGGTGGGCAATATAATCTGGAGCCCTTCACTACAGCGCGCCTCATCGCCTTTGGTGCGTCAGCACGCTAAACCTTACAATCAATCACATCGATTTAATTTCGGAGCACGTCAGTAATTTGATGTTATCAAGATATCAAATACGCTGCTTGTTTATTCTGATACTCGATTCGCAATGGTACTACACTAACCTGCAGATTTCGTTGCCATTGAATATGATTTGCCCGTCTCTTTTGAATACATTATCAAGAGCCTGACATTGTACGTGTAGAACCGATTGCCTGGTATATGAAGAGCGAAGGGGAGCATACCGGTCGTACTTTATTTATGTATTTTCCATAATATGTTTTTTGGTTCAGAATTGCGTTCTGAGCCCGCTTGCTCGAAACATAAAAGGCTGGGCTAGTTGGCAGTCTAATGTTGTTGGCACACTATTTAGCGTTGAAACCTCCCTTGGTACAGGACGCTACTTGAAAACTTATACGACAGCATATTGCGCTAAAACTGGGCCTAGCAGTCTAGTTAACAGAGTTGTGACGACTCTGTCCGCCATTTCATAGTAAGCTTGTAGTAGACAAGCTCGGGTCAGTTGGCCTTCTCTTTCCCTTCGGAAAGGGGCCCGCGTCGCTATTGTGAGTGAGAGATGGTCTGCTACGCTGGTTACGGCTGCCAAAGTTACTGGATACAGGAGTTGCAGAGCTCCCCACAGGCCCCATGCATCAAAAACTGGTCCTATGATATGCGCTATCTATTGGCAACAAGATGAACTATACAACGTGGTTCGCCGTTGCTCCGCCCGTGGATATTCCCATTTCCTGAAACGAGACATCAGCTTGAAAAATGTGAGCATTTTGGTTTTTAAACTAAGTAGGATCTTTTTTTCTCGCCTACACGCCGGAATGTGACCCAGCAGAAACAAGAGTGCATGGTCGCCTGCTAACAATCATCTAGCTGCTATCTTACCGTTGCCAGAAAGTTACAATTTCGTTTCGGCAGTTTTACGCATGCCTAAAGGGTTTATTGAGAGCAAGTTGATCAGCTAGTAGATCAGTTTTTGAATGCAATGGCCCATAGGCTGAACTACGACTGCAAATTTATATTAATGTTTGAATTTCCGGGGTCCTCGCACAAGCGCCAATGGGTCATGACAGCTGTGTATACGCGTGGAAAATTGCAAAATAACGTACAGCAGATTCAAGAAAACAATGCAAAATTTACAAAAATACACAAATAACCAACTGTGCGCACTTAGAATAATGCTTCACGAGGACTTCTGAAGTTGTATAATTAGTATGTTTTTTTTATAATCGTGCGTAGGGTGGCGCCACCGTAACCATGATGCTAAGTGCGAGAGTTCAGGTGCGGGCCGCTTTTTGAGCGAGGTTTCGTAACTGCTTACATCAAGAGCTCTCGTCTCTGCAGCTGCTGCGAAAAGGTGGCACGAAAATGACGGAGCGAACGTTTACAAGAGATAACGCTCAGTAACTGAGAAACAAAAATTAGGCGTTCGTAATGGCACTGCAGCGTGACAACAAAACTATAGCTTACGGCATAAAGTTAATCTGCAATGGCTCCGCTGGGTTTAATAAATTGAAATTTTTGATGCTAGAATGAGAGGCTATTAATTTAAGGCTATTAAGTCTATCCCCGGTATTAAGAGCTGAGTTCTTAAAGTGGCCGTTAAAACAAAATGCAAGTTTGATTCATTGGAGAGATCGGTTCGTTTCAGTAACACTGACACCACTTTCGCTCAAAACTTGAGTAAAAGGAGCTCTGTTTTGGAAAAAAAAGAGAATTGCCATCCGATACTCTTGATGATTTCCGGTACTAGAAACTAAGACTTATTATGGGCAGCTGTGCAATTATACGCCGGCGAGAGAAAGTGCAAGTTATTCAGAGCTTGCAAACTTGCAAAATTAGCTATTCGCGCTTAGATTTATTGCTTGTTTTTAAAATTATTGTACAAGGTGTAAAAATGTTAGGATAAACAGTGGAAGTTACGAACGCTTACTTAAACATCACGCCCGAGTGAGTACTGCGCGCACTATGCCAGTTATAGCTGCGCAGCCGTCCGGCGCGTTCAGCTTACAGTGGCCAATTCCCATATGTGACCTTCTCTTTTGTGGCTCTGTCCAGAACACCGAATTTTGGCGAAACGGTTGCTATAAACCATACCAAACATGAGCCAGGTGCAAATTCACTCTATGACAAATCGAGGGCGGGCAATGGTCCTCCGCAGTATCGTAGTGCTATGTTGGAGGCCTCTCGGTAAAAAGGCCGGATCGGTGTTGCCTGGACCCCTGAGCCATTCTGATAACGTTCGCCTAAGCACCTGTCCTAGACACATTATCGCAGACTCCACGGAACACGATTCAGAGGGTGAATAATCACCTTGTCTTTATTGTTCGTCGTTTATTTTGGCGTTCTGCTGTCCTTGTTTGTCCCTTCGACAATCGTAGCCATGAAAGGCGGCTCTGAAACTTGGCCTACGCACTTTTGGGGAGGCGAAGTAGTCGGAAGTTAACTTACAGACTTATTTGCTTTGGGGGATTCGACTACACTGTTAATATTCACCTTGCTCGAGCAAGATGAACCTGATGTTCATGCTATGGCTCATCCTGCGTGCCTCGTTTGTTAGGGCACCACCTTGCATTAAGTGAAAGAGTTTTGTTTTTATAAAACTGCATAATTACGTTAAGCTATACCGTTTCAATTTGAAAGTAACCCATTATTTCTTCTGCAATAATATTACTACCTAAACCCGTCTTTGGCGGTGCATTGTAACTTTCCAAGAATATTTCCGTAGTTGACACAATTTGAGAGAAAAAGCTGGAGTAGAAATATACCTATCACGGCCATGCTACGTGTACTTTACATCTATTTGTGAAAATCGAAGAGAAGTTACATTATGTACATTAGATTTATTTTTCTTTGTACAACTAAACTGCACAAACTAGTATAGCTCAAACCAGTACAGCTAAAACAATATATAACCAAAACGTACGTGGCTTCATTGTAGTAGTTGTCGTAGTGGTCGTGGTTATTGTAGTTGTGGAAGTCGTAGTGATAGTTGTAGTACTTGTCGTAGTTGTAGTGGTCGGGGTTGTAGTTGTCGTTGTCGTAGCTGTCGAGGTCTTAGTTGTGGTGGTCGTAGTTGTAGTAGTTTTCGTCGTTTTCGTAGTTTTTCTGGAACTTGTGGTGACTGCTGCCGTTTCTGATATCGTCACCTGTAAAAAATATTTACACAGTTGTACTCTTTGTCTGACGTGTCCGCATCCTGATCCGACCAAGAGTGCTAGCCTGAATGAGTGCTGTAGTTTTAGATCTGTTTGCAGTGGCTGTACATTTCTAGACCAAAAAGGTATACAATCATCTGTGACTACATTTACCCAAACGGTAATGAATAGGTCTAACACAAATTAGTCTACTTGTCCTTTTTGCGCTGCGCCGTGTAGCACGCTTTATCTGAGAAGCAAAGAAGTGACGCAAATTAACACACTTTTCTCGAAGCAGAATCTTTTTATAGCAAGATATATGAGGTATAAAGAATACAAGATCTAGAAGGGCAAGTACGACCCAGAACCTTAGCATTTGTGACGTTTTTCACCAAAGGTCCGACTGGTATGTGACACCTTCTCACCGCGCACATCACGGGCAATGTGTTATATGCGTCCTACTAGAATGCTTTCGCCTCTAAGGAAACACTTCTTAGCGTAATAAAATTGCTATAAGGGCCATTTAGCAAAAATATATATGACACAGACGGCAAAAACTTGGTGTTATGAGTAAAAATGGATTCTGAGTGAAAAGTATCGCCAAAGAAATCTCGATGAGCAGACACTCGATTACACCCTTTTTATCTTTAGAGAATTTTTTGCGTATACCTTGTATACGCTAATAGCTAAAACCTCAATTTATGTTGATGAGTGAAAAATTTGTCCCTTTTTTTCTCTCAATAGATCATGTATTGCACTCCTCAGTATGTATCACAGCGCGAATGCTATGAAGGCATTGCTCAAAAATTGAAAATAGTAAAAAAAAACATTGTTACGTTTCAAAGCATTTTTGTCGCTTTATAAAGCCATGCGAGCAAACTACGAGTTTGTTTTATTAAAAAACTTTGGTATTTTATAGTTCCTCCCGAGCTTGTCTGTAAGAAAATGCGGCTTTATTCACTGAAAAATTGATAAATTCCCGTGAAAATTTTCATTTCGCTGCCAAATCGTGTGTTTTGTTACGTCTGCGATCACGTACTAAGGACAGGTCGTCAAGGGAACATTAGTTTGCTATGTACTCTGCAGCGCACTGCGGAACACTTTTTATCATTAGTCCTACATGGCGCAACCATATTGCGCAGGGCCGATATCCGCCTATACTTTTTTCTTACCATATTTGCAAGTGGTATGTTTTTGTTACGGTATGTAGTAATCGTTTTGTGAAACTTCAAGTGCGCTCGACAAACAGGGTCCGGTAGAAGTATGTTGCTTACGCCAATCGGCCTGTGTCGTGTTAGACAACCTCTAAGTGCCAGACTGCTACTATAAGAAGCATAGTGCGTGCAGTACGAACAACCGTACGCACTTGTACTTTCATGTACTTACGTGTACACGTGTGTATTTACATGTACTTTTGTCACTTTTATCGTTTAACCCACCATTTTTACTGCTATAAAATGAGTAGACATCCTAATTTAGGCAAACATAGCTCGTTCTGCGAGGTTATACACACTGGCTAAGTTGCATTTGCTTTTGCCAGCGTTAACCAATCGCGCAGCTTTCCATTTTACGTCATTGGTTCTACTGCGGGAAGTGAGGTAGTGTTTCGCAAGGTTACTCCCTTTTTTTCAAATTATATAGCCTATTTGCACCATGTTTACGTTAAAAGTGGTATCAGTGTAAATCTTACGAGCAATCTTTCGAATGAACCGAACGTGTGTGTTGTCTGTATGGATCCTTTAAACCGAATGTTCCAATACTAAAATGGCACAATATTGTTGTGCACAATAAGGAATACCCTGGTGCTGCAACTGAATGGTCTACTGTCCTAGCAATGTGCTTGTAAAAAACTGCTGGAATACGCGAATGATTGCCGCTATCCCAAAACAAATCGTACAAACTTGGTGTTATCAAATGGCTATATACACATTGGAAGTGCTATCTCAGCGGTCGTCAGTGATAAATATCAGCCGGAGGTTTTAAAACACACTATTGGTAGTACCCGGCTACACCCGGAAATGCAACTTTACCAATGACATTAGTGGTTGTACCGCGCGTCAAGTAATTTCTTACGTGTCACAATTAGCTACTTGACTTTAAAGTTTGAACCAATTTGAAACTCCCGCCCGCTGTCACTACATAGGCTCGCACCAGAGGCTCGTGGATATGGGAAAGTGCTGTAACTGGTGTTCAATTGAATGTACCACAAAAAAACGATTGTACGAAGGCAGTGTGCTCAAGCGACTGCATGCTAATTAGACGGGTTATGTCAGCAGGCGTGATGGATAACTCGCAGTCAACTGACAGTTTTATGATACACGACCTCCCACAGATGGTGCCCTCAATAAGACCAATCTGGTTGACCGATTTTTACGTTTGTTTTGACAAACTAGCAGCGTATTCAACGCTAGAACGTTCCATTCATGAATACGCGAGCGTAGTATGGAACCCTCACCGGGCATACCTCATTGATAAGATAGAACACATACAATATATGGCCCACCGCTTCATTTATCCTAAATACTCACGGTACGATACCATAACCGCACTCCGCAACCAAGCTTGCCTACCAACATTAAAATGCCGCAGACAGGTGTCATCCTTAAGGTTCATTTACCTTATTTGTAACAGCGCCCAAAACATAGACAAAGACTCGTTTATCCGGCCTCATTATCATTTACGTAGAACCAACCATAGCTGTAATATCAGGCTTTTTGTACCTCGTAGTAACACTTTCAAATTTTTCTACTTTCCACTAACCATAGAAACATGGAAATTACCTAGTGAAGTTGTTGAAGAGCGTTCTGTGGACATGTTTGTTGTTAAAGTTGAAATATTGTATAACACTGAATAATATTGAACGTGTGTTAACTTGCGACATATAAACATACATCGCCATTATTAGTTCTTGTATGCTAACACCTCTGAAGAGATTTGTTAAAGTGTCATATTTTTTGCACTGTACTACTCCTGTATGAGCCTTTAATTAGGCTTACCGTATGAATAAATAAATAAATAAATAAACATCCAGAAATGGTTTTGGGAAAATGGTAAAGCCAGCGTTTGCAAGCGAAAACGCTCTCGATATCAAAACGGAGTAAATAGCCAGTGAGGTGTCTGTAAAAATGCTTTATTTTCCCTAATTGCTGATTCCCCCTATTCAGTACCTATAATAAAAAATATTGTGAAACCGTTATCGCACGCTTGTTTGGGTTACCGATATCAACAATACCTGTTACACATCCAAATCGGCCAGCGAAGAAAACCCCATAAGAATATTTGTGCAATTTTCTCTTCAGTATGGTAGGAACCTACTCCTCCAACTTCAAGCTACTTGTTTTCAACAACCGTTGGCATCAAGTATGAACCATGATATGACTTCCTCTATGTGACGCTAATCACCGTCATTTCATTACAGTCGTGACGAGCTGCCGCGTGCTGATGTGGCTGCTCCAACTCGCGGCCGCTGTCTACAACATTCTATTAAAGCCTCATTCAATCACAACGTGTAGCTCTGCTTTGCACAACATTGTGTCATAGCTGGAAGACCGTGAGGCTCGACACACGGTGCACAGAACCCGGGGATTGTAGACGATGCCAGCCCAACGACGCACGGAGCCGCAAAACACGAGGAAAAGACACAGTGCCTGCTATCTTGGCGAGTTCTCAGCCGCGTGCGACCGAATGGAACGACAGCTTCGACGACGCCACAGCCTACGGGACCAATGGAATGGCCTTCTACCGGAAGCGGAAGATCACATAAGGGGAAGTTGTGAGGCGACGGCAGGCGTGGTGAGTGCACTGATGGAGCAAATCGGTGCAATTTGTATCCAGGTAGAGAAGTTGGAGTAGGCGATCTTTGATGAGACACCAGTTGACCTAGTGGACAGCGAGGCGTTAGACGCTGGACATATCGAGACAAGGTAGTCAGCACGACAACGAATTTACGTCTTCAGCTGAAGGAATGCCGGTCTTCGGCCCTACGCCGGATCGCCGCCCACCTATCACCAACTGGCAAGTGCAAGATTTCCCAGCTAAAGCTTCTCAACTTTGACCAGAACTGCAGATTATGACGGCGATTTTGGAAGCAGTTTTGGGCAGCCGTTCGCAACGGCGAGTTCAGCACGGCTAACAAGTTCAACTACTTGAGTAGCCTCGTGACTGGAACAGCAGCATCAGCCATATCTGGACTGCAAGCGACTGAAGAGTACTATATAGACGCCATTGAGATGCTAAAGACATGCTTCGGAGATAGAAGCGTCGTCCTGCAAGATCACCTTGGAGGCTTCCTGGACTTCGAACCGGTTTCATCGTCATCCAACGTCCGAACACTCAGGCATCTTTATGATCTCGTCTACGTCCATATCCGAAGTCTCAAGCCGCGTCGCACGAGCTCGACAACTTATTGGTCCATGCTGAGCGAAATACTCCTAAGGGTGCTGCCGATGGACGTGGTCCTACGGTTCCATGAGGGGCGCAAGTCGTCATTTTCTCCAGATGGCGCCTCATGGAACCCACACTGCCACTCTACCGGTAAAATGGCCCTGTCATAGCACGGGATTCAACTTCTCTTGGATTTCTTGGACCATCAGCTCACGTGTCGGTAGGCTGTTTCTGATCACGCCATAAACAAAATTCATCGGATCTCAGAAGATGGACGAAAAAAACGCCGCTGTTCACCTGACCTTCCAACGACCTCTGCTTTGCAGGGCACAGTGAGCATGCCGCAGTGGTGCTTCTTTTGTCATTCTGGAACACACTCTATTGAAGCTGTCATGCCAAAGAACTCTGCCTTTCGCGCAAAAAAATATGCAAGCCAAAGCTGGGAGATGCTTCAGTTGCCTCAAGCAGGGCCACTTGGCAAAAGTGTGCAGGAGCCAGTTAAAACGCGGAACGTGCGGGAGAAGGTACGCAGCATTACTGTGCGCCTCACACAGCCGTGAAAACGACACGTGACGTCTACACCGGCCCACCTAGTGTCCAAACTAGCAGGCTCCATCATGCTGCAGCGGACCCTGGAAAACCGCTACCCACCTACAGCCCGTCTGCTGGAAAACACCGTAGAAGTTCCCCTCATTTGGGCAGACGTCCCTACTGAAGAAGCGACCGACATGCACTAGAATAAGATCTTCCGAGACGCTTTCACTAACACAAGTAAATTGGCAAGCAATGACCCTTTTGTACCTGCCGCTTCGGGACAAAGAATGGATTCGCAAGGAAAATCATTTTCCTAGTTTCCGGGAACCTCAGAGTTGCTACTTCAGGGCAGCAAGCAGTCGGACATCTTTTCGCTCAAGTCCAGGATTATCCTGCACTGCAGGACAAGGCATCAGAGGATACAGGAAAAATTGTCGATCGGACGTCTACAAAACCAACCGTGTCAAAAAGGCAAAGAAAGAGACCGTAACAGGAGACGTTATGCTGAGCCCAAGGTGAGGCATTAAAGAAAAACTGTTGCGCTTGAGACACCGAACAAAACAGATGCAAAGGCGCCAAGACGTCCATCGAGGAAAACAAAGAATAGGCAGCAAAAGCGCGCCTTCAACGAAGGTGCGACGGCTACAAGAAACGTTTTCTGTTTGCAGCAACTTTCCCTGGTTTATAAACCGTTCCTGCTCCTACATTCAGCAATGAACTCTGGCTTCTGAAACACCATTGACAAATTGCAAGTATAAACAGGTTAGGCGGTGTAAACCCCGAAGGCGGAGAAAGCACTCTGTAGATGTTAGAGGATCGATGCTTGGAAATTTCTCCTAGAACCCCAAAAAATCCGCAGACGTACTGAACGACAGTATGGCGCTTAGAAAAACGAAGCGTCCAAGACATCTGTAGAGCTTGACATCAATAGAAGAGCCGATCGGTGGACAGGACGGAGACGTCAGGTCTAGCAGTCTCCGTTTCCTCTAGGGCACTACAGTTAAGCGTCGCGTACTGCTACTCAACCCTTGGAAAGTCACTCTGCGTCATATGTAAGGGGGGGGGGGTGTTGTGACTTCCTCTCTCATCCTTTGTAGCAGACGACGCTAATCATCATCATGCGATTACGTTCGTCACGATCTGCCGCATGCTCTTGTGGCTTCACGGGCTGGCGCCAGCTTTCTAGCACATTCTGTTAAAGCCTCATTCCACCAAGACATGTCGCTCCACTATCTGAACATCGCGCCGCAGCTGGAAGATCCAGAGGTACAACAAACCCTTTTCGGCTTTTCAGTGCTGTAATTTCAGAAATAGTCTTGTTTAGCAGCGTCGCAAGGCAAATCTTCAAAATTAGTTTTCCGCATTGGATGAGTAACATTAACCCGCTTTAAGTAATTGGTATATCCTTCAGTGAGACATCAATTGGGGAATCTTCAAAACGACCCTCATTACTCCGCAATGCAGATTCGCATTATAATCTTGGTTAAGGCACAGCCGCAAAACTACGTTTGGTTATTCGTACTAGCGACCTATACTAGCAAGAAGCGCTTTGATATCCGAACAGCATTTGGAGATAACCCGGAGTTTCCGAAAACACAATTTCTCCGTTTCCTTTGTCTCTGTACAATTTCCTCAATTCCCCTATTAGTCAGTCCCCACGCGGTATAAGACATATACTCCCAAAACTAGAAGTGTGGCCGTGCAGATTTGGTTAGACGTTGATGAAACGGTCGGTCAGTCAGTGAGTGTATCGGGCTCTTTTGTTTGTAAACAATTTTAATGATGGTGTTTATAAAATTGAGAATGATGTATTTACGAATTATGGACGCAGTGTGCATCACGCCCGCATTTAACGCACAAGCCATAAAGTGTATTTAGAATAAAAACGGAGCTCAGCTGTACAGTGCCATTACATTTTGTTAGAATAAGAAGTCGCACCACAGACAGCATAGTTCAGACTGTATGGCTGGCCTCTCCATTCGTTATAGTGTATTCCGTGTCTATATACATACATGTCTGTGTTCCATGGGTCCCCAAATTTTCTCTTCAACAGGCGGCCACAGCACATCAGGCGGTCTCCGCCAAGAAGCCAAAGTTTACGTGTTGGGCTCCTTATATACAAACCGAAGCATGTAACCCTAGTGTTCTTCCTATCATGTATCACTCTGGCCCTGCACACCTCTACTCCTCTATAAACCTAACCCTAAATAACTCCCTTTTTTATGGTTCGTTTAGTTGCCAAAGGGCCTTGTGACATATTCTCGAAGCTTCCTAAATTTCGCGGTGATGTTCGACAAATACTTCGGGTATCGGATGTTTTGGGGCATAACACAAGAAGTCCACAAGTACAATGCTCGAAGGAAGTAAACTATGTCTTTCCCGCGCATAACAGCAATTAGAAATCGTTGGGAAACAAATACAATGATGTGTTTGTTTTGCCTTTTTTGTCTTTTCCTTTGTACCATTTTTGACCCTCCTATTCGACCCCACATACAAGGAGAAGAGAGCCTGCAGTTCGTACACTTCAAGTTCCTGACAATTCGCATTTCACCCACTTTCTTCAACAATTCACTGATTCTCAATTTTCATCCGCTATAGGTTGTTCTAATGATTGTTTTATATTTCCGCTGCTAAATATGGGCGGATGCCTTTAACGCGCATGTTTCGGAGCGCTAGCTTTAGAGAGTCACTGAAAGTAGTTTTAGGGAGCGCAGGTTTGAAGAACACGTTTCAAGGGTTCGCCCTAACAGATAGAATCCCTTAAACGAGGGGACGTTTACCACAACCACTGATAGAGCCGTTCCCTCCAGAAACGTACCGTTGATGCAGGCGTGCTCGGCGTATCACTGATATCGTGCATCGGTGTGTAAGTGTTGGTCCTGCCTCTTCCATCGGAGATACCGTGCATCGAAGTTTTAGGGGTGCTCCCGCCTCCTCTAACGGGGAAACCGTACAACGGCGTGTCAGTGGTTTTGCTGCCTCCTCCATCGGAGTCGTTCGATTCTGAAAACGTACACGGGAACGTCAGCTGCTATGGCGTAGACGGACGCGGTATACGGCAGAACAAATCTCAAAAGGGGCATGCAAACGCCTCTGCAATACATACCTCGAAGTGTTTAACGCGAGGAGTTCATCATATTATATTTAATACATACTTCGAACCCCACTTCGGTCTAAGCAGGAGGGCATTGTACAATTAAAAGAGCAATACAATAAAACATACACAAAAAAACAATGCACAGTTACCCAGTATTTTAAGTATTTCATTCGGTAACCTGGTTCAGTCTGAAATAGTACGCGGAAAAAACGAAAGTTTGAACGTGTCCGTTCTCGCGAAGTACGTCTTGTCCGTTCTCGCCAAGTTTATCTTGTCCGTCTTGTAGTTAAGGAAGAAACAAAAGGGGCTGGATCAATGGCAAGTTCGCGATTATGTAAAAGAAACCGAAAATCAAGGCGGGACTTCTTTCTACAATCTTGAAGGGCAGGAAGATTATTACCTAGCATTAGGTCTGGGGGGGAGCCCATTTGCAAAAACCTCGAATAAACAAACCGAATGGCCTTCCGCTGAATCCTTTCAAGTTTGTTTATGTTTTGTTTAATATAGGGGTCCCAGACGATACTCGCGTATTCCAGCTTCGGACTAACGAAAGAAAAATAACTAAGACGCGTAACGTTTGGAGGGGAATTTCGGGGCTTATATCTTAAAAAACATTATTTCCACAAGGCCGACGAGCAATTGTTATCTTTGAACAAGTTCAATGATAAGCTGTTTGTTAATGTAACACCTAAGTACTTTTAGTTGTCAACCTGCGTGAATGAAGACGATCCTAATTTATACACGTGTTCTCTCGGGTTTTTCTTTCTTTTCACACAAAGATATACACGTTTTTTTTTTCATTCCACATTCTACACACCACTTACGCACGTTTTCAATGTTTTTGTTGAGTTCGTTGAGATCATTATTACTCGTGACTTCCCGAAACAAAACACCGTCGTCCGCGAACAATCGAATTTGAACAGTGTGGTCAGCATTCACTAAATCGTTAATATACAACAGAAAAAGCAACGGTCCCATAAAACTACCTTGTGGAACCCCAGAGGTGACAGGAAGACACCCAGATTGTTCTTCGTTAATTTTTTCAAGCTGTTGGCTGTTGGATAGGTAGGCTGCGATCCAAGAAACAAATATATCCGGTATGTGAATGTTTTTAAGTTTTACTATTATTTTGTAATGTGGTTCTTTGTCGAAAGGTTTATCATCTTGAACGCGAAATCCCTGTCCCGCTCGAATTCAGCCTGATATTCTTTACTCTCCAGTCAGGAAAAAAAAACGCTGCCCTAGTGCCGTGCTTTGAGGATTATAAAAAAACGGCTTCTAATGGAAGCCGGCAGCAACGGCAAGAATAAAGGGAAGAGGCACACAGCATACGCAAAATGAGACAACATTGTGTAGTAACGCTTAGTCACTAACGCTTACTGCAGTTGCGATTCAGCCCGCCGCTACCCTGTGCGCGCTACTGCAAGTATGGTGCAGTGCGGTCAAGTTGTGTGCTGCAAGAAACACTGTCCTCCGTGATCAAGCCACGGCACGCAGAAGCGTGTCCTCCGCGCGTGCCCGTGCTGGGGATGATTCCCGCCCGCGGCGGTTGCGAATCCCGGAAGAAACTGCTTCTACCAGAGTTGTCTTGGGAGGGGACACCGCCTACGGAGATCTTCTTTTCCCCCTATCTCACACTCAGCGTGCGCCGGTTACCTCGACCCCGGCAAATAGCGTTCTTGTGTGTCTGTACTTCGTTAGGGCCGCGTGCAAATCCCCGGGAAGGTGGTGGAGCCGTCCAAGCTTCTGTGCATTAATTCAGCGCTTTCAGTGAACAACCTGACAACGCAACGGGATTCCGTAAGGAGCGCTGCTCCGTACGAATCATACTGCCAGCCCATCCGCAAGGGTGTTCTTGTATCGTCGGTGTTCACTCTTGGCCATGCAGTAAACCAGTTAAATTGGCGCTCCGCTCTTTGTGAGTCAACAACAAGGCCAAACTTCTGCTTGTAGATCGTCCACCACCCTACCACTACCTGACGGAGGTGGTGGAGGTCGGTACGGATACGCCTTCGTGAATGTGACAGAGATTAGGATAAAGTACTTCTGTGTTCAGGCCATTTCGTGCTATAAATTAAACGTATGAAGGCCACGTATTGTTGGATAGTTTAATCCTAATGTCAAATAACTTATAAGTAGTACGGAAGCCATTGCTAGAAAATGTGTTCAGTTTATCATTGTCACATAATTGTTTGTTAGGATACACACACGAGGTTATACTCAATGCAGATGCCTTTGTGCAACAATACAAATTTTCCATCGTTTCTTTGACACAGAACGCTGCACTTCAGCGATTGTAAAAGCCGCCTACACAGAAGGGTGTTTTCGCGGATGCTTCAGCCAGAAAAAGCGCACCCAGACAAAACGCAGCCCAACGCTGCTGGTAGAAATAACTTACCTATCACCACTTTGATCAAAACCGCCGATAGTCCCACGAGTAGAGCCATGATAACAGTAACACAGACGATAGCGAAAGCAATTGTGCCAGTACCTTCATTTTCTGTGCTGCAAGGTTAATAAATGTATATAGTAACAGGGGTCAATAATTGAATACAGTCAGTCAATGACAAAGGGGCAGTTATTTTATTGTATCAGGAAATACCAGATGATTTCTTCATTTTATCAATCATTCAACGGACTTTCCGAACTCCGCAATAAAATTAAAAGACGGTAACACACTTGTCTATAACACTCTAGCGGGGCGCCGCTGGTTTCCAGAGCCCATGTCTATCGGTGACAGTGGGTTCTAGATAGCTCCCATCCGCGTGTACGAGGCTACCACCAGCCTGTCTCTTTTCGCGTTTTTGCTGCCGCTGCAACAGAGGGTGATTTTGCCGAAAGAAGCTATGTTGGCAGTAGCAGTCGTGAGGCGACTTCACCGCCTCCGTTACAAAGCCCGCAACTGCTGAGTCATCGTTTGTCCGCTACGCCTTTTGTTGAAAAAAAACTGGTTGATTCCTACGTCATACGAATCGCTAGTGAAATGTGCAGTGAAATTTGCTGCTGAGCATGATTTGCGGGTAGGCAGCCATCCAGTGGGTGCGCTTTGCGAGCGACGTCCTTCTGGTGGGTCACTTCGTCAAAGGTGTACTGGCGTCAGTTCCGTGACGGATATGGCGTCAGTGAAATCGTCGTGCATCCCGGCATAAAACACTTTCGCTTGAAAATATAAAACCGGAAAACAAACAACTTGAAGTATAATGTACTCTTTAGTACTAAAGGTTCCTTCCCCGCAAACATACCCTGCGTGCAGGCCGCTTTACAGGCCACTTGCTTCGTTGTACTGTTGTACTGGCGTCACTTGCGTGACGGATATGACGTGAGTGAAATCTTCGTGAATCCAGGTATAAAACACTTTCGTGTTAAAAACACCGCCGCGTAATTGCTGTGTTCCCCTGCAACGTGTCATCATGCGTAGTGCGCTGACAATTTGTGCACAGCTGTTGGGCGGGGACTGCAGCACGTCCCAGCGACCTTTTTATTGTCCAAGTGACCGCGCTTTAAGATTAATTACCCACACTGAACTTTGCATCAGCGCCAGGTTCGGCGCGATTTTTTGCGTTTATTCTGTTATAGAGAAAAAGAGAATTGCTGGAGAATGACATTGTCACTATGATACATCTGTTGTGGTAAAGGCAGTTATGACTATGATAACTATGAGATAAAGCGAAAGCCTTACACGTGTTGTCATTCACTGGGCTTCAAAATATTTAAGCAAAAACCGGAAGCCAACACGCAACGTACCAAAAGTTCCCTTCGTGTCTCCGGCGAACTGAAGGAAGTTAGAGGGAACTAAAGCACGAGTGAGCATGAGTGGATGCAACGATGATTTTTAAATTATTGCAGAGGGCATTGCGAATAATTCAAGTGCATTGCGAAGCATGAAAGTGACACAAAAGGAATAAAAGTAAATTAAGAAGAAAAAGCAAATCCGCTGAACTTATTATATTGATTGCAGGGTTTAGCGCTCCGACGCAACGCAGACGATGGGGCGCGCCGTAGTGGAGGGCTACAGATCAGTTTTGACCACCTTGGGATCTTTATGTGCTGCGACATCTCGTCCACACGAGCCTTTTTCCTTCTCGCCTCCATCGGAAAAGCGGCCGCCGCGGCCAGGAATCGAAACCGTGACCTCTTGCTAAGCAGCGCAACGCCTGGTCCTTTGAGCCACCACAGCGGGTAAATGAGCTAGTTTCATTAAAAAGAATCAAAGTAAATAAATCTGTTTACTGTGTAATGTTAGTGAGAAGTGAGTCAAGATAAATTAATGTTTCTTGATAAATGATGACGTGTGCTAGCTTTAAAGCAAGCGAATTAAAAAGACATAGAAAGGATATTGAAAGAATAAGTATGAGTTGTTAAGATTTGAAGTAAAAGAAGTGAATAAATGAGAAAATAAGGTTAGAAACACCTGAAGTACCATAAAATAAGTCAATTAAGATGTATCGAACTGAATTATAACGAATACAAAAGTAGAAAGAAAGCTACGCAAATCAAGCGCGAAGAAGACAATATTTTAATTAAAGTAAATTATAGCGGGTAACAGAATGCATTGACGTACGTCAAAGTGTATCATGGTGAAACAGTAGATCAACATGAAACAGAAGTCCATGTTGATTCAGACACATTTGTTCCCCTGAATTTTCGGCGCCTCCCTTTGTAATTTTGGAGGAACTGTTTGGATCCGCTTTGGTTTGTGGTACTTTAACTCGATATAAATTTGTTCACTCAGAACCCAAATATATCATACTATGATCCTTCTTGTTTCCATTTCTGTGAAGTTGCTTTGTCAATCTTACTGATTCTTGGGGATTTATTTTATTTCACTGGTGGTTTTATTGATAAATTTTTATTTGTTTAAATCTGTTTGGTATGCGTGAAGCCTTTCTGCGATTCGGTTCAATTTCCTTTGATTAAGATTAATTCTCTAACATTGCGGTAATTGCATTGATTTGTCTTTATTTACTTTGTCTTCGTTTGTAATTCATTTCACTACTTCTTAATTTACTTAAGTATGTTTCTACTTGTATGTAGCTTGATTAACTTATTTATTTCATTTTATATTTCTGACTCCTAACTTTTACGAGGATTTTTTTTTTCAATTGCTCAGTAATTCGCTTGGTTTGATATTGGCACCGGTCACATCGGTCCTTTAGGTTTTATTCACCTTTATTCACTTTCCGCAAAACTCATTTCACACAATCACACAATTTAATTTACTGTGCTTCCATTCACGTTCTGTCATTTTCTTTTTGCGCGTGGCTTTTATTTTATGCAATTTTAAGTATTTATGACATAGTGCAGGCCCTTCTAAGGGCACCAGCAGGAGTATGGTACAGAATACAATGTTTTGTGCTCGATGTTAAACAGGCAAGAAAACCGCACGACGCAGTACATAAAAGCAGCAGAAAAGCACTCCAAAAGCGAGATGTATTGCATAAAGTAGCGATAACAAAACAATAACTGAAAAAGGCAAACCATTTTTTTCACATGCAACAATGCACTGAATTGGCATTAGAATATTAGGTTGCTGAAATTTTAAAAGTCGGCGAGGTGTTTAATGGTTCTGAGTACCTTTCCTGGCATAAATACGTGTCTTGAAGGCGCTCTCTAATCTGTTGTAGTTCTTTGAAGAACAGATGTTTACATTTCTCGGTGGAAAATGTTGTGAGTTTACAGGAATGGTGATGCCAATGGGTCTGGTGGTTGAGGGCTGCCGTTAGTTGTAGATGCCAAGCTTTAAATCACGATGCCAGAGCTCAAAAACATTAAGCCCACCAAGCTTATTTCTACATTCTAAGGAGCTGCTTCTATTAATGCATTGGTTCAGTGGGAGAATCATCCCTGTTTTAAGGATCGTATATAAAACAAACGGCAAGTCTGTAATTTGCTCAAGTTTGTTATACGTTTCTTGAACGATGGATCTCATACAATACGTGCGCATTCTAGTCTAGACGTGTTGTAAGCTGAAAGTTTACTAACCGGAGCCATCATTTGAGCAGGTGTGTTACCAGACCAAGCGTGCAATGAACAGATGCGGAGAAAGCATTGCTTTGTTTGGACCATGGTATATAAGTGGTAAGCGCTACGCCAAGATACCTAAATCCTTCATTTAAAGGAAGCGCAAGCCTGTAATTGCAGTATTAGTATTCAAGGGGAACTTTTTTTCTGGGTAACCCGAATGAACCTTGTTTTTTAAGAATACATTTCACGCGCTACTAATTTCACCACAGGGATATAGAGTTTAGAGAGTGATTTCAAAAAACGTTAGTTTTGTTATTTTTAATTTATTTTCAAACTAAGCAATCGTTGGCACACAATCTCGTACTAAGGCTCTCATTATGTAGGTCGTTAGGCCATTTATGCAAATTAAGAAAGGCAACGGCTTTAGCACGTTCCCTTGCTGGACACCTGAATTTACGGGAAAGGAGTCAGAACACCAGCCATTTACGTTGTCGAATTGATAGCTTAGATTTGAATAGGACGGTATCCAGTCAGGAAATTTAGAAGGGCTGTGTAATTGGTGAAGTTACAATATCAGGCAATAATGAGAATCCGATAAATGCAGGTGCATAAATATTACCTCAGTTTGGCCATATTTACCGAGAATGAACACGACTGCGTAGACGGGGTAAACAGGTTGGGTGGGTGGTGGCCGAGCAACTACTGCAAAAGCCTTTTCCAAAGCCTGTCATGTCGCTTTAATTCTTCGAATTGTAATGAATTACTCCTAATGGGCTTTGTATTCTTTTCTGAATCGCCCTTTCATCCGCTAACGACCAATCAAGCTCTGGGTCGTTCTAACTGCATTGTGCTCCCGGAAGGCGCCCAGAGTTTTTTTTTGCGACGCGTGTTGACTGCCGGTTTTCGCTCAAAAAGTTTGAAGGTCGACTGCATGAAACGACTCATGAGGCTTTCGCAATATCTCTGACTTATCATATAAGTAAGTACGGTTTTTCCGGTACAAGAGATTTACTATTAAAACGTTGTCCTCCCGGAACGGTTTCTCCTGTACTCCAGAATACCCACAAAACAAGCGCCCCACCTGCCGCTCAAGCTCTGTTCAGTGCGGTCCTTGATCTAAAAGCATGGCCCCTTAGACCCAAAAACACCTCTACCACATTTTACCGTCACCGCCAGTCACCAACTTGAAACAACGGGGTCCAACGTCGGAGTCCTATACGTTGGGTGACACTTTTATAGTTAAAACAGCAAGGACTCGCCGAAGGAGGAAGAACAAACGTTAATTTTAAATATTTAAAGCCGGTGGGTGGCCGCCTTATTCTAGGTTGCCGCGCGCTGTCGCTGCTGTGGTGGCCAGCTGGATCAGGTTATGCTGGTCCAGCAGGTTTGAGCTGGTTAGCCCGCATTTCCACTGCGGTGATAGAGAAGTGCAATCAGTTGACAGAGAAGTGCACAGTGTATACTAAACCCCTATATATATCCTTCACAGATTATGAGAAAGCATTTGACTCAGTCGAAACCTCAACAGTGATTCAGGCATTACGGAATTAGGGTGTAGGCGAGCATTATATAACAATACTAGAGGATATTTACAATGAGTTCACAGCTACCATCATCCTCCATAAGAAGAGCAGTAAAATACCTATAACCTCTTCAGTCCCAAGAACACAATTTTGGTGCAGTTTCTCTCAAACTCGTTTATTTGACACTTCTATGTACAAACATGCTTAGAAAAAAAGATTATTCTCGAACAAACAAGGGAAGTGCGAAAACTTGGTTGTCCCCGATCGGGGACTGTGGGACTCAACGGGTGTGAAATTCCAAGAAGCAGTTGCGGTTTTGCAGGCACAGAAATATACCGCACTTCAAGCACTTCACTCTTGATTTTCCACTGCAGCCTGGATTTCGGCACCTGTTGTGGGATCCAAGCTTTTGTTGCTCGGGAAAATGCCCCATCATGTCATACCGAACATCATCAGGGGGGAGAGCAGTGACCTTGCCTCTCTTTGTTGCACTTGCTTGCGCATCTTCCTCGTCGCTGTCGACTTCGGCCTCTCTCAACCTTTTGGATCGTGGCGCCGTTTCTGCTTTGATCAAAGCAATGGCAATGTCCATTTTGAACGTCAGGAGGTCAAGCCTTTGCTGCTTCGGTCTCGCACTTTGCTCACAAAGCCTCTGGTACTCAATCCACCCATTGCAGCAGGCCATGTCGAGGAATTGTGCAAACACGCGAACCGTCCACTTTTTTGTTCGCATCGAGATGCGATAGTACGAAACAAAACGGTCAATCAAGTCGACTCCCCCCATGAATTGATTGTACTTCGCTACGGCATCCGGTTGCGGCACTTTGACCTTCTTTTTCTCGTCTTTGGACCATCTCTGGCAGCTTCCTTCTGGTGCAACGCCAAATGCAGTGGACAAAACTAGGACGGATTTGTTGTCTTTCCATTTCACAAGGCACATTTTGCCGTCACTGCGTACTTTGCAGTCTGAGTCTCCGCGCTTCATGTCCCGGTCTTGTGACATTACAAGTGCCACACCTCCAGTCCGGTTGGCCATCACTGTTCCGGTCAGAAAGATGCTTTTTTCGACCAGGTGCTCAGCAATCTTGACACCTGTGAAATAGCGATCGGTAAAGAGGAACGTATCTCGATCCCTATTCAGCGTTTCAACAAGCTTCTTGATAATACTTCCTCCAAGTCCAAACTCCCGCATGTCTTCCACATTGACTGTACCCTTGCCAGCATAGATAGCAAAGTCCAGAACCAAGCCATCTGGGGATGCCATTACGAAGTTTTTGAGACCCACGGGATTTGGCTTTGAAGGAACGCATTGCCGCACAGGGCATCTTCCGGTAAAAGGAATCATTTGTTCATCGATCGACACCTCACGAGACCGAGGTAGCTCCAGGCAGGCATTTCTGAACGAGGTCAGAATGGGCTTTACCAGAACGAGCCTGTTTTCCTCCCGCTCTTTCGGAGTGATCGAAAGCTTATTCACAAAGTGAACGTAACTCCTCAGCTCGAAAAACCTGTTTCGGGGCATCGCTTGCGCAACCAAGTCTACTCTAAACATCCGCGACCAGTAAAGTCTGACCCTCGGAAGCTTGAGAATCCCCATGGCAATGTGGATACCCACAAAAGTCTTCAGTTCTTTGGCGTCCATTTGAACAGACTTCCCTCTTACTTGCACAGAGTACAGGTTCGTCTGAAATGCACATTCCTCCCAGAACTCTTCAGGAAAGTATTTCAAGAAATACTTCAATGGAGTGTCGGGGTTTTCGCATTCTTGACTGAGCACTTCGTCTTCTATTGTCAAGGCAGGAAACCTGAATGAAAAGTAAAGACGACGCATTCATACGCAAAGTTTTATCCTGTTACACTCCAATTGCCTTTTTTTTCTACCTATGGCTAGTATAGAAAGCAAAAATACTTACGTTCCGCTGCTCCACTTCAGTGCAGTGTGTCCTCCTCGTCGTAGGAGATTTGTGTCCTCGGGGCTGTCATCCATTTCTGACTCCGAATCGCAATCTTCTTGAAGATCTTTAGCGACACTGTCGATTTCTTCAGAATCTGATAGATCGGCATCACTTTCGTCAAGAAGAGCGTGGATCTCGTCGTCCGTCAAGTACCTCGCTGAAAGCGACAAAGTAGTAATTAAGACCCACTGTCCCCGTTCGGGGACACAGATTTTATTTCCGCCTCACAAAAAACTTCAGCAATGTACGCCGCGCAAAGCTAACTCAAACTGTGCGGGAACACTTGAAATAGCTCTGAAATTTTCCAATTGCAATTTAGGCGAAAAATGTCGAGGAAAATTAAAAGTACTTACGACGAGGTCGGCAGCGTGCGCTGTGCGTGGGAGATGCCATTTTGAAGCGCGCTTTGCTCGGATTTCGCTTAAGGTCCCTGAAAGAACTAAGGTAGCGCCAACTGCTCCCTCCTTCTCCGCTGCCCTCCTCTTTTTTCTCTCCCCTCACCCGCGGCGCCGCCGTCCCTTTAACTCCGCGGCGGGGCCGCCATATTTGTTGGCCACTTGAGAGCAGACGCCCTCGCTACGCTTCAGGGCGCTCGCTGCAGTTTGCTCTTGTTTTCGCGCCGAAATCGCTCTTTGGTAGCATTTATAGGATTTCTAGAGCCCCGTTAACTTCTAGAGGATTTCTAGAGGATAGGATTCCTAGAGCCCCGTCTAGAGTTAATTAATCATGCAATACGTTTTTTCACCGGGCGCGGTCGTTTACAGCCGTTATTAATGGAGGCGCCTGGACAGAATTGTTTTGTGCTGGGATATATTCTGGCAGATTTGTACATTGCACTAACACAGGGATACACCCGAAAGAAATTCGAAAGAGGACCAATGTCACGATGATTATCAAGAGAAAACAATAAATCACAAAAATGAATTGGTGCCAGCAAATAGATATTTTATTGGAACAAACGTCCGTAATGACGTCGTGCAGGTGGCTTGTGCTGCTGACGTGGCTTCCCGTGAGAAAAAATGTTGGGAGTGGCATTTGGGTTTAGTTTTTTTAACGCCAAGCTTCTCCAATATCCGTTGCTCAAATTGATCCGTGAAATAATCCTATTGAGAAGGGAAAAAAAATGTCGCCACCGAGTTTGAGATGCGCCACAAACACTCCGCAAATATAGGCAATAATGCATTGCAGAAGGGAGTTAGTGACTGTTCTACCGTAGCATGGTCAAATTCGTGTTCGCGCATCTGCTCAGTGCCGCGTCCGCTCAACTCGCTACACTAAACCCGTTTAGCAAGCGCTTTGCTGGACAAAAATACGTCTGCTGAAAATAATATAGTCGCCCAGTGTGTTTTGGTTCAAATCGCAATGACTGGATACGCTGCGCCATTGACTACTAAGATGAAGTAAGCGCGCACACTGCAAATGTACGGCATCGCGTGTAATGCAAACGTAAGTCGTAATTAACGTTCCTCTGTGCATACATGGAAGAAAGGGCGTACAGCCGTTACGGTGCGAATATGCATTTGAAGTGCTCATTCAAACGTTCGCGAATTTAATAAAGCGATAACAGAAATTGCGCATCAAACGTACGTCAACGGCGCGGTCACTATATTAGCTGACCTTAAATTGTTTTACCTAGCCGCAATTTTTTTTTTCTCGCAACAGCCTCAATTTGCGCCGCACCGACCAAGCCCATATTACGCAGCAAATCACTCCGATGTCATAACAACGGGATTATAATACCACCCGGGTAGCTAACACACAAAACATGACTTCACGCCAAAAAGAGCGTACACGCACTCGGAACGCACACGATACATGGTCAGATGCAAGCTGCCGTCGGCCAAAACAAGCATGAATTCAGGTGAACAATTCTCGCGTCACGAAAACCTTACGACAACTGACTGAACATGCTACGTCGCTGATATTGATGCTGGAAGTTAAGCGCGCACATGACAAATACACGGCCTCTTATACAAACCAAAGCTTACGACGGGACGAACTCGGCGCTGCGCGCAATGCCTACTCAGAACAAAGCGTGGACGACAGTCGCGAAGGGAATACGCATTTCTTCGTAAGTGACCGCTCAAGCTCGCGCAGAATTTAACAGAGCAAGAACAAGCATTCAGAAACTTACCTCGCAAAAGAGTGATGGTAGCGTCGGCCTGAAGTATGCCCGTTCAAATCTATGCAACCAAACTTTTCTCCTTTCTGCGTCGCGTTTCCCGGACGGAATAACGAAGTCTTGTGCCCTGCCTGACGATATTCGCGCTGCCTAAGGCACAACACATCGACACCGAGAAGCAACCTAAAACGACACCGGTGCGACATTTTTTCGAAACGAGCAGCTAATTCTTACTTTGCTATTAGCTGGCGCCTACGATAAAGCCGGTACTGAAGCACGGTGGCGACGGTGGCTCGGAAGCCAGCAATGGCGTCGCAGCGGCGGCGTTGCGCAATGTCCCAGCCGGCGAGGCATCGGAGAGGCGACCCGGCGGCGGAGCAAAAAAAACAAAACCACGTGACTTTTCCCTTGGCCAATGGCGCGCGGCGTTCGCCGGCGAAAATGAAAATGGCAAAAAACGAAGTAAGAGAGGAGCGCGGGCGAGGGCGAAAGGCGGCGAGATCTAAAGATGGCGCTACCTTAGTAATTTTAGGGACCTTAATTTCGCTGGACTAGGAGCGCCATCTCTCGGAGGTTAGACAAAGTAGTACCTACTAAGGCGGGAAATTCAAACTTTGAGTTAAAATGCGCGCTTGCTGAATCTTTGCACCCAATCGGCCTACTGTCCCCGATCGGGGACGTAGGGACTGAAGAGGATAAGGAAGGGCGTCAGACAAGGATACACAATCTCCCCAATTTTATTCACGGCATGTTTTCAAGAAAAATTCACATTTATCTGGGAACAGGTGGGAGTAAACGGCAATGTAGAATACCTCAGTAACCTCAGGTTCTCTGATGACGCTGCCTTGCTAAGAACCTCGAGCGACGAATTGCAAAGCATGCTTACCGCACTGTACAAACAGAGCAGAAACAGGGGCCTGAAAATATTATGCAGAAAACTAAAATAATGATCAATAAACTCGGGACAGCACAGCGATTTGAGATCGCTGGCTAGGAAGTGGAGGTGGTCAGTGAATATATCAACTCAGGTCAACCTGTGACCCCGGATCCAAACCATGAGGCCGAGATAATTACGAGGATAACAATAGGGTGAAGTGCATTCGGCAGGAATTCTCAGACAATGAATGGCAGCTTACCATTGTACCTGAAGAAGAAAGTGTATGACAGCTGCATCTTACCGGTACTTACCCACGGGCAGAAACTTGAAAGCTCACAAAGGGAGTTCAACCTAAATTGAGGACGACTCAGCGAGCAATGAAACGGAAAACGATAGGTGTAACACTACTGGGACAAGAAGAGAGTGGAATGGGCAAGGGAACAAACGCGTGTTAAGGACTTCTGAGTAGGAATTAAGAAGAAGAAATGGATGTGGCAAGGGCGTGTAATGCGAACGCCAGATAACCGTTGGTCATTAAGGGTAACAGAGTGGATCCCAGGAGAAGGCAAGCGAGGCCGGGGGCGGCAGAAAGTTAGAGGGGCAGATGAGATCGAGAAGTTTCCGGGGATAAATTGGTCACACTTAGCACAGGACCGTGGTAAATGGCGATTATTGGGAGAGGCCTTTGCCCTCCAGTGTGTCGAAATAGGCCGCTGACGATGATGATGATAATTATTATGATTATGATTATGATGATGATGATGGTGGTGGTGGTGGTGGTCTATATATGAGGTGGTATCGGGTATACTGCTTTATGGGGTTCTGGGATTAGACGACCTAAATTATCGAGCGTCCGGCCTGTAGGGTTGATTGTAAGTAGAGAGCGTTGGCTGGTTCTTTGAGCTTCTGTGAGCTCGGAGAGCAAATTATGTAGGCGAAGTTGACGGAGCATGTCGGTCAAAGTGAAAGCCGGTAGTCCCTGGGCTATCTTGTAGGCTGAATGGCTGATAGCGTCCAATTTGGAGTGTTCTTGGATTGCGCATTTGACATAGGGAGAGCCATATGTAAACCTGCTGAGAAGTAATGATTGCACAGGTTGACACGTGTTGTTTTTGAAGAGCGTGTTTGAGCATGCATTCACAACGAATGACATGGTGAGTTGTGATATAGTGGAGTGTAGTTGGCGTTGGAGTGCTGTTCTATATCTATTTGTGCAGAAGCTTACTCCCAGGATTAGTAATGTCTTCACTTGCGGGATGGTTTTGTGGTGAATCATGACGTGACGGTCCGGAGCCGGGTCTAGGGGTCTTGTTTGGGTACGTGCATGACGGACGAGAAGGGCTGATTTTGAGTGGTGACAGGTGAGATTGCGTGGTGCAAGTTGAGGACGGTGCACAATCCTTGTTGTACAATCATGCGCGTAGAGAGTGTAGGATCTGTCGGCTCCAGGGACCAGAGTCAAGCGTCAAGGTGTGAGAGAAGTGACCATCGAGGTCTATGTTTAATGGAACATCGAGCGGGTAGGTGAAGACAATGAAGCAATGCGGGCGCTCGTGAAGTACGATACATGATGATAGTGATGCCAGTCAAGGGTGGACTGGCCTCAGTTTATAAAGATGGTTCGCAGCATCAGGCTAAAGGCAGTCGATGGCGATGGAGCTGTATTGCAATGCTCCAAAAAATTCCACATCTTCACGGCCACCGGAATTGGGAGGTCAGTCTGCTTCCAAAGGGTAGGCACGCTCTACGAGCCGGGCGGCCTTGTCACGAGTTCATTAGGAAGGCGAATGGAGCACAAGCACACCTTTTGATCTCGGGCTGCCTGGATCTGTTCGATGCAACTGTGTATGTTGTTTCCGAATGTTGTTTCCGTGTATGTTGTTTCCGTGGCATCGAAATTCTTTTTATACAGGATGTTGTTACGCAGACAGAATGATGTACGGTCGCGTGCGAAAGATCTGGGTAGCTGAGAGGTACATCCTTCGAGGTAATGGATGACCGGGCGAAGTTCCGGGTCATTTCGTTGGTCTTGAGCAAGGTCAGAAGGAGTGACGGCTCCAAGAAAGCCGCCATCATCGTCTTCCTCGGTAGATATTTTATCGATTAGGGCGCGGAAGAGGCAGTCTGCGTCGCTGTGTTTACGGCCGGACTTGTAGACGACACTGACATCGAACTCCTGTAGCCGGAGACTCCAGCGAGCGAGACGTCCAGACGGGTCTTTCAGGTTGGCCAACCAGCACAGAGAGTGATGGTCAGTAGCCACCTTAAAATGTCGTCTATAGAGATATGGCCGAAATTTGGTGACGGCCCACACGACAGCCAAGCATTCCTTCTCAGTTGTAGAGTAATTGGCTTCGGCGCGTGACAGAGTACGGCTCGCATAAGCGATAACCCGCTCTACACCATCTTGCCACTGTACAAGCACTGCACCTAACCCGATGTTGCTTGCGTCAGTATGCAGTTCAGTGTCAGCGTCCCCGTCAAAATGGCCGAGCACACGTGGAGTCTGAAACCGACTTTTCAGTTCGTCGAACGCTGCACTCTTTTGGGCCCCAAATGAACTGCACATCATTCTTTGCTAGACGAGTTAACGGCTCCGCTATATCGGAAAAGTTCCCCGCAAAGCGACGATAGTACGCGCAGAGGCCGGGAAAACGGCGTACGGCGTTTTTGTCGCTTGGTGTTGGGAAAGCGGCGACAGCAGCTGTCTTGTCGGGGTCAGGGCGGACGCCTTGGAAGCTGACGAGGTGGCCCAAAAAGTTCAGCCTTTCGTACCCAAAATGGCACTTCTTTGGTGTTAACGACAGTTGGGTGGATCGGATTGCCTCAAGAACTGCTCTCAGACGCACTAGGTGCTCTTCGAACGTTCTAGAAAACACTACCATGTCGTCCAAGTATACAAGCCACGTCTGCCACTTTAGTCCAGATAGAACAGTGTCCATCATCCGCTGGAGGGTGGCGGGGGCGGAGCCCAAACCAAACGGCAGGACCTTAAATTCGTAGAGGTCGTCTGGAGTAACGAAAGCTGTTTTTTCCCGGTCTCGTTCATCTACTTCAATTTGCCAATAACCACTGCGCAAATCAATAGACGAGAAAAATCTCGCATGGCGCAACCGATCCAAGGAGTCATCAATACGCGGCAAAGGGTAGACGCCTTTCTTCGTAACTTTGTTAAGCTTCCGGTAGTCTACGCAAAAACGAAGAGTACCGTCTTTTTCTCAACAAGGACGACCGGGGATGCCCAAGGACTTGTCGACGGCTGAATGATGTCGTCTCGGAGCGTTTCTTTCACTTGGCGACGAATAGCCTCGCGTTCTTTCGTTGAAACTCGGTAAGGGTGCTGGCGAATTGGTCGCGCGTGTTCGTCGGTGATGCGATGCTTGGTGATGGTTGTTTGTCGAACTTTAGACGTTACAGCAAAGCAGTCGCCAAACGAGTTGAGAACATCGCGAAGCTGTTGCTCTTGCGACATCGGCAGGTCAGGGTTTACGTCAATTGTGGCGACCTTCTCCGATTCGTTCTGCGTGGACAAGACTCCTAGAACAAGATTCCTTTCTTCGTCGCTTACTGCGTCCAGGTAAGCAACTGCTGTTCTGTGTGATAAATGCTGGTGTTCCGGACTGAAGTTCATAAGAAGTATTTCGGTTCGTTGGTTGCTAATGTCGACGAGGCCACGGGCTGCGGAGACCTGTGGGTCGAGCAGCAGGGAAACGATTTGTTCGGCGATACCGCCACTGACAGGTGATTGCTCGCACTCAACAGTAACCAACATACTGCTTCGTGGAGGTAAAGTAACAATCTCGTCGCAAATTCGGAGCGCAGGCCTGGAGAGCTCCCTCTCGTCGTCGACTGACAGAGGGTTCGAAAATGTAACCAAAAGGTCCCGCAAGTCGATCACGGCCCCGTATTCGTGGTGAAAGTCCAAACCGAGTATAAGTTGTTTCGAGCACTCTCGCAGCACGGCAAAACAACAGGGGAAAGTTTAATCTTGAATTTTCATTCGGGCGGTGCACACACCAGTCGGCACAACAAGGTGGCCGCCAGCTGTGCGGATTGGCGGTCCACACCATGACGTCGTTACTTTACGCACCTTGGACGCGAGTGACCAGCTAATAACAGAATAGTCAGCGCCGGTATCGACGAGAGCTGCTACCGAGTGGTTGTCGACGAGGACCGGGATGTCGGCAGAAAGAAGTCCGTTCGCTTCAAAAAACGTTCGATTTCGGTGCTCGTCATGTGGATGTCGTTGCGTCGGTGGAGGTTCTTGAGCTTTATGCGCAGCGGCCTCACCCCCGCAGGTCGCTGAGTTTAGTTTTCCCGGTGTGGGCTCGGAGACCGGCAGATCGAGGAGAGCTGGGACGAATCGGTGATGAGTACTTGCGAGGGGTAGGCCTTCGGGACTGATGAGTAGCGGGAGAAGTTGACGTCAGCTCCTGGGCGGAAAGGTACTCCTCGATTTCTCGGGGTCGTTCCCCGTAGCGCGGTCCAGGTGCGTTCGGCGTGAACCCGCGAAGTCCCAGGCGGCGGTAAGGGCAGTGACGGAACACGTGGCCTTCTTCACAACAATGTTAGCGCCGGGGCCGATTGTCTGATGTGCGCCACACGGTCGCTTTCCGTTCGAGACGTCTTGGTTCATACCGTGTGGCCGGGTTCAACGTGCGTCCGAACGGCTGTGTCACAGTTGGTAACACCTGGGGCGGTGCCGAGGTCGGCGTGCGCACCACGTCCGTGTAAGTGCGATGTTCCACTGTTGGAGCCAGCATAGGATACACATCCCTGTACGTTCGAACAGGGCTTCCAACATCGGCCGGTGCCGTGGGTCCCATTGTTCGCCGAACTTCGTCTCGGACGACGTTGGTAAAGGCAGCCAAAGTTGGTCGACAGTCACCCTGCTGAAGAAGCCGCAGTTCCTCACGCACGACGCTGCTCACGAGCTCCCGGAGAGCGTGTTCATTGTTGACCGCTGAAGCGCAGGCGGACACACTACCTTGACGCCCGTTCTGCATGTTGCGCTGCAGCAGGGCCCGCTCCATTGAGGTCGCTTCCCGAACGAAGTCAGCAACCGTTGTTGGCGGGCTGCGTACAAGGCCAGCGAATAGCTGTTCCTTCACACCGCGCATCAGGTGGCGCACCTTCTTTGCTTCATTCATACCAAGGTCAGCTCGACGAAACAAGCGCGTCATGTTCTCGACGAACATAGAGACGCTCTCGTTTGGTTTTTGCCCCCCGGACTGTAGAGCAATCTCGTCCTTTTCCTTCCGCTCGCTATTTTTGAAGTCTTCGAGCAATTGCCGCCGAAACTCCAACCAGCTTGTAAATGTAGGTGCGTGGTTTTCGTACCACCTCTGTTCCGACTCTCTGAGGGAGCAGTAAACGCTGCTCAGCTTACGTGTGTCGTCCCACTCGTTGAACGCAGAGACCCGATCGAAATGATCGAGGCAGTCCTCGACGTCTTCGAAGATGTCGCCGTGGAACGGCCGCGGTGTGTGCGGCAAGTGCACCACCAGCGGCGAGAAGGCTCCGCTGCCCTCATTGGTTTGGCAAGCCGTAGTGGTTATCATGGCACGGGGAGGCTTCACCAGCAGGCCAAATTCTGGTGGTAGACCTCGAATGCGGCGACTTGACTTGTGCACTGGTGTTGTCTCCAGATGACACTCACGTGGGTCGGTAAACTCGCCTGGTTCGAAGTGCATGGGATTACCCCGCACCTCCACCACAAATGTCACGAATAAAAGTAGGAAAGCAGTATTTACTGGGTTGAAAAGACCTCCAGACGGCACCGAAGCTGACGCACAACCAGAGCTGCCGTGGTAGAACCTTAGCCTCTTCTTCTTCTCTGCCCCAATGTTCAGAAAGACACATACCCAAACAGGGAGATTTTCCCAGGCATGCGGCAATATATACAGTATTTACAGAGAAGCGTTCATCTTTGCAGCCATCACATCAGAGATTGGTTCTTTTACATCTTGTACTTGTGCCTAACATGCCGATGTGAACCTCAAATGTTTTCATGTTGTGTTGTGTTCATGGTTGCGGTACCACAACGTTCCTCATTTTTGTTCGTTCGAAATCTGTAGCCGAAAATAAAACCTGGATGAGAAAACACGTGAAACTACCCGCGAAAGCACAGCTCGCACCGTAACATTACTCCGCATGACATGACAGTGGAAATCCCTTTGTCCAGCAGAATTACGCCATTGTATGCTTTTCTAATAATGTAATTGCCACGTTATCACTAACGCGTAATGCAGAAAAGAATGCCTCATTGCTTATTAGGCAGGTTTTATCGTTAGCTATTCCTGAACCATTACGCTTGAAAATTTTAGCAGCGGTGATTTTATCCACAGAAAAATAAAGAAGTGAGTCGTCTTAAAGAAACCTTGTTTTAACACAAAGTAACGAGAAAAAAATAAGCCTATTAGATAGTTTATCTTTTACCGTTAGTATGTCTAAACCACAGAATGAACGATATTCAATTGGCCCGTCACGCCTCCTGTCACCGTCCAGTAAAACTTTCTCTCAACCACAAACGTAAGACATCTACAGCCGTCGTCATTCAGAAACGGTTGTCATAAATACAGTACCTTCAGTTTGTGTACCTAATTTTATTTGTAACCTAAACCTGAAACTTAGCCTGCCTCCCTTACTCTATGTCACTCGATTCAACCTCGGGTACAAAATGAAGGACTGCTGTAACACGAATTACACGTAGGGAACATCTTTCCGTACTACTGACAGTTCTTGCATTTTTCGTACGACGACATTATCCAGAGTAAAGTAAACTAGAGGTATAGACTATGTGAAGTGTAAATGCATAACCATGAGGACCAGTGTCGTAGACGGCTGTAATAGAAGCCACAACTCAAACAAATGATATCGGCAAGCGCACTTCCGTGCAGAAAAAGAAGGGAGAAATAATACAACCCCCCGTTTTCCGAATAGATTGCGCGTGACTTGTGCAGACGCCAAAAATCGATTGGAGTTGAACAAATCACCAGGCAAACCTCATGAAGCGAGTTACAGGGGAGAGAAGGAGCTTGGGGGAAGAAAGAGTAACAGAAGATGCAGCACGTGACAGGAGACGGTGACGACTCTCGTATTGCTAGAAAATTCGCGGTGAAGATTAAAATAAGTGAGCAATTTTTATCCCTAGTTGGACTTGGTTTCGCAGTTACGACCATGGTTACAAAATGCATTACTTGCATTTCGTCACCGCACGTCATTCATTTTTGTACCCTTCGCACTTTCTCAGCGATACTAAATCATGGAGCTACTCCTTTTTTTAGGTTACACTCATTCCCAGAGGAACAGCAAATTTTAGTGCACAAGATTAGGGTTGGGATGCCGTATGTTTCCCGCAGATCAAACAAGAGGAATAGGCGAAGGTACGAAGACAGGAGGACAACGGGGATCAAAACAATTTGTCTTTGAGGGTTGTCACCTGCAGCATTCTGAATGTTTCAATTACACCTCCGTTGTCGGCTTGCCTCATTCGCGGTAAGCATTTTATATTTAGAACCCATTATGCAATCTTAACGCATGCACAGGAAATGGGGTATTGTCGACCGACATGAGTGGGCAGAAAACAGAGTCAGTATTACTTACTTCCCTGCGGATAGAAAGAGAAGACACTGTACTGTTCTTTCCAAACACACGTTAGAACTGATAGGAGTTGCAATGACAAAGAAACGTGTCATAAAATTAATGAGAACACCCTTTTTCGCTTTTACAAACGATGACATTACAGTGTATGTGAATTTAAAAATAAAGTTTTCGGTAAATAGCGTTACATTCACAATCAGGCAATCGCAACGTGGGAGTTGCAACCTCAAGTGAGGATCTGAAAATAAGTAAAAAGGTAATAAATAGAGATATAGGCAAATACGACACAAAATCTACCCGAACTTGCACATTGCTGATATTGAAAAGTGGCGCCATGACTTTTCAAATGCGACATCTGTGCATATGAGCGTATAACTGTTATTCAACGCTGCCTTGTCTGGTGAACTGCTGTAACGCGGTGAGTTTTCGGACCACGGCTTTGACGGAACGGGATAGTGTTAAATAATGGAAAATAATATTTAGGACCCATTCCAAATTGTGGGCTGTTCTTGAATGATAGCTGCGTTATAACAAAGGCAGCGATAGTTGATTTTGCAACCAGTGCAATCGGCAATAGCAGAGAACGCGCGAGTGGTCTTTAGTGACTTTGGTGATGCTAGCCTGGCAAAAGAGCCTAGCTTGCTATACTTTGTGTATGAGAAGAAACAACATTGATTAAATGACGACATTCAATATGATGACGAAGATGCGCTCAACCAACCATGAATCCTTATACGCTCACACATGGTGTCTAATCAATTCCTGTATTTCGCAGGAAAGTCAATAGCGCTTTTGTCGCTCGGGAAGCTCGCTTAGAGTTGGACCCGGGCCTTACACGTCACTTATTGTCAATAGGCCAGTCGCCTTCTAGAAGGTTATCACTAAGAGGGACGTCTTGGATACCCTATACCACGTCGATTCCCATAATACGTGGTTGAAGCAGTCGCGTAAATCACAGAGTGCAGAGTGGGGAACGGACGTGTTGAAGTTTGAGGCCAAAATGACTTGTGTGAGCTACATTCAGCCGCGTTCGGTGAAGAACCGCTTCGTCGTAAATGGACGGTCCGTGAGGCATCCTAAAGTTCCCCTGAGGTTTACGAATGAAAGAGGCGCGTAAAGGTGCGGTGCTGGAGCGCACTTATATTGCTGAAAACTCCGGGCAACCTTTGACGCCGGAGCAGAATCATCGTGTATGCTAATGCTGCCCCGTGTAGATCATGCGCTATCTATGCCGCAGTATCCACCTTAATGTTCCCAGTTATGCCGCAGTGGGCAGAAGTCCACTGAAGCTCAACATGATGGTGTGCTTTTAGAGCTTGTATGTGCACGGCACTGATATCGAAAACCAGTTGCTCTTTTGGGTACGATGTTAGGAAGTGAAGCTCTGCCTGGGAATCTGAAGATTGCCCACGACATGGTGGTTGCACGCTCATGTGGGCGAAAGCAGCACGCAGAGCGGCAAGTTCACTAACCACGGATGTTGTGTGACTACGTGCTGCGCTTAGCAGATGATGTGGTTGTGAAAGATCCACACATGAAGAGATGGTTATGTGCAGTGTATTTTTGGGAGATCAGTTGCAAGACGCAGAACATTGAAACCGGGGTTGGTAGCATCCTGTTTTCGCGTAGATTTAATCTGCAAAGGCGCGCCCATGTAAGGTGGTTGTATAAGCGGAGCAGGGTGCTGCTTGTAAAAGGTACAAGGTCTGGTACTTCAGTGATTGAGCTGACTGCTAAGAGGTGCCCTTCCTGCCACGCTACAAAACGCAGTCGCACTCGAAAAAGCTCCCGCGTGCCAGTCGACACTCCACCAGTGTGACCACCGTGGATGTGGCCTTCGGCACTCAAGTACACCCCTCAGGACTTGCGCTTCCATAGTTTGAATAACTCTCGCATTTCCTTTGAGAGAGGGATGCCAAGAACCGGGAGGGTGTGCTATAATAAACCAACGCACAGTAAATCATACAGCCAAAAAAAGGGTGGATCTGTACATCTCCAGGCGTTACCTAATAGCATGGGAATGATGTTAGCGAAGTAAGCATGCTTGTCTTCTAGATGGCGCACTTGTTTTGAATTCAGAGCCTTGTCAAATATCACTTCGAACATCGCGTGGTGTAGGAGATAGAGAATAGTGCGCCTGCAACAGTGCGCCTATAATTGTATACATCGCACCTCGTGAAACGTTGTGGTTCGAAGCTGCACATATCTGTACTTATTAGGACCCCATAAAACTCTATTTACTGCACTTTTTTTCCGAATACTTACGTTCGGTTGATGTGAGTTTTGTATGTCCCGCTGCAGCGAAGCAAATTAAAACAAATTCTTAAAAAATTGTCCTCAGTTCATTACGGGCTTTCAACAGCGAGCAGTAGCTATGGAGAATATTCTAGGGACCTTTTATCGTTAAGAAAATTGTCCTCGGTTCATTAGGTATGGAGATTATATTGAGGGACATTTTGTCGCAGACTTTGCTTCCCTGTTTATCGGTAAAAAAGCACATTGGCAAGTTTAAAAAAGCAGCCTGCTAGCCAGATCGTGTTCGAATGTTAAGAGTGCAAGCCAGAGATTCTGGCTTTAAGAATTGGGGCAAATTTTACGAAGAACCTGGCGAATTGGCCGGGTCGAGAATCTTGATTAACCCTTCAGCCATGTGCGTGAATGAATGCCAGGCGCCTTCACAACGCTCTAACGCAAAAGAAGTAGTTTTTGACCACGGCATGTTTACACAAAACAGAACGATGCACAGAACAGATAACACCCTCTACACGGATGACCAGTCCTATGTGGTTTCTTATTGTTGGAGTTTGCTGCCCTTAGAGTTCATTTAAACTTGCCTATGTGTCTGCTCAGAGCAAAGGCATGCGGGGTTGGTGATCTCTTGTGCACAATAAAAGCCTTCGGACTGTACAGGGTAGTGTTTACTGTCTTTCTGGCTATGTGTTTGCAAACGCGTACAGGTGGGTGTTCCTGAGGAGAAAAAAAGAAATTTAACCGCCTGGCAAAGTGGGTTAAATTTTTTTTTGAGTTAGACGTTTGAGTCGGCAAAGTATTTTTAATGCCATAAATCTACAGGGATACTCCTTAGTTATCAACATTTTTCAACAAAAGATACTATTTGGCTTACTTCAGAAAGAACGCCAATATATATATTGTGAATTTTTATTGTTTAAAGTAGACGTGTGCTCGGTTTTTGCGAGAGCAAATGGTCAATACGCTTGTAGAAAATGTTGTACCACAAAACCCGAATAAGGTTCCCGCAAAGATCTCGCCCGTGTGGCTCGAACACCAAGTCTCAACAGTCCGAAAAGACGCCACAGTCGTGAAAATACTGCAACAATAACCGCCGAAAACTTCCAGTGCGTTAACGGAGACAGGAGGGCCAGTTACGGGTTAAGAATGTCACAGAAACAAACAAGAAATGGCGCAGAAACAAATGCGAGTAAATGCGCGGAATGTTTTTTTTTCTATGTTGTCCTCTGATACTAATTGGATATTCCCTAACCATCTGGTGTAGCGTGGTCAACATTGTGGACTGCTTCCCTCTCCTGTTCCCCTCCCTTCTTTACTGCATTCGCACGAGCACTTGAATGTTTGTGTAGGTTCTTTTTATATCCTGATCCATGTGTTCGGGCTGAGTTGAAGATATGAAAATTGAGAATTTACCCTTACCTTGAGTCTCGTTGAGAACAGTTTCATTGGCTGTAAAGCAAGCATAAACAGTGACCAATATATTCATGTATAACAAAAGGTATAGCAGATTATATCACGTTAAGCAACGCCGACAGGGGGATAGTTGGGGAATATTGTATATTCTGAGTTCTTACGAAAAGCGAACGGCTGTGTTCCTGAGCATTCAACCCATAAAAAAATAATTTTTCTATAAAATGTTTATAAAGTTGGAAATCTAGTAAGCGTTGCTCATACCTAGTGCCTACCTTTCGCGCAGCTGTGTTGCAGGAAGAAGGTTGACAGAAACATAACATCACTGGGCAAGTGGGGGCTTAATATTTTCCGCCCAATGGACCAATCGAGTTCGAAATTTAGACTTACATGCTCTCTCCGGAATTCTCGGGAAACGCGTCATGCCTAGGACCTAAGTTTGTGAAGAGCTGCAGGCACACCACCAGGAATATTTATCCCTCTTTCCTCAATAAGAATGCTTAGACGCTTCTCAGTCTATTCAATTTCCGGTGCCGTTTTTTGTAGCTATCTTTACCAGTAACAGCGTGACATCCGTTCCGGGATGTATCCCTACGCATCAGCTCCATGCGGTGTTGGCGCCATGAATGGCGACGCCCCGAAGTCACCTGGCCATGCCTCAACATTACTGTGATGCCGGCTCGGTAAGGTGCGAACGGCCGGTTCTACTAACAAACTTGAACGGTAGTGTTTTACATTATTTCCAGTGCAGCTATCACAAGGGACGGTTTTTGGCTACCCGTGTCCTCTTAATTCAGCCGCTTGGACGTCACTGACATGCTCTCGCTAGGATTCGACATTCACTCCCGACCACTTACAGCCAAAGCGGGGTGGCATCTGGGTCATCGCGGTGAGCCTGAGGTTACCTGCCTTGCTGTAATCCCCGTGACATCTGCATCACAGAACGCCAGAGCTTCGCTCGTGGGCTTTGCGAAATCTTTGACGTTGCTTGGGAAGACATAATTCGGCACAGGGCGCTCCATAGTGGGCAGTATTCTCGAATCTTTGCTCTGTCCGTTGAAGGTCGACGTCATTTTTAATGTGAATTTACATATTTATTTCTAATTCTGTATAACATTATTCTGCCATTATCTATCCGGGCAGCTTTGAGAGACCTGCGAAGGACGCGACGCTATTTCTGCCGTTATTCCGCAATTGCAAGCCCCTACTTTACACACACACCAAAGACACACACGCACACACAACACACAAACACTGAAATGCATGGGTATACTTGACATTTCAGAGAGCCAGTGTAACAGTGCACACATTAGACGGGGTATCTGCCGAGGCTCTTCTGCGATCACACACTTTTTAAATCCCTCTGGATCCCATGGAAGCACGCAGACAAAGGCAGATGTCTATACGATGCTTGACGCGCACAGCTACAGCAACACTCGAATTCCTCTGCGTCAACCCACACGTTAAGGAAATCTCGCCTCTTCAGATTACAACTCAATCTATCCATCTAGACGCTTACTGTCCGAGATCCGTTTCCCGTAACATGTGCCAATCTCATCACTCGCCCAGGTGAACCGCCAAACCGCGACACCGCGGTGTAACCGTCTCACCACCACGGCAAGAAGCTGCCGAAGCAGTCGGTAGGAAGAGGTGTTCAAACAAGCAATGATAAAAAACGTCAGGGCTTACTGGTTTTACAGTACTTTTGTTTGCTGAATCATCAGTTTAATGTTATAACTAAGATTATTTACTTCAGTTAAAGACACGGCAGTCTAAATGGCTGACTGGATAGATGTACGCGTTATACCAACTTAATGATAGTGATATAGTAGCACTACGCCTCCGCGATCAGCCCCGCCGCGGCAGCGGCCGTTCGGCCTTCTCCGAACGCCACTGAACCCATTAAATATTTTTCAAGTGACGCTTTCCGCCTCTCACTGATGATGTCCTTACGCGAAAACACCCTGCAGGAAAGCCAACTTTCTCCGACAGTAGTAATGATCGCGGAGAAGTGTACGAAAGTAGAAAAACAGGAAGCTCTCCTGCGGAGCTTGACGACGTCAAATCAGGCCCCATCGGCTAAATTTTGATGCGCAATAGGCGGGAGAGATAACTCAGGCGTGCGAAGCGCGAAGTATACAAACCTAACAACGTTGACCTGATGTGAAAGTTGACATCCGTTATCCAATGCTCGGCTTACTTTGAGAATGACGTTAGTCTGAATGCCGTAAGCCTGTTAGCCCCATGGCGTTAGGCCTAACGCTGCATTTTGAGGCTTAAGACATTAGGCCTAACTTCAAATTTTCAAGTTTAACACCTTGAACCGGCCAGTAATCGAAAAAAAAAATTCCCCCGCACCTCCTCGAAGCGAATCGTGCAGAAATGCGAATGCATTGGGTGCACCGATGAGTGTGTTGCGAGTAATGGCGTAATTAATGACGAGAGTGTGAACGTAATCATTTATTCATCAGCACCTGTTCGTGTTATCGTTGTACCTGACGGCCACAATCACTGCCTTGTGGTCGCTAAAGTGTACGGTCAAAGTGTCTTTGAGAAGCATACGCGCGTCACAGTTTCGCGTAAAGACCAGATCAATGCAACTCCCGTGAATGGTAGTGGGGCACGTGTCGAAGCCGGCAGAGAGACAATGCATAGAGTGCCTGGTCTGCATGTACTCGACCAGCCACTCACCACTCTTCTTGCGCACGTCAACGTTGAAGTCGCCAACCAAGACTATGGGGTCAGAGGGTTTGGAGCACACGCGCACACTTTCCATAGCCGCATCCAGCTGCGCGGCAACGGCGTCTCCAGCGAGGTTGGGCGCGAGGTACACGGTCACCACAAAGACTCCGTCTCCGGTGTAGGCAAGGGTGTACAAGTCCTTGTACGGAGACGTGTCTCGAACGGGAGACGTGGCAACGGCGTGCGATATCAAGTTCCCATACACGTTAGACACGAGACTAATACCGCAGTACTCGCCATCCTTGCCGCTTCGAGCAAACTAGTACAGCTCGCTTCAAGCGCATGCGTTCGGCATTGAGCGCGGAGAGATAACACCTGCGGGCGCACGCCGACGGAGCACGACAACCCCCGACTAAGAAATGCATTCGCATTTACGACGACGGCGACGACGAAGGCTACGAGGCGCGCGCTCACGTGCGCTCGCGCTGGAGGAATGCAGACGCACGCCGACCAACGGAGCAAGACAACCCCCGGCTAATAAATGCATTCGCATTTAAAAGTACCATGCGCATAGCAGCTGGTGCGCATTCATCCCTAAACCCGCAACCCGAACATTAGACCTAACAGAGAGAGGTTGTTATGTCATACAATAATATCCAGAGACAAATACGCCGCTGCGATCATCTACCGCGATGGACGTAATGGGAAGAAGTGGAATGGGGATTTGCACGCGATGGCTTCGCGGAAAGTACTCAGGATTATATCGTGTCGTTACGAGTTTTGTTTTTGTCGCGGTCTAGCTGCATGAACCCCTCTGCTTATGGGGGGTGTTAGGAGAAAGCGTTCAAAAATACGTTTCTCCTTGAACGAATGTCGCATATGTGCTGACGCCGTTTGGCGTGCAAAACGTTCTACAACTAAATTTGCGCATGGGGTGTGTTACCAAGTCATGGCCGGCGCAGAGAGCACGAAAACATAAATGACGGCGCTGTAGGCGGCGAGTTTCCTTGAGAATTAAGAGTTGCGTCGGTGCTCATTCGGCAGAACAATGTATTTTCGATCATAACGAAGCTTGCGAACTGATTGACACAGCCACACTTTCCGTGCGAACGCCGGCTCCGACCGCGTAGAGACTCCGGATCTTACGGCGTTCTGCATGCCGTAAGCCCGTTAGCTGCAGGACGTTAGGCCAAACGACGGATTTTGAGGCTGAGGACGTTAGGCCTAACGACACATTTTCTGGTTCAACACCGTGGAGCAGCACCCGTTCGAAAAAGTAGTCACTGTACGCCAAGCCGTAGGCTCCGATTCACGCCGTAGACACCAATCCTAAACGTTAGGCCTACGGAGTTCATACCCGAGAGTCGCTTTGGTTATTCTACAAAAGTGGTGTATATCTCCCGAGTCGCGCATACTCACTCTGTGGGATTGGCCGAAAAAAAGAATCCGTCTCAAGAAAGCTTCGCGTTCCACCATAGTTGTCGTGAGAAGTAGGAAAAAACGATCTTTATATTGCGTGAAAACCGATTTTCAATGTGGGAATAAATTCATAGCCAACAGAACGAGAATGATTCTTCCTACAAACTATGTTGGCCAATCGCCGACATCCGCTCAGTGCACTTGCGCGAAGTTCGCGCAATTGCACTGAGCGGATATCTGGTCTTTGCAGGTTTTGGCGCACCACGATCCGTAGCAATGCTTTCGCCGCGGCAGGGGTATACCATTTTGCGCTCGCTCAAACCAAGCTAAGTCGACGCTAGAGTGCGTCGACATTACGCGACCATTCTTATAGCCCTTGAGGCATTAGTTCCGCTGGGGTGGCTCTATGTTGCTACGGGGTGCATTCCGTGCATGCGAAGTCACAAAAATGACCTGTTCGTCTTTTTGTGAATCTGAACAAGGTTTGTGTGATGTTATACTTTAGAAATCGTAGGTGTGTTCAGGAAAGCAATGGTCGACCAAGGGTTTGTGGCACGCAAAAAAATTTGCAGAAATTCAGCGAATTGTCTACTGACTCGTAGCGTTTTTATGCCGCTTGGCTTGGGTATGAGTTTTTACTGCCACTTCTTTTGTTTTGTTTTTCTAAATCCTGTGTGACAAAATATATTCATTCGCGCTATTAAAAGAATTACAGGTAGAATTTGCGCGAAATCTGCATTCTTGTGAAAAGGAAGGGCGCTGTTCGTGCTTGTTTTGTAAGCTTGCATTTTCCGTAACATTTTATATTTTATTTTGTAGTTTTTTTTTGTTCAACCAGTTATCTGAACAATTACATTCAGAACTATTCGCGAAATCTGAAATATTGTGGAAATTCAGGGCGTTACATAGTTCACCATTTTTCGTGTATTTTTTAAGTTTTGTTTTTCTTAATGCGTTAAAATTTTGTTATAGCAATTATCTCAATTTACGCCATATAACAATTCCAGGTAGAACTTCCGGAAAGTATGCATTCCTATGGAAATGCAGGGCGTTGTTCCTGTTTCCAATTTTATTGTATTTTTCTTTTTTCCTAGTTGTTCAAAATTTGCCTCCACTAATTATCTTCACTAATTATTTACGCTATTATAACGATTACTGAAGGAACTTTCGCGAAACCTACATTATTGTAGGAATGCCATGTGATATACGATCCTTGTTTTTTATATTTTTCTTATTTTTTAACGCGACTAATTATCTCCATTTACGCTATTAATGCGATTACAATAGAACTTTCGCGAAATCTGCAATATTGTTGAAATGCCTTCTTTCCGATCTTAGTTTAGCTCTCAAGTAAAACCATAAACACGGTTCACCATTTTTTCGTAATTTTTATGGATTTCTTTTTTATTTTTCAAGACTTTGTTCCACCAATCATCTCCATTTACGGTGTTATAACGATTACAGGTGAAACTTTCCCGAAATATCTATTATTGTGGAAATGCCATGCGGTATACGATTTGCAAGTTTGTATTTATTTATTTATTTTTATTGTTTAGTTTTTCAAAACTTCTAATGACCAGTTACGTGCATTTACGCTATCATAATGATTGCTGGTGGAACTTTCCCGATATCTGCATTTTTGTGGAAATGCATGTAGCAGGGTCCTTCCTGCGTTTGGGAATACTCGGCAAAGAATGCTCCGCAATAAAAATCCCGGTATTAGAATTGACCGGTAAGCAAGATTGTGAGTTTGGTTTTCCAAAGCGCGCCCACGGGAGTCACACGGCGTTATTGTTGCAGCTAAGTGCGTCCAGGTTCCCGACGCACATGCTGAATATATCCCATCTCTGATGGCGGTGCCTACAGATGAGCTAGGGGCCCTTTGAGCGATCTCATGGCCTCGTAGATAGACGACGGCATGTTACTACAACCGCAGATGCAGCAAACCATCGCCAAGGGGCCCACTGTCCTTAAGGGTTGTTTAGTCGTTCATAACGCTGTACCCATATTCAAGGCCGAACAATGAAATGCCGACATTACTGACTTTCCACGATTGTACCTCGGCTGTCGAAAATGATTTAAGCAAACATTTGGCGTCTTTACCTTGGGAGGAGCGCGACGCAAGAGGAACAACATGAGAGGTGAGCGGTAAAGCGAAGGGAGGCATTTACTTCGCTAAAGCCGATAAAGACTATCGTCTTTTGACGTCATTTGCAACGAAAGGAGCAAATACGCGGCCAATTTTTTTAACAGCTAAATCCCGATTGTAAACAGGACAGCGCTTTTTAACCATCAGCACAGCTGGATAGTCACATCACGCGTAAGCGTTAACGTATCGTATTGCATTTGTACAATGGGTTTCTTCTTGGCCCGCAAACCTCACGAACATGTCTCTATGACGCGCTACAAATTGCCTTACGCGAAAGCCTTAGCGGCTGCTATACTAAACCGATGCAAGCATGTCTCAGGCCTGTCTTATTTACCCGCTTGTCGAAAGGTGGATGAAGCGCTGTAGATAGCAACTATCCGGGTACGTGACAGCCCGGTGTTGGACTAACCGTTTTAAGTGCGAATGCACTTCTTAAGCGACCCTGAATCACGTGTCCACCGCCGTCCGTCCATCCGCACCACATACCCACTTAGGGCGATTGGCCAAGAAGAGTTCCTAATTTCTTTAGCACATACCCACTTAGGGCGATTGGCCAAGAAGAATTCTTTCGCATCACCCGTGCATTCCCACTTCCCCATGCCCCCCTTCGGGGAAATGCGGGTGAATTTTAAGTGCGAATGCACTTCTTAAGCGACCCTGAATCACGCGTCCACCGCCGTACATTTCAGTGACCACAAGGTGGTCATAATGTCCGTCAACTACAACGACAACACCAACAAGTGCTGAATAAAGAATACTGTCGTTTCACTTTACTTGCGTGTGTGTGTGATCTCCTCGAACATACACTTTAATTCACCAAGATTTCCAGAGAACGACTAACGGGGTGTGTGAATCCCCACTTGATCACGCGGGGGTGTTAAATGAAACTAACGGGCGAATGCCAACACAGTTCAACATAACTCCCCCTCATAGCATCACCCGTGCATTCGCAATTCCCCATGCTCCCCTTCGGGGAAATGCGGGTGTTTTTTCCTCTTTACGCATTTTGCAATGCTCAACCTCAAGGTTTGTTTATGTTCGGTATTAACTTAAAATATTCGAGCTGGCGTCATGCTTACAAGTTCAACTTCGTTAACTGGTACCCTTTGAAGATAGTAGTAATTGCATTCACGCACGTTCAGCGGCGGGTGCTAGTTAACTCTTTCGTTCCCGTTGGAAAATAGGCGACTTTTTATAGGTTGTACTAAGTATTTTTTGTAATAATTAATTTAATGGTTATAGCGTAATCATATATACCAATAGAAAGCTAAGTAAACATACTTTTCAAATGTGTCAGTTTTAAAAACTAAAATCAGAACGTAATATGTGAAAAAATCTTAAAAGACAACATTTATTTAAAAATTCATAGAAAATGTCTAATGATGTGCTCACTACATAAAAGAAGTAAAAATGAAAAATATTCTGAAATATACAAATTGTTTGCGTACCACTCCTGCACATTACAAGAAAGTTTCAATGCCCCAGCTAGCGCAAAAAGGTTGGGAGGTACGCTTTTTTCTTTCCTGCCCAGTAGAACTTGCCTTCTTCGACCAGGTGGCACAGTTTTATCTACCTATTGTGCAAGTTTGCCATACCCATAAACACAGTACCTATGAGTAAAAAGAAAAAAATGGGCTGTTGAACCATACATAATGGCCAATTTCCGCCGCATTGTGGCTCAAGAAAAAAAAAACTTAACTGTGAAAGTATAACGTTGCACACGGCACTAAAACATCGTTGTCCGAACTAAAATCCGATGATCCGGGATCATCTTCAGAGTCACTCCTGCTAGAAACAGCCAAATACTCCCACTGCGCTGCCCAGGGGGCGCTGCGCATCCGATCTACTTCAGCGATCAACTTGGCATTAGGGGATAAAGCTTTGCAGCGCTAAACCCGTTTACAGCGCCGACCAAAGTGCCGGGACCGTGACGGCGTCTGCTACTCGCAGGTTCATCGATCGATGGTCGTACGAAGTGAAATTTTAAGTAAAATTTCTAGTTTAAACTAATACTCTAGGTGACAACGACTTCTCAAAAACAGCCGATCAAAAAAGAAGAGTGGCGCAATCGGCGATGATCGCGCTTTAAAAAGCCAGCGAGTCCGGCGGACCGCAGGCTCGCCTGCTGCGGTGCGCCGCTCTTTTGCGCACCTGCACACTATGCGTGCACTTTCATTAAACAGTGCTCGTTTGCGTCGCTGTTACGAATACATGGTGCAGCGTTGGCGTGCCGTTTTGTTGCGTGTCACAGTGACAAAATGCCGCGAGCGTCTGAAGCATCGAAATCTGTTTTGCGATTCCGAAATTAGTGGCCGTAAAACAAAGTGGTCGGACGAACTAAGAGGCCGCTCGCTTTCCTTGTTTGCTCTCACTTTACTTAATTACGCTCTTGCAGCATACATTCCCAATTCGCACTTAATTGCCTAGAATGAGGGTCAGTAACGGTCGAGTTCCATGCAGCCGACACGGCGGAGGGCTGGACGGCCAATCGGGTGGGAGGAAGAGGGGGGCTTTGAATGCAAAGAGAAAAAATTCAGCGAATTTCTAATAATATTTGACCATAATCTGGTGAAGTGTGAAGATGGGGGGGTGGGGGGGGGGGAGGGGCAATTCAACTGGAGGACGCCAATTCTCTGTTCTTGTCTCACTGTATAACTCCATTTCAAATCAAAACTGGCGTGTCGGCGTTTAGATTCAACGACCCCTGCACTAGAAAACCAGCACAGTCAGTGATGATCGTATGTAAATATTCGGGGCCCCGCGCCGTGTATTCAGCTGTGTTATGAGATGTTATAGAAGTACACATCTCTGCAGGCAGCGGGCGTGTGATTTGGTGCATGTTTTCCGTCCTTTACTAGCGCTTAATTTGTTTATTTGGCGCTATTGCCCCACCTACTCGCTAGTATACATGTACCGTGCCGTTCGTAAATCGTGCGGCGTAAAACGTTACGCAAGAATCATTTAGTTTGCGAAAATGCGTAACAAAATTTCCACTCGTTTCAAAGGCAGTGCCAGGCCAGCGGTGTCAGCTGAGTCGGCTGCGCAATTCTTGCGTTCGCTTGCATGCTCCCGCTGAAGCAACCTTTTGCAGTTACCTTAGGATATAGAATGAGCAGCTTTCCGTGTTTATGTTACTCGTGAACTTTCCTTTGTCGAGTGCACGCAAGAAGAAAAAACTGTAACTGTCGTCAAACCGTTAAACCACCCGACCTGGCGATACTGTCCCACGCCGCGACCACCGCGACAGCTCGCTCAAAAGAAAGCCGACAAATCGGCTTCTTTTATCGGATATCATTTTGTTTAGCCTCTGCAACTACTTTAAGGGCTATTTCATACAGTATGCAGTCATTTAAACACGCCACAAAGCGCCACAACCAACTTTCACTCTGGCTTCTAATTGAAAACACATGGAGAGCGGCGAGGGTCGTCTGCTTTTGTACTACCCAGAGGCGTCGGCCGCTAGGGGCGCTGCATGTCGCCAAAACTCACGGTGTAAGAATATTTAGGCGTTGACACTGCGCACGGCGGTGCGGCCAGATCTTGTTCGCCGATCTCTGCGCTTCTCCGGAACGCTGCCAGAGTGCGCCCCGCCACGAAGGCCTGTCTGCTCGCCGAGCTACGGCAGCCGTAATGCAGGTACTGTGGCATCGTTCGGTGGAGCGGCGTGTACGTGAAGTTTTTTTAATTCCAGACAGGCACAGACAGATTGAAAATTCTGACGATACCAAATAAGTTTGGGCTACTTTCATTTTTACTCACAGAAACTGCAGCAGTGCGCGAAACAGCAGCGAGAACGCGGTCGTGCGACCCTTCCGAGCTCGTTGTGGAAACGCTTTTATTGCGATTTTTTTCGCTCATCCGCACAACTCCTGGGAGCGTAGTCACTTTACCGCCTTTAAAATAAAAGGCTGTCCTAAACGCACACGCCCGCCCATTTGGGCCGAAGAGCCTACGTGTAGCATAAAATGTTGCTTCACAGTGTAAATTTCCCAAGGTGTGAGGTGGTAATACCCGCCGTGTAGAGAATATGGTAAAATTCTTCCAACTGTGGTTCTTTAACGTGTCCAGAGGCGCCAGTGATGCTTTCGTATTTCGCCTGTTTCAGAAATGCTACCTCCATGCATAGCTAGGCACACAACCCGCGCTGTTTTGCTCTCTAGCGAGACGCCTCCGCCGTTGTATGCGCGAGGGCCCGGAACGAAGCTAAACCAAGAAAATACATATGCAACATTTTAATGGCTAAGGCACTGCAGTTCTACCTACTCGACGCAGAAATGGTCAGTGAAAATTTCCCAAGCGTTTCTTTATCAAGCTCATCTTTCACGCCGATACCGACGGTGCTGAGCGGTTGTCTATCTCATGAAAACACAGGCGTGCACGCCCAGATATAAAATACTGACGCGACTCTAAACTGGTATTGACGGATGTCAGTTCGGAATAATTGCAGTCGGCGTGGTAAGGCACACGTGGTTTCCAAGGCGACCCCAAAATTCTCCACCGAACTTAGTAGGGTCAGGGAAAATTGTACAGCTTAACAAACGTATTATGTTAAACCAAAATGTACAGCGGGTAAAAAGTGGGCCCGCGATGGCTTTCTAAACTTAACCGCACCGCTGCCATGGCATACAGCATGTGGTGTGACTGTGTAAATGCTTCTTTGAAAACACAAGGAAGATACCGGCATCGGTAGCCTCAATTATTTCTAATAAATTTGGAACTTGGGCAAACTGATTCTTTCGCACATTTTGACAAAAAAAACTGCACGTTTCTGTTTCCTTTCTTTGTCCTTATATCTATGCACGTTTTTTTTTGTCAAAATTGGCAGAAGCCTCACTTATTTCATCCGGGGACCTTGTGACTTCCAGACCTTTGATATTGTGAGATTTTACTTATCAGGGAGCTCAATCGAACAACGTAAGTGTAACACTGACTGCGGCATCAGCAAAAGAATGAAAATGGTGCCCGTGTTCTGTACGATTTGAATAATCCCATTTGGTCCTAATTTGGAGCCCTCATTGTGGTGTGTATTATTTCCCACAGTGGCGTATCCAGAAATTATTTTCGGGGGTTGCTATACGCCACAGGTAAAAAAATTAAAAAAAAAATAGATCCTGCGGCGAAACAATTTTTGTTATTTGTTTCGTCGACTGTAATATCTGCACAAAAACACGGGTACGCAGGGCTCGGAAGAACCATACTTCTGAACAGACCAACATTCTTGTTGTCCTCGTTTTTACATTGTAATATGACGATTCGGTGTGTTAATAGCATTGTTCTGTCTAGGCCCCTGATTGCCCATGTATACATTCAGCATAAGGATAAAAAATTATTTTTGTTCCACGAAAGACAAAATAGCATTTATATGTAACTCACATTTTTCACTACAAGTCGCCTTTCTGGCCGGAGAAAACACAATGCATTACAAGTGCCTTTCGCAGAGATTTGCCATCGAAATAGCACATGGGCCGCGATATCCGCGCACTGCGTCGCCTTGCTGGACCGCGTGAGTTCCACAACGCTCACTGCGGCTGGTGCCGCAGTGATCGGTGATGAACACAACGTGGAAGCTGGAACATAATGTCTACTCCTCACTCTGGCAGTAGAAAACACCGAAAAGCAGCGTGAATGACACGGAAAGTCAAGCACGCCGCGCATCCACCGCAGCTGCGCCCGCTACTCCGCAAGCGATATCCGATGATGATGATGATGATTCCTATTGGTTTCCCCTTTGAAGCGGGGTGATGACATGTCATCTTACCAAAAAGGACTGATATAACCATGTTTTACACTCTTGATTTAATACTAGCGCTGCTTAGGGCAGGCACTAAAGCTTATTAGGCCCGAAATACTTTCTTTTCCCTGTTACAGGTGGTAACTGTCCTAGGCAATATTCCCCTCTCTGCTTTTCGTCCACCAGCATTCTAATCTTCTTTTCGTCCCCTCCACAGCCTTGAAGTTACCTTCCTCTCTGATACCCTTAAATCTTAGGGCTTCTGAAAGGGATGGATACCATCACATTCTAACACTATGTGCCGCATAGTTTCCGTTAATTTCCCGCAGACCACACATACCCCATCATTTTGTGAATACTTCCTCACAAAACTCTTAGTTCGCAGGCAACCTGCTCTAACCTCAAAAAGCAAAGCACTGCCCTTGGAATTATCGTAGACATTTTCCTTTCTGATGTTCATCTTCTCAGCCCTGTACATCTCTAACGACGTTTTAGCTTCCATTTTTTCCCTCCATTTATTCGTTTCAATCTGCCTTGCCTCTTTTTTGGTTACCTTGGCTGTTTTGGATTCCCCACTGTTCTTTCCGTATTTCATCGTTAGCCTTCTAGTCTTTCTTAACCACTGCGTGTCCACGCTTTTCAAGTATAGGTACCTAAAAACCTTAGCTGCCCACCTTCGTTGATCCATTGCCCTCAACCTCATCTCAAAGCATATTTTACTCTGAGCTTCTCTAACTTCAAACGACGCCCAGCCCATATCTCCCTGAACTGCTTCGTTAGTTGTTTTTCCATGCGCGCCCAAGGCCAAACGTCCTACCGTTCTCTGGTTTACTTCAAGGCCTGATAGAACGTCTGATTTTAAGCAGAGTACAGCATTCGCAAACGTGAGACCCGGAACCATTACTCCTTTCCGCATTCCCCCTACTACTTCATATTTGTTATGCCCCCACAGAGCTCTATGCTACATTATAGCTGCGTTTCGCTTTCCCTTAACCTATCCCCTTCGTTTATCCACACTCCCAATATTTATATTCCTTCACTCTAGGTAATTCGCCTTGCTGGATAGACACTACGTCGGTGGTAGCGTCATTGAAAACCATTATTCCTGATTTTTCTGCACTGAAATTTAACCCGAGGTCAGTGGCTTCCTGGCCGCAAATATTTATTAGCCGCTGCATATCGGTTTGGTTATCAGCTAAAAGAACAATGCCGTCTGCGTATAACATTCCCGGAATATGCTATTGTACCACTTCGCCTTGCAGCATTAGGGTTAGGCTAAACCCTACTTGACTTTCTTCCAGTTTCTTTTCTAACCCTCCCATGTAAAGCATGGACAGTACTGGGCTCAAAGGGCATCCCTGTTTCAGCCCCGATGGATGTTGACCTGCTGGGCGCATTTCTGTCCTTCCCAAGTAAGATGCACTCTATTGGCTTTATAGATTGCTATAAGGAACTGTACTAACTCGTCATCTAATCCCTGGATCTTCAGCATTCTCCACAGCCGTTCTCTGTTTACGTTGTCATATGCCCCTTTAATGTCCAAGAACGTAATCCATAGTGGTCTATTCTGTGCTTTCGAAATTTCAATGCATTGCGTTATCACGAACAGATTGTCATCCAGTCGCCTGTCTTCTCTAAATCCATTCTGCAGTTCCGCAAGTATTTCATTTTCATCCATCCATGCTTGAATTTCTGATTTTATCGCCTGCATTACGAATCTATACACCACTGACGTTACTGTGAGTGGTCTGTATGAATCAATACTGGCTTTGTCTCCTCTGCCTTTATATATTAAATTCATCCTACTTTCTAACCAGTCCTCTGGTATTTGTTTGGTTTCTATCACCTTATCTTGCCCTCATGAACGATTCCTTACTTTTAGGTCGAAGTAGGTTTATCAGTTGCATTGGTATTCCGCCCGGGCCCACTGCTGTCTGGGGGGAAACCTTTTGCTCTGCTTTTCTCCAATCAAGGTTGCTCAAACTTATTTCCCTTTCCGCAGTGTTCTGTGGCGCTGATGTTATCGGTGCAGGTTTCCCTACAACTATTGTCCTAACTTCTCAATAATCACTCGATGAATATGCGCCAACGCGTGCTCTCCTTCTAAATGTTACCCCTCATTATCAACCAGGAATTTTTGATGGTTATCGTTTTTTGAGCTTAGTGATTTTACATGGTTCCAAAACTTCTTGGATGCGCTTTTGTCCTTCTTCCGTATTTCTGCCATCCATTGTTCGCTTTTCTCCTTGATCTTTGCTTGCACCATTTTCTGCACTTCTAGTTTTTTTCCACGGTAGACATCCCACTTTTCCTTCACTACCTCCGGTTTCATACCAGTTCTTTTTGCTTCTCTATGTTCTCTCGACGACTTTCTTCACTGGTCAATAGCCTCTTTTATTTCCTTATTCCACCAGCTTCTCGGCTTTCTCTTCTCTTTCCATCGGTTTCGTTCCTTTGCTTCATTCATCTTACCCTTTATGAACGCAATCATTTCGTCGTAATCCCAATTTTTGCCTGGGTATTTATTGATTTCATCTTCCAATCTATCAGCGATTATCTTTAACTGCTCATTATTCAAATTATTTCCTCCTATTGTACCTATTTCTGCATTTGTCCGGGTTGCGCCTCCAAAGTGCAAGCTAAACTGCTTGTGGTCGCTTCCTAAGCTGTCTGTTCCATTTTCATCTATCCTCATTTCCCGCAGCCTTCCGTATACTGTCTCGGATACTAAACTGTAGTCTATGCTGGACTGTCTGTTACCGCTTTCTCAGGTTATTTGTCCGTCACACTTGCTTTCCGTGTTTACTTACAAGCCGGTTTTCCTGGCATAGATCTATCACTAGAGAACCGTTGTGGTCCGTGTATCCATCCAAACCTTCTATATGGGCATTCATATCTCCAACTATGATTATTTCACCCGAATCTTTGAACTCGTTTATATCTCTTCTCAAACAGTTTACCATTTCCTCATTTTCCTCCCTAGCACTACTTCCGGTCCACAGATACACCACTCCTAACCACGTATTTTTCCCCTCTATGGTGCCTCTAACCCATAGATGCTCTTTACAACTTCCATGCACTCTCTGCCCGTCGGTCCCTTTTTTAATGAGCATGCCAACACCTCCCCCTTTCTTCATTCCTGTGGTCCTGTTGCAACCTTCCCAGAAATAATTGTCTGTGATGGGTGGGGCTTCTAGGTCCCGGAGGTGAGTCTCGGCTAAAGCGTACACGTCTATTCCTTCCCGTTCAAGTTGCTTTTGAGTTTCCACCCAATTATCTGGCTTTCTGCCTCCCTGCATATTTATGTAGCTGATTAAATATTTATTGCATTTGTTTTTCCCTTTCCGCCTACGGGGTCTGTTTTTGCCTTTTACAGAATTGTTTGCTCCATTGTTTCTACTTAAATGGCTTCTGTCAACGATCTCAGTTACGTCCGTAGGTTCTCCGTTTAGCTCTAGGCCTGGCTGCCTCCCAGCGTTGAGTGTGCATGTGTCTCTTGCCTCCCCTTTGTCTCCTAGTTTGCCTTCCTTAGCTGCGCGGGGCCCCCTAAAAAAGCTACCGCTCTCCCACCTAAGCGCCACCCCACCTTGTTTCCTAGCCTGGGGCTGAAGTGAATCTCCTCCCACTGAAAAGCTTGTCTATGTCCGATGCTGCCCAATACCCTGTTCACGTCTATCACTTCAAGCCCAAGTTCCCTGCCGCACCTCACGATCTCGCTGTTAGCAGCGAGTACTACCCGTTCGGTGTGCACGCCCTGCTTCATCACCTCCGGCACGGTGCAGACTGCAATGCGCACATTTGGGGCCGTCGCCCACAGGTCCTTTACCCCCTTCGCTATCTCCTGGCCAAGTTTTCCCTCCTCTCCCTTTAGAACATCGTTAAGCCCTGCGGCAATGACCACAAGGTTTCTAGCTTTACTAGACAAGGCCAGCTGCCCCTTCGCTGCAGTCATCACCGTCTGCATCGTTTGACCTAGGAAACAACCCACCTTCACACGCTTATCCCCCTTTACCCTTTCCACTATGGCAGCGCTGCTCCTCTTCATGTTAGAGTCACCCGCAATGATTACCACGCTATCATCTGCCACGTGCCGCTCTTTACTGGTACCCGGGTTATCGACTGGTTTTGCTGTCCTATTTCGCAGCAAGTGGGAGTAGCTGTTCCCTATTGTTGCTTCCACCCCCGGCGCACCTCGGCGCATGCCTCCGCTTCGCTGCATGGGTCGAGGGGGTCGTCATTTGTTGGCGAAATGACGCTCCTTTCTAGCTTCCTCTCAGCTGCTTCTAAATTTCCCTCAACGGCCCTCCGTTCATCGCGTTCGTTACTTAGCGCTGCCTCCAGTTCTGCAACCCGCTTAGCTAACCCCGAGTTATCCGCTTCTACGCGTTCTAGCCACGACACCACAACGCATAACCGACACGTACCTGCCCCTTCGTCTGCCTCGCCGCCATCCCGCTGAAACTCCTCTGCGTCTACGTGCCGCGGACATCTACCACACTGTACCAGCTTTTTACGCGTCATCTCGGCTGAAACCCCGACACAATGAGAAAGAAACCGTGCAAGTAAATACTCAGCTTCGGCTGTCCTCCGCTGTCTCTGCCGTTTCGCTGTCCTTCACTGTAGAAACAGCTGTTGTCGGAGCACCAGAAAAGCCCGTCCGAACAGGTCGACCCTCATTCGCAGCGCCCCCGCGCCGCTGCGGTATGCGCATGTACTAAGGGCGAACACGATCTGGCCGCGTTCTCCTCCGCGGCGCCCGGCGAGTGTCAACACCTAAATATTCTTACACCGTGCCAAAACGCCAGCGCAGGAGGCCTATCGTCGCTTTCAGACGCAACAGAATTGCCAGAAAGGCGTCGTACGCGCGAGGGTCCCGCCACCGGATCGTTTGCCATGTTCGTAAGCAAACGCAGCGAACCGCACACTTTGAACCGTCATTAAAAGTCGCCCCCGCGCGGGAAAAATACAAACCACAAAGGAAATTAGAGATCAGTGCCTGGAGAATGCGATAGACAGCGCCGCAAGTCCATAGGAGCGCTCGTATATTAAAAATTGCGCATGGCGCGTTCGTGTAACCGGTGGCCCACGTTCTATGGACGCGGTAACGAGAGGTAACGTCTCAAGGCATGGGACACCACGTTAACACAAAGCTGACGCGCGACCACATACCCGAGAGTTCCAGCTGTAGAGCAAGCAAAAGTGATAGCCCCTCAAAGAAGCCGCATAAACCAGGTAAGGAATTACAGAATGAGTAATAATAAAAATGTACGCTGCTTTTCTGCGATTTTCCGTGGTGGGTACGGGTAAAATGCTCACCAAACCTTTTAGAGAGCACGCCTCGCGACTGAACTTTTCCCGAATCCGGGCAGTAAATCACTCTGTGTCTGTTTTGCTTCTGCGAAAGCTTCGCGCCATAATTGTAAAATACAGTTTGTCCTTCTTGAGGCATGGGGGATACAACAATATCTGCTTCGGATGGGGTATAATTTAAAAGCCTGATGTTCTATAATCATGCGCTTTTTTTCTGTGATCCTTGGTTCTTGCTAGCGCAATTGCTGTGCGGCACATTTGAGGGGCTTGAATGGTTTAGTTAATGAAAGCACTATCATGGGAAAACGTGGCACAACAACAGCAGGTGACAACCCTAAATCTTTTGTTGTATTTTTATACGCCTGTTTATTTAAAACCAATGCACGCAGATGATGCTTCGTAGCACGAAATACATTGTAGTGTTGCGATGGACACGAGCATAAATGATGACACACTGAAGGGACCCTGTCTAGACAAAGCTCTCCCGATATTACTTTGCATTGCGAAATGTCTTTTACAGAATGCTCAAAACAAAGAAGATACCTCCGCAAATACCTTTTATTCCTCATCTAGTGTGGTAATTTAAACCGGAGAAGATAATAGCAAGGTGGTCAAGATAGAAGTGGTGTCATCAACACATTTTTTTTTAATATTCGTTCTTCTTCAGATCCTAAAAACAAAGCAATAGCTTAACGACCTACAGAAGAACTACGAGTCACAATTCTTCCAAAAAAAGTCGTTCGATAAGCTCGCAGTCTTTGAGGGGTAATGTAAACTAACATTTTACCAGAACAGATGCTACAGCACATTCTTCAGCAGGGGTTCAGAAATTTCCGACTGTCATAACAGCTTTTGCTTTCACGGTAGCTCTCTGGAGAACACCACACTACCGGCACTACTCAAGAAAAACTAGTGCACGAAGAAATCCTCGTAAATTAAGTGCATCAGGAGAAATTTTTATACATACCTTCATAACAAATTATTTCCCTGTTGTCTCTAAACGAAGTGTATTTCCAATTTCTACCCAGCAGGGTAAGGCACTTCAATCTTTCGCTCTCAAACAACCCGCATGTAATTTTCCGCTTGCGTTATCGTACGCGTGCATCACACTCTTTGCATACACTCTTTACAACCAGAGGAATCTGAAATATATATCGCAGATAATCGGCTTATAGATCGGCTTATAGATATATATATATATCGCAGATAATCGGCTCCGTTCTTCCAGCAGCACAGCATCGTTCATAACCATAGATGTCTGTCGGCATCACGAAATTGCAGAACTAAAGTCCAAAGTTCCTTCTTGCTCCAGTAAGAACAATTTTTCTTTCTTTTTTTGCATGTTACCATCCTAATCTATCAAACTTACTGTACCCGTATACCCCCTTCCTACCTCCGTGCGCTGACATCCGATCTTTATGCCAGGCAATGAGGGGTGAGTCTCTTCACATTATCGTGCCTAATCTCTAAGCTTTTCTACTTGCGACTGGCCACATACTTTTGTTTCCTTGTTTCCACCACACGTTTTCCGGCGGTATTCAAGAAAAAAATTTGCCGTTAAAGCTATGTGTGTAGTTTTATATAGTTTTGAAAGCATGTTGCCATTGCACTTTCTTGGCGGTAAGAATACCGGACATAAAAAACGTAAGGTCGATTCAAAGCTTAGAGCGAAGGGAAATATCAGACCGACCTAGGTTAACCACAGCCATAAAAGCTACCGCAGCCATTACAAATTTGCTGCTACCTCCCTTCACTAGCTACACCAATTGGTTCTTACCGGAAGTTGTGTGGACGGTGGTTTTCTCATCCATAGTTCAGGAAGGATCGATTGGCTGCGTCCCTTGACCTTTAAGTTGCAGTGCAGCACACACGAGAGATTGTTGCTACAAGCAGGGCCTTTGATCGACGTTTTCGTTAGCCAGAAACACTTCTTCAACGCCGAAGCTGTGGTTCCGTCTCTGGATCGCGTAGGATGCGTGCGGCGCGGGTAGTAGATTCGTCTTTCTCTGTGCTCGTGATGCGAGGCGCGCGGAATAAGCAGTCATAAAAAAGAAGTTCCAGTTTTCTGCTGATATAAAATGTCACATCACGAGGTACACAGCAAAAATTACGTTTCAGATTGAATCTACGTAAGAATCTCTCTTGTGCTGCGTGATTTCTAAACTTCGGTGCTTTATTAAAACCATTTTCATTTTGTAGCTTATGCTACACTGGCCGAGATTGATCCGTTTCGCATGGTTCTTGAAGGGCCGTGCAGGGCAAACGCGATGAGCATGGGATCGGATCTGGGTGGATTTGATTTGGATTGGTTTTGATTAAACTGGAGTGTATTGGATTGTATGGGAAATCAAATCCAATTGGAGTACGGGTGTGTACCGAACTGGGACTGCACTAACTGCACATTCGCCGGTGTGCACATTCCAAAGGAGTGACATCATAGCAGCGGTAGCTGTGCGCCTCTGTTGCGCAGTAGCCAAGTCTGACGGTGCGCCGGAGCCGCTTGATAGCCGCTTCGCTTGGCTCCTGAAGTGCCGTGCTGCGGATGCGCGAGGAGCAGTGACTGGACTGGACTAACTGGACTGGACTGGAGTGGATTAGACTGGACTGGACTGGACTGAATTGGATTGGATTGGATTGGATTGCTGAACCTTAGCTCACGCTACGTATATCCTGGCATAGCCGATCTAAGCAAGACCTAATTTTTTTGAGGTATGCCGTTCAGTAAAGCTTGATGTCGGGCTAGTTGGTGTAACATGCTTTTTAAGGTACGTTGCGCTTGCTGTGAACACAGAGAGGGGCACAGAAAAAACGTAGACTTTCAGCGCCGCCTTCTCGTGAAAGCCTACGTTTTTTTCCCGTGCTTGTGTCTGTGCTCACAGCAAGCGCGACGTACATTTTAAAGCATTGAGGTATGCCCCGACTAGTTTTTTTATTAAAATGTGTATCTGCTTGCGGCGCTACCGAAACCTACGGATTAGGAGAGTGTACTACAAGGAGGATTAAAATTGTTGAAGCATCTGCAGATGTATGAGCCTTTGCTGATTTACCATTACATGCCAGGGACGGTTTCAGGCATTCAAGGTGTTGCTCAGTTGTACTCCGGTTTCTCCTGAGACGTTTTATTTTACGCTTGGTATGAATAATATCTTGAGTAATCTATTCACAGTAGCATTTCCTTGTAACATATCTCAAGGGTACGAAATGATGGATGCAGTAATTTTCTGTTTCCCATTATACAGATGCAGTATTTTAGTGTGTTTTACTCAGGAAGAATTTTACTGTGCAGACCACTGTCCGTTTGGTTGTTAAACAAAAACTCTAATATAATCAATTATAGAAGCGTCAGCAGCACGGTCAATCATTTTGGCATATTTCATCGAATGGTTTCCAAAACTTCCAAGCCCGAAAGTAGACCAACATAACAATAAAAGCCGTTGTGAGAAATACCCGGATCTACTTTTACTACCCGACTCGAAAACATGTCGCTACAGAAAAACAAATCTAAAAGGGTGTTAAGACGGGTATGTCCCACAACAGGCCGGTTGAAATTCATAGCCAACATCATGTCTCAAGAGCTATTCACTCTATAAGTAGGTCGATTCTAGTCAAGGCATGACAGATTGAATCAAATCACCCGTTACAGTAAGAGGGCGCTCGCGATAAGACAAAAGGTAATTGAGGTAATCATACAATTACATATACCCTTCTCCATAATTAGAAGACATGAGTAAGTTGCATGAGGTGCTCAATAACCAGCATAAATCGAGAATTTAAGGCCCCACACTGATGTGTTTAAAAACAAGACTTTATGATTTGTAATTGCAGGTACAACTGATCATCTCAACATTAATTTTTGTAATGTAATGTAATTGCAGGCAAAACTGATCATCTCAACATTAATTAATTGGGGTCTCCACCGCGGGATCCACAATAACGCCTATATATAGAATAATAACCATGCTACAACAACCTCATACTCGGTTTTCTCTCACGGAGCCAGGTTTCCGTAATTACAACTAGATGGGCTCATAATTCAATATAAGCAGTTCCAAACTGTAAATTTTATTTACAAAGCTTCTTAAAATAACCGAAATTATCAGGAGTTCATCGAGAGGGCGACGGGATACATTATGTTAGCTGGGGTCAATTCATGTGCCTCGACTGCAATGTGGCGGCTTGTTGCACCGTCCCATGCATACAGCTTCTCCAAACTGTAAATTTTATTTACAATGCTTTTTGAAATAAGCGAGATGACCAGGAGTTCATCGATAGGGCGGCGGAATACATTATGTTAGCTGGTGTCAATTCATGTGCCTCGACTGCAATGTGCCGGCTTGTTGCACCGTCCTATGCGTACAGGTTCTTGTAAACCTAATATTTGCCGTGGGCAACCATAACCTCCTTTCATCATCTTTTTTTCAATTTTGGCACATTGCCAAAGCCAACATCGCTTTCACACGGTTTATTGCAAATAATCATTTTCAATGAAGACAGGCGTACCCTTGAGTTTTTTAGCATTGAGCATTGCGGCTCGTTTTCGTAGTAAATTACTGAATTGAACAACCAGGGGGCATTTGAAAGAAGGTTTACCTATTCTGTTAATTCTATCCACTGACGTAATAGTTACTCCTAGGGTTCCTTTGAACGTACGATCGATTTCCAATTGTCTTAAGAGGACTTCAGTTTCATTCGATGCCTCCTCCGCTCAAGATAAAACCAAATCATTTCGTTTATTCTTGTCTTCAAGATAAACTCTCTTCGCTAGTTGTTGGCGTATTGTATCCTGAAAAGTCGGGGCAATTTCTCTAATACCATCCAGAAACGTCCTTTTGGCACCCAATTCCTTCACTTCACACTCCAGGTGGCCTAACCGTCCTCCCGGAGACTCAATCATTTGTTCGGTTTGCTCAACGCTTTGTTTTCCTTCTAGGAAACCATTTTGGATAGCTTGTTGGCATTTAATTTGTTTTGTAATTTTTTTCAAAGTGTTTTCAAAGCTATAGCTTACGTCATGAAAGCAACCACACCGAATGAACAACATTGTCTGTGGGCGCCGCACAACACGAAGACACCGTTTGTCTGTTCGGTACGAAGAAGTACAACTAACCTGTAGCAATGACGGGAGGTGAGATGAACATCTTCTCCTGTGCAACCTCGGCGTAGCCACTCTTGAAAAGTGAGGATAAGGCGGGCCGGAAGAGCCAATTACGCTGGGCGAAGGAGAAGCAGTTATAAATGCACTGCAAATCAATAAGGCCCTAGGCGCAGACGGCCTTATGCAGACTTTTATGAAACTTTTTGTAGCGTAAGCTACAGTGGCCGAGGTTTAGTAGCTTCGCGCTGACCTTGAAGTGCTGTCTGGCCAAGCCCGAAGAGCATTGCATTGGTTTGGATGGAACTAAATTCGATTGAATTGGTTTGGCTTGGCTTGTATTGGATTGGATTTGGATTGGATTGGAATAAATTGGATTCTGTTGAATTGAAATCTAATCCAATTGCAGTACGGGTGTGTAGAGAATTGGGTCTGCACATTGACCGGTCTGCGCATTCCAGAGGAGTGGCGGCATAGCCGCGTTCAGACGCACTGGCGTCGGCGCTTGCCTAGCTGTGGGCCTGCGTAGCACAGTAGCCGAGTCTGACGCTGCACCGAAGCCGCTTTATAACCGTTTCACGTGGCTCGTGGACAGCCCCGCTGCGCATGCGCAAAGAGCCGTGACTGGACTGGACTTGACTGGACTGAATTGAATTGGATTGGATTGAATTTGACTGGATTTAATTGGATTGGACTTAAAATCGTTTTGCAAGCAGTAAGCATGATAATCAGCTAATCCTAGACAAACAGGAAACCTAAGAATAACCAACTTAACCTTAGCTCACGCTACGTATATCCTTGGATAGCGGAGCTAAACCACTTCTAAGTTTTTTAAGGTTTTTGTGACTGTTTTGCTGATAGACTTAACACCCTACCACGTCGATATTTTCTATAGTTTTATATATTATGATACTCACACAGTACTACAACTAAAATCTCAATAGAAAACCATTTGAAAACTGTCGACGGATACCGTCCAGTCCCTCCACGAATTCTTGGTCACGAAATCTTTGTAAAGATTTTCTCATGAAAGCGGCAGCTTGTCAATTGTAGCCTAACTAGAGCACTTAAAACAGGTTGAATCCTAAGCCAAAGTGCTTACACAAATGTGGCTATTGCTGGTTCAATATCAGAGTGTGTTTCAGGGGAAATGTGAGAGAGATAGCTAGAGAGAGAGATCACTTTATTGAACCTTAACCGGATTTGTTGGAGCAGTGAGGCCACTGGTTTTACGCCAGCGGCGACGTTGTCAGTGTGGGAGACCAGACGTATCTGGACCTCTGGGTTCGAACTGCCCAGCTCTTCCTCCCACTGCTTGTCGTTAACTATGGAGGGAAAGGGATCTTGAGGGCAGGCCCACATAGAGCAGACCAGTGTGGCTAGGTCCCCTCCGAGAAGACAGTGTGGCTAGGGGAACTGCGATGGGTGAATGCGATGCAGTAGTGCTCGTCAGGACAAAGGTTTTGTCTGCAGAAGTCGCCATAAGAGCTCAAGATGGTTGGTTAGCTAAGAGTCGGAATGGTATCGACGGCGGGAGGGGCGGTAATGCGCAGTGATATCATGGTAGGTGATTAAATGATCCCTGGCTGACCTGGCGCCGTGGTAGGGTACGAGGCTGGCACCGGCACGGATTTTCAATCCTCGTGCTGCATTGTGCGCTGCCTCATTGGCTCCAAAACCAGTGTGCGCCGCGTCCAGACGATGTCTACCAGGGAGGAGTAGGGATTTCGAAGAAGAACTTTGGATGCCATGGATGATATGTATCCGCGGGCAAAGTTTCGGGTGACCGTTTTCGAATCGGTAGTGATAATTGTAGGTGACGGCCGGGTTGTTAGTGCGAGAGCTAGGGTTTCTTCCTCTGCCGCAGCAGGGGTGCTTGTGCGGACGGTTAGAGAGTTAACAGGAGTGTCATTAGGGCTAATAATTACGGTGAGGGAAAGGCGTCGTAATTGCGGTATTCTGCCGCATTCACGTAGAGAACGTCAGGTTTCATGGGAAATTTTCTGGCCAGCGCCCGTGCCCGTTGCTTTGTTCTACCTCTGTGGAGGTGGGGTACATGTTCCTCGGAAGAGGGAGGCAGTCGCGGATAATTAAGTTTCAATTTTTAATCTAAAGTCACCCATTATTCCGAGGTACACAGTGACTTTTGGACGTACGCTAGAGAGGTAATGGTCACAACAGGTTTGGGTGCGTATTTGAGGTTCCGGGCGTCTCCTATTTTTAAATTGTACAGCAACGTACCCGCAACACGTGAGGGTTGTTATGATACCGATTCTCAATGATTTTCTTTACACGTGGGCAAATTCCAGGGAACATAAAAGGTGTTGCAGGACATAGTCCTTAAGTGCAGCCCGAGCTAATGCACGTAAATAAAGATGCAAAATATAGCTGCGCAAATTGTAACTGCAAAATATCGCTGCGCGCTTTCTTTGCGAAAGATGGGGTGTTGGATTTTGTGCGAACGTAGCGAAAGACCAGCTAAAATTGGACTTGTTGGAAACCCGCCGCGAGAAATCTCGATTAAAACTTTTTCATGCAAGTTATCAGTGTCAAACAGGCGTAGTACGCGAAAACTATCTCTTCCTTCACCATTATACATTAAAATGTTAGCTTCCCGCATTTAAGGTCAGGGAATACTTTTCGAAAACTAAAGCGGTTTGGTCGTCTTTTTCCCCGACTCTTCGGTACTGGAATAGCTTGCCCTGTGACATTGTATCGGTTATATCTAATGATTCGTTCTTTTCGATGTTGGTGTAACGCGTTTCGTTGTTTAAGTGTTTTGGTATTTGCGTTCTATGAACTAAACGATTTTATGAGTGCTAATTTGTGGTGTATGTCTGCATTGTACAGATGTTTTGTATGCTTGCAATGCTGTAAGACCGGTGTGCGGCTGACTGCAACCCTGTTTAATTTTTTTGTGTTCTTCCACCCCCCCCCCCCCCATGTAATGCCCCTGGCGCAAGGGGTATTAGATGAATAAATAACAAAGAAATAAATAAATAACCAGTTGTCACCGTTCCACCTAGAAGGACAACGTAAATGTCCCAAAAAATCAAAAGTGAGCGTGAGTGTGCCCTGAATTTGGAATAGCCTTCGCTACCTGACGGCCATTTTGTTTTCATTCCCCGTGCGCATTTAAAGGTATAGCCAACCGATGTTTTGTGGTGTATTGCCTGTCTATCCCAAATATTAGGGCACCAACTAAAACACCGCGATCAGAACAGTTTTTCTGATAGGGCCATGCACATTGGAAAGCAACATAGTTAGATCTGTCAGCGTTAAGTATGATGCAAAAGCAAATGCTTTCGAGCGACAGGGCAACACACTTTTATTTATTTATTTATTCACTGGCAGTAGTGACCGGTGATGCCCGTGTGGTCACTATAATAAAGACACTAATGGGTATGTAACACTTATTCAGTCATTTCTTACTTCTAATAATGAGTTCAGTGTGGAATCGCACAAAAGTCGGAACTGTCGTTGGTTGCCAATGAATGGGATCCTACCGGAGGCGTGTGCTGATGGGAAACGACTGGAACTTGTGTAGTATTAGCACGAGCCTCCGTTCGTAGTAGAGCGCTCGCCGTGAATTCGCTGATCACGCGATCACTTCCCGAGTTGCTGCGCCGTTGGCGCTACGCACACATTTTGCATTAGGGAGTATAGTAATCGTCAGTCCAATTTTTTCATTTCCATGGCCTAAACGATTCAGCGCCTAGCGTGAAAATATTAAAAGCAAAGTTGTTTATACTATAGGAATCGAAGCCGTGTCTTCAACATAGCAACACAGTGTGCTCCCGCGAAGCTATTCGGTCACGTTTTGCGCGGTGGAACAGGTGGCAGGTGAACACGGTGGCTTGCGAGTAGAACAAGTGCATACCAGCTTATGAGGCCTCTGATTCTGGAGAATCTGCCAATTGAAGAGTGACCAGAAAGCCTGTTGAAATAATTCACGCCAGAGCATAAACAAACAAAAGCTAACGCACAGGAGCAAACACGATACAAAAGGGAACAACTGTTTGACAAATACTGCTATGCCTTTGCTTTCAAAACATGGAAGCAGACCTCATTGCCTGAGGAATTTCCTAAAGAAGTAAAGTTAACAACACTATAAATGAGTAAATGGTGGTTTACTAACGTGTCCCAGACGAGGTGAGAGTGAATTGGAATGGTTTTTTTTTAATGAATATGTCTAAATCAGTCAGAAATTTTTATCCGAAAGTTACACGAATGACCATTTTTTTAGAGCAGACTGAAATTGTTGGTCCCATAGTTACGTATTACTACAAATTACCTACATAAACATAAAATGCCTGATGAACTAATAATTAGCTACTCAAGACTAAAATACATTTAGGGAAGCTTACATTCACGCACAAGAATTGAACGGCGAAGCTGGTGGAAATGGGCATTGCCGGCCCCATAGTGAAGTCTCATCATCAGTTGCAGTGCTAGTAATCATCATCATATGGATCGAAGACGTCATCGTCTTCGCGGCCGGTGGTGCATGCAAAATCATCCTCAGCATTTTACACTTTCACCAGCTCGTCGTTATTGACTAGAGGGAGCGGCGGCGACCTCGGCAAATTGTCTAGGAAAGGAGTGATACACACGTAGCCACGTCTCCAATTATCCAGAATGGCTTCTAGGGAATGCAGCGGTGGTGTCAACCTCTTGCAAGCAGGGTGTCTCTTCACGTTTAGTATTAGGGCTCTTGTACAAAGCCTTGAATAGGGGCGGCAGACAAAAACGTACAAGTTTTGCCGTGAGATACGGAATTAAGGCGTCTGGTAGCATAAAAAGAAACCAACAATAAGTAACAGCAGAGAAAGCCGAGATACATAAATCTGCATACCCCATCGAGAGCGTCTTCCAGAAAGTGCGTCAGTGGGAATGCCTCTTTTTTATCCAAGATATTCACAATGATAGACAATCGGTGTGTTAAAGATTGTAGAAGTTAATTCGTGTGCTGGCGTGGAATAAGCCACATGTCAGGAGTGCAGGTGCGCAGTTCACTCTTTTCATCTCTAAGATTAGTCAGAGGTTTAAGAAACCTTGGAAATGTTTATTCTAAAGAAAGTAAGAATGAAGTAACCTGAAATCAAAACAAATTTTGCACAAGAGATACGATATCCAGAAAACCACAGTTATATTAGTTCATGGAAAGAGTTCACCATGATTTGGCGGTGTTGTTTGGGAGTATGCGCGTGGCGTCACGATGCGATGCCATGTAGTCCAATGCGGGCGACAGCTGAGTTCCAGGTGCCGAGTCGTTATCAAGGTCAACGCGTCGTAGCTCTTGCAAATACGGTCGTGCACGACAGCCGGCCACAGCCATGTGATAAGCGACATAGGCGGAAGGGAGAAGGCAACTGGCAGCTGCCTGTGGACGGCGTTTGGCAAACCGCGGATCGTCAATGAGCAGGGCACACCTTGGGCGAGGAGCCTGGAGGACCGGATGTAGCCCGCAGCAGGGCAGGGCGTCAGGTAGACCTCCCAAGAGCTGGGGTCCCGGAAACCGAACGAGTTCTCATCCTCTCGCGTGGACACGGCTTTCCTAGTACTTTCCTTTTCCACCCCATGCAACGTTATGCACTCGTTCCAGCCTGGACTCCCACACTTCAGTTCTGTCCGCTTCCCGCTGGCCAAGGTTATCCGCTTCTGTGGTTTGCTCTCTTATCAATAAGGCCGGATTTGGGCGACCCCTTCGGTGGACACGCACGCACGCACACACGCACGCACGCATGCACGCACGCACACACACACACACACGGCGCACACACACGGCGCACACGCACGCACACACACGCGCACAGCCACGCACGCACGCAAGCACGCACACACACACACACGCGCCCACACCCGCATGCTCGCAAGCACGTGCACACACACCCGCGCTCAACGCACACACACACGCACGTGCGCGTGCGTGCGTGCGTGCGTGCGGGATACCAAATGAAAGAGCGAGTTCCGCTAGTTGCGAATCATGCCGCTCGCTCGTCTTGCGGCCTAATTGAATTGAATTACATTTATTAAAATGGGGGACGCCGCATGGCCGTAGTTGCCGAAGAGGAAGAAGGGGGGGGGGGAATACAGGTAATCACTCAATCGTTAGAGATTACTCGTTAAATATACATGATCAGTGATTTCTTCGGAAAGGGGAGTGTAGACCCGATCTCACACTACCCTTGCCAGGCCACTCTTAGTGGAAAACTCACCTAGAGCAGGCAGAAAATTTGGGTCTTCGGACGGGGGATCATCAGGGGACGCGTTGGGGGGCAGAGCACTGAGCAAAGAATCGCGAGAAGATGCGAAAGCTGCACAGTGCCAAGTTATGTGCTTGAGGTCTGAAAAAACATTCTGCTGGTAATGGGGACAGTACGAAGAGGCTGAAGAGCCAAATGTAACCATTTCCGCAGTGTGGAGGGTGTAAGGGCCGCATTAGCGATTCTCTTATTCAAAATATTTCTGCGGAGCAGGGTAGTGTGGGGACACCATGCTGGTAGCCCTGCGGAGCCTTCTCAGCGAGCCGCTTTCTGCGAGAATATTTATCATGATCCAGTTGAAGGCGCGGATGTTGATATGGATCAGGTGCAAGATCTGGAGCAATCAAGGGAGGTGTAGCCTTCAGTGCGGCCAAAGGCGTCGCCAAGTGCTACCTTTGACACAAACAAAGCGTTCAGGCCAAAAATCAGAACATTGGCACGCCGTTAACAGCGAAGGATCCGCAAGCGCATTTAACAATCTCCGCAACTGGCGCTGGACAAGTAGGTGCCGCGCCAATAGTTCTTTCGCGCCACCCGCATGGCACGTTTCCTTTTGTGGCATCCAGTACGTGTAGGAAATCTTAAAAATCCTGACTGAGTTCATTTCTGGTTTCTTATGGTTACGAGTTAAGAGGCAACCGTAAATTAGCCTTCCGCTTCAATGGGCGCAATATGAGGTCACCAATTTATTTGACTGTTATACATAATTCCAGAATGTCTCCGTGAGTCTACCAGATGAACTGACTCTAGATAATAGGGCAGCGAAACGTAGATAGGCTCTTTCAGCCGGAAGGTCTCGTATGGCAAGCTTATCATACACACAATGAAGGGAATGAAATAAAACATGGGTTCGCCAAAAAGAAGCAAAAGTGCAATTTTAGCTGTTTAAACGAAAGCTTGCACATCTGAGTTAATTGCATGGAGATCAATCCGACGTTGAACAACACTGAGGATAGGAGAAAGCCCTGCGGGATCGATAGCAGAAAAACATTTTGGTACAGGATTACATTGGATTATCCAGATAAACGACCGTCGGAAAAGAACACACCCGATACCTCGGTGATACACTTTTCTTTGAGTGCAACTGAATTTATGCGCGCATATTACCCACTAATCACATTCTTTGAGATCACAAAGTACCTGCGCCGCGAAAGGCAGACTTCCTATTAACCACCGAGGGCTTGGATATAATTCAGGAGCGCCATCTTCGCATCTCTCAACCAGCACTGCACCTTCTACGCCAACTAAAAAGACTACCAGAAATTAACATCATCTGGTCACCCGGCCACCAGTCCCTCGAAGGGAACGAAGGCGGCACACGCCGCTGCCCGTGCTCATACACACCGGGCCGTTACCTCAGAGGGAGAAAACAACGACCGAAGCGCCTCAAAGCCAGCACCAATCCATACATACACCGAAATCTTATCCCACTACAAACACGACCGCCGTCGCTTCCCGCCACCTCATGCACAACTAACACGCGACGAAGAAACCACTTTCCGGCGCCTCCAAACCAATTCGTATCCCCATAACACCCTACTAAACGCTATGTACCCCACCCAATATCCTGCCACCTGTAACTTCTGCCCTGTTGCTGGTACCCTATACCACGTGGTATGGGAGTGCCAACGGACCCCCACTCTAACCCCAAATCCCAACCCTACCTATGAGCAGTGGGTGGAGCAGCTGACCAGCTCCGAGCTCTCGGACCAGCGCCGACTGGTGGAACGGGCCCGGACGGCCAGCCAGCTCCAAGGCATCTTGGAATAAGGATGCCTCTCACTGGGTGGAAGCCCAAAGAACATCCTCCTGCTCATTACTAAAATAAATGTTTGTCTCTATCTCTCTCTCTTCGCAGGTTACACAAGGGATCATTTTACAGCCCCGCAAGGCTCAAATACATCAACCCTTCCTTCTCGGGTTCGTGTAACTTCTGAGGCCAGTAGGCAGAGAAATGTCAGAAGATATTGGCCTGCCAATATAATCTAGGGGTAAAAGCCAAAGTTATGCCAGTGAGGTAGGGCTGAGAAGCGGCCCTGTCTGGCTGCTTGGCCCGGGAGTCTCAGCGGTGTCTCGTCTAGCGGGCACGGGCGGCGGCATCGACCATTGGGATACCGAACTGAGGAAAACCACCCACGCTACAGAGTGTTAGCTGCTTTTACCTTTCTTTAACTATGTCCTCTACATCATTATAAATTTTCCTCGTCCTTCTAGAGTGCCACTTGCGTTTCCATTCAATCTAGCCCAAGGAAACGGGTGGCCAATCCACGTGTGTTGGCCACGATGTCACAGCGACTGCCACACAGCAATGTAGGCCTGCTTCCCAGTGCATTTCGCACTTTACCTCTCTTTTTGAGGGTAATTGTAGGGTTTCTTGGATACGTAAGCGTGACCGCACGCGGTTTTTGATGCAATGGAGGTGAGTCAGTGGAAGTCGGCGAGAGTCCTGCTGGGCTGTTTTGGCATTTTCGTCTTTGGTACTTCACCTACTCTCATGATGGGCACTTATTGGTGCAAGGCTTCAATGGTATAGGCTGCCCTTTGTGCCCGCTGCACCTAATCGAGCTAGCATTCGCAGAAGTGGCAGACCTAGCAGTGACTCCCTTCGCTGCGCAGAAGTGTTTCGGATATTTTGTCTTGATATCGAGCTCGTAACATGTCGTATCCTAAGTTTCGATGTCGCTTTTGGTGGTTCTACCACCAGAGGGCTGAGCCGTTTTTTTGTGACGTCCTCCGGAATAATCGGACTCTTTGGCTTTACTGTCTAACCCAAACGCGCGCCTCTCTTGCCATCGCAGACGGGACACCACCTAACCCTTTGCTGATATAAGTTCAACTGAGGAAAAGTGGCTGTGTGCAGCCGCCTCCAGTCCACATCTTCTGCATTCATCACGAACTAGCACGTTTGAGAATATATCTCCTTGGTTGCTATAATATTGCTTGTGGGGCTGAATTTATCGTGAATACCTCTCCTAAACAGTAGCAACGCCGTTGTAACACCCGAACCATTAAAGCCGGTAAACAAAATATGATGCTAAGGAATGCCACACAAATTTTCTATTCCTTAAACTTGTCGGCTATGACGTTGATAAAGACAATCAAGAAGAACGGCGGCATGGCTGACAACGCAGGATCACCTATCCAGCATTGGTGGAATTCAAAAGTATCCGTTCTTCCCAACTTTCGTACAACAGAGAACACTCACTACTTTCTTTGCTGCGCCGTCTGCATCTTCGTGGCTGCTACAGCTTTCTTCACTGTCATCGTGGGGTTCGGTGTCGACATCAGCAAGCACCGTACCCCTGCGATAAGTACGAACACACCGTTTTGCTGCCAGGGAGAAGCCGCAGAGATGCATCGAAACTTGAACAAGATAGTAGACATTTGTAACGACTTTCTCGCGTACGTATGTGCTAACCACACTCGCGGATATTTGAAGTTAAGCCAACCCTTGTGGAAATAGGTTGTAGTTACGGGGCTGCTGCCGGAGGGGGCCAAGAATAGCACCGCTGGGATCTTTCTTTCTGCCTATCACACGTCATGCGTCGGAACGCTTTCTCGCCGTGGACTTTTCTTCACTGAGCTGGCCTCGACTATCGTCAATGCGACGCGACAAATGCTGTCGAAACCGGACACCAGAAACGCCATAGCGTACTTTCTCACAATGAATATGACATACAAGCTTCCGTCTCCCTTTGAAGCATCTTTAATTGCGTACTCTCTGATTTTCCTGTTTACTGGCACTTCGTGGTGCAAGTCGAATTCGCTCTCATATATGGCTCTTGAAGCGTCGGCGCTCGCCGTCAGAAATGTAGCGGACATAACTGTGACTGAAGGGAGAGTTATCGTAATTATGGATAATCTTTGGACCCGTTATCGAAACGAGGTTTTTGATAACGACGAATTCTCTTTCCACGACCATTACCGTAATGGTGTCTGGAGCATCGATGACCATAAAGCCGTCCTGGAAATCTTTAGTCGCTCAGTAACCAATGCTGAAATGATAGTTACCTGTGGAATTAACGCAGTTAGGGTAACTGATGACGTCTTTTCTGCAACAGCAGAAAAGATTGCAGACGGACAAAAAGCGGTCCTCCTTGTTTGGAAACGTGTAGAAAGTGGTCATGCCCAGTTTTATATCGAGCATGGAATGACTTGGTCCACTGTGCTCCGTAGCTGTGAAGAGAGCCTTAAGTATATGAATGGATTCCGAGAACTATTAATAGCTCAACTTCTTGTACAACCAGATTTTGAAGTGAAGGAGCGAACCTTATTTACTGTAATCAGGGGTGCCGTTTACGAGGATTGCCGATCTAGTTTCCTCTTTGACCCTGCAGACCATCCAAGACTAAAAACCTTCTTGAGAGGCATTTCACTTCTTATTCCTTCAGAGTGCCTAGAAGCCCCCATGGAAGTTCCCATGGCCACCGGCCTTTTTGCCACCAATTTATTGCAAGGGCGCCCCTATATATTTGCCTTTGAACAAAAGCGTCGTTCAGACTTTGGTATGTCATCCCTTTATTACAAAAGAGTAATGTATTACAAAAACCGACAATTGTTGTATTGTCCACCGCAAGCATACACACTCTCAGAAGCTGGAACGTCTTTCCGATCCGTGCTACTCAGCATGAGCGTCCTTGGTCATGTTATGGCGGAGAGTATTTGGCACGTGGTGCTGGGCGGCAACACTTGGGGGAACAAGGCAGTGGTTAATATGAAGCGCCTCGTTGATTGCTACGTCTTAAACTATACGCTTTCGCTAGACTCACTCCCGAGTTCAAAACGATATCGGATAAACCACGTGCCGCGGCTGTCGATTCATTACTCTTTTGTAATAAAGGGATGACATACCAAAGTCTGAACTACGCTTTTGTTCAAAGGCAAATATATAGGCGCGCCCTTGCAATAAATTGGTGGTAAAAAGGCCGGTGGCCATGGGAACTTCCATGGGGGCTTCTAGGCACTCTGAAGGAGCAAAAAGTGAAATGCCTCTCAAGAAGGTTTTTAGTCTTGGATGGTCTGCAGGGTCAAAGAGGAAACTAGATCGGCAATCCTCGTAAACGGCACCCCTGATTAAAGTAAATATGGTTCGCGCCTTCACTTCAAAATCTGGTTGTACAAGAAGTTGAGCTATTAATAGTTCTCGGAATCCATTCATATACTTAAGGCTCTCTTCACACCTACGGAGCGCAGTGGACCAAGTCATTCCATGCTCGATATGCTTGGCGTCCGTCTTCCGAGCACTGAGCGGACCAGACTGGCACGCCAAGAAACATGCGAGGAGCGAGTGGTATCTCTCTCACGGCCAGTTCATCTACATGCTCACCACGTCGCAACGCTGCCCGGAAAAGTGGTCTCCAATAGTAGTGCGCCTAACCAACGCTCCACTCAAGCAACTGGAGGACTTTGCGAGGACGTTTAGCTGCCCCAAAAAGTCCCTATGGTTCGCAACATTCGATGTACGCTTTCTGCTGCGCGTAAACTGGGCGAATGAAGCTTCTTTTTGATTAATGGTACTTTGTTATTTCTTTTTGCCTCTTTCTAACGACTACTTGTGACGACCTTTCTGTGAAATGAGGAAAAAAGCATTTTTAGATTAGGTTGCTTAAATCTGTTTTGTAGACAAAAGAATTTCTTATAACTTTGTTGCTGCATGAGTGCTCGCCTAGAGTCTTTTAAGCATAATAATTCGAAATATTTGCCTATGAAACGTGAGACCTGTTTGTACCGCTAGTGTATTAAAAAACTTTTTGTACACTATCACACAGGCTTTGTGCAAGAGTGCGTATTTTTTAGCTCTATCTCGTCGTCGTGTCGTAGACAGCCACTTTTGGGTTAGTTTGTCGAATGCCAGCACTGTTAAGCATCCTTGCATGATTTGTGTTAGGTAATATTTGTGGGCATTTAAAACTAATTATCACTGTAAGTGCCAATGAAAAGTATGTACAACTTCTAACGTTCGCTGTCAGCGGTGCTTTGATGGGAGTTTATCTGGTGGATAACCCGGGGTTTTTCTGGACCCAACACGCAGAGATTTTAGGTTATCGCTCCCGCAGGGCTTTCTTCTATCCCCAGTGTTGTTCAACGTCGTTTTGATCTCCATCACGTTAACCCAAATGTGCAAACTTGCATTTATGCAGATAAAATGGCATTTTTGCTTCTTTTTGGGTCACCAATATTTTATTTCATTGTCTTCCTTGTGTATATGATGAGCTTGCCACACAATTCTTCCGTCTGAACGAACCTATCTGCATTTCTTTGCCCTCTTATCTATAGTTTATTCGTCCGCTAGACTCATGAAGATATCCTAAAAATATGCATAACAGTCAATTAAATTGGTGACCTTATATTGCACCCATTGAAGCGGAAGGCGCCTTTACTGTTGCCTTTCAACTCGTAACCATTCGAAAACAGGAATAAACTGCAACAGGCTTTTTGTGATTTCCTGGAAATACTGGATGCTACAAAAGGAAACTGATCATGCCGAAGCCGTGCAAGAACTACCGGCGCGGCACCTGCTGGTCCGGCCCCATCTGCCGAGATCCCCGAATGCGTATGCGGGTACTTCGCTAGTAAATACCCGTCAATTTCCTGGTTTTCAGCCACAACGCTTTGTCTTAAAAGTAACAAGTGGTGGCGCTTATGCCGCACGACGAGCAAGCGGCATGGTTCGTAACTATCGGAAGGCGCTCTTTCACTGGGTATCCTCACACCGCACGCACGCATGCGACCACGAAAGGGATTGCCCTAATCCGGCCCTGTTAAGGTAGCAAGCCAGAGAAGCGGATAACCTTGGCATGTGGCAAGCGGACAGAACTGAAGTGTGGGAGGCCAGGCTGGAAGGAGTGTATAACGTTGGCTGGAGTGGAAACGAAAAGATCCAGGAGAGCCGTGTCCGCGCAAGAGTATTAGAGCTCGTGGGGTTTCCGGCACACGAGCTCTCCAGACGTCTACCTTACGCCCTGCCTTCCCGCGGGCTGCGTCCGTTCCTACAGACTCTTGGCCCCCGGCGTGCCCTGCTCCTGGACGACCCGGCTTTTTGCCGAACGTCGTCTACCAGCAGCTCCCAGTTGCCTTTTCCCAGCCGCCTATTGTCGCTTATCACATGGTCGTCGCTTGGTGTCGTGCAAGACCCTATGTGCAAGAGCTACGACGGGTTGGCCTCTGCAACGACTCGGCACCCGGGACTAATCTGTCAGTGCCCTGTCGTGCCAAGCATTGGTCTGCGCGGCGTCGCATCGTGACGCCAAGCGCAGACCTCTTAACAATAACGCCAAATAGTAGGGAACTCTGTTCATGAACTATTCTAACTGTGGTTTTCTTCATATCGAATCTCGTGGGCAAAATATGTTTTTGATTTCAGTTTACTTCATTCTTACTTTTTTTGGAATAAAAATTTCCAAGGTTTCTTAAAAAGTCTGACTAATCTTAGAGGTACAGAGAATGATCCGCGCACCCGCACTCCTCACATGCACTCCTCACATTAATTGTACAACCTTGAACACACCGATTGCCTTTCATTCTGAATAGCTTTGAAGCGAGCCTTTCACGCTAAGCCACTTTCTGGAAGGCGATTGCGCGATTATTTCATTCACAACTCGTAGTATCTGTTACAAATTTTTCGGAATAGTACATCATTAGCTGATAGTGGTATCTTTTTGTTATACACGCATTAGATGCCGTCAATGCTAGTGTGAAGAGTTTTCTTCTCTGCCAATTTTCTCTTGCAGTCCTCGCGCACACTTGCATTTCCTATTGCAGAAGTGTTTGTACCTTGGAGAAGTGTATTACCGGGAGTGTTTTATTTTTCCACGGAAACTTTCGAAAAATGTATTACTATAAGTGTAAATGTTTTGTCTTTTACATATGCATCTCTAGATCATTTCTGTAAATTGATTCAGCATCACTTTCATGCCACTGTAACTTCAGATATCTCGCTTCCTGTACAGGCCACCAGGCATTTTCAAGTGGTTTATGACCGATTTTCACCTGGCGTACCCCCAATAAAATTGTTGAAAATAAAACGACTTGACTTGGTGTCTAAGAGGTTTAGCTAATTGTGGCGTTGTCATTTGTTCGAGGGTAGTGTGTTGTCTGCGTATAGGTGTCGGCGTGGTGCGGTGTTTAAGAATACATGTCTAGTTAGATGCTTTCCAAGCGCCCTCATCTAGATATTGGCACAGTGGCAAGTCGCAGTCGCCACGCTGTTTCTGAGAAGAGGCTGCAAGGGCTTCTCCCTCACATACTCTTAAATTTTTATACTTTCTTATATCAATGTATTCTTTTTTCTATATATGTGTAACACGGATAACGGAGTGAACGTCTTAAAGCCATTTTTTCCTCTGGTTTTTGCTTCCATTGGATTAAATTTTGTCTTCTCTACACGCTTTTGTTATGGTTTCACTTATTTTATGGTACCACTGTAATGGTATCTTCTATGTATTGTTTAATATATTGCCAATTTTGGAACACATCTGTTTAAGTTTGTAAACTGCTCTGTACTATGATTTCCACTTTTCTCATTCTCGATGCGATACACAGATTTATGCATCTCGTCTTGCTCTGCAGTTACTTGTTAGTCACGTTTCTACGCTAACACACGCCTTACTACTGTATCTCACGGCAAAACTTGTACTTTTAGGCTTTGCACAAAAACACTAATACTAAACCTGAACAGTCACCCTGCTTGGAAGAGGTTGACGCCGCCGCCGCATTCCCTAGAAGCCATTATGGATAATTGGAGACGTGGCTACGTGTGTGCCACTCCTTCCCTAGACAATTGGCCGGTCTCGCCATGGCTGCCTCGAGTCAATAACGAAAAACCGGTGTAAGTATAAAATGCTGATGACGAATTTGCATGCACCACTCGCCGCGAAGACGATGACCTCTTCGATGCATATGGTGACGATTACTAGCACTGCAACTACGCAAATAAACAATGGTGATGAGACTTAACCATGGAGCCGGCAATGCCCATCTCCAAAAGCCTCGCCATTCAGGTATTGCGCGTGAGTGCAAGCTTTCTTGAATTGTATTTGAATCTGGAGTGTATAATTATTGCTTCATCACGTTTTTTTGTTTATCTAGGCACTTTGTAGTGATACGTAACTTTCGGGTCAACAATTTCAGTCTGGTATAAAAATTTTCATTCGCGTAACTTTAGGACAAACAATTTCACACAGCTTTAGACTTTTCATTCAAAAAAGCTTTCCAATTCACTCTCACCCCGTCTGAGACACGTCAGTAACCCACCAGTTACTGATTTATAGTATTGTTCCTGTTATTTCTTTTAAAAAAATTCTCAGGTAGTTAGGTCTTCTCGCGTACTTTGAAAGCGAAGGCATAGCAGTATTTATCAAACAGTTGTTCCCTGATGCATCGTGTCTGCGCCTATGTGATCGCTTTTGTTTCTTTAGCTCGGGCGTGAATTACTTCAACAGGCTTTCTGGTCACTCTTCAAGTGGCGGCTACTTCAGAATCAGAGCTCTCCTAAGCTGGTTTGCACATGTTCTACTCGCAAGCCACCACGCTCACCCGCCACTTGTTCCACCGCACACAACGTGACAGAATAGCTTCACGGTAACACACTGTGTTGCTTTTCTGGAGACCCAATTTCAATTGCGATAGGAAAACAACTATGCCTGTAGTATTTTCACTCTAAGCACTGAAACGTTTAGGGCATGGAAATGGAAAAAAAACGGACTGACGAATACTATACTCCCTGACGCTAAATTTGTGCGCAGCGCCAACGGCTGTCCTCTCGTTACGGCGCATATCTGCATCGTCTCCGAGAGTGATCGCGTGATCCGCGAATGCACGCCGAGCGCTCTACTAAGCACGGTGGCGTGTGCTAATATTACACGAGTTCCAGTGGTTTTCTATGAGCACACGCCTCCGGTAGGATCCCATTTATTAACAACCAGCGACAGTTCCGTATTTTGTGCGAATTCCAGTGAATTTAATATGGGAAGTATGAAATGACTGAATAAGTGTTACATATCTATTAGTGTCTTTCATATAGTGGCCACCGGGGCATTACCGGATACGACTGCTTGTGAATAAATAAATAAATAAAAGTAGGTTACCCCGTCGCTCGAAAGCATTTGCTTTTCCATCATAACAACTTTCCATTCAAATGCCCATGGCCCTATCAGGAAAACTGTTCTATTCGCGGTGTTTTAGGGGATGCCATATTATTTTTTATAGAGAGCACATACACCACGAAAATCGGTTGGCTGGACCTTTAAATGTGCATATGGAATTATTACAAAATGGCCGTCAGGTAGCGCAGGCTATTCCAAAAAAAGCACACACTAACGCTCACTTTTGATTTTTGGTGACTGGTGACAACCAGGTTTTATTTATTTATTCATTCATTTATTTATTATTCATTAAGATTACAACAAAATTACACACGGTTGCAGTCAGCGCACACCGGCCTTAAGCATTGCAAGCCTACAAAAAATCTGTACAATGCAGATATACACCACAAATAAGCACCCATAGAATCGTTGAGTTCATAGAACGCAAATAGAAAAACACTCAAAACAACCAAACGCTGTACACCAACTTCGAAAAAAAAGAATCATTAGAAACAACCGATACAGGGTCACAAGGCTAGTTGTTCTTGTAGGGAATAGACTGGTAGAAAAAGACGACCGAAACGATTTAGTTTCTCAAAAGTATTCCCTTACCCTAAATGCGGGATCCGTACGTTTTCATGTGTAATGGGGAGGGAAGAGATATTTGTCGCGTACTATGCCTGTTTCACAATGATAACTTGCATGAGAAAGTTCTAATCGAATTATTTTTTGGCGGGTTTCCAACAAGTCCCATTTTAGATGGTCTTTCGCTACAGTCGCACTAAATGCAGCACCCCAGCTTCCATTAACAAAGCGCGAAGCTATATTTCGCAGCTATAATTAGCGCAGCTGTATTTTGCATCTTTAATTATGTGCATTAGCTCCAGCTGCACTTAAACACTACGTTCCGCAACGCCTTTTTTGCGCCCTGGAATTTGCCCACGTGTAAAGAAAATCATTGCTAATCTGTCGCTAGAATTCCCATAACAACCCTCACCTATGCCGGGTACACTGCTGTATAATTCAAAAATAGAAAACGCCCAGTACCCAGCCTCTGACGACTTCAGTCGACTTCATGGACAATACCCACGATTGGGTGTGCGAAAATTGTCGCTGTGTAAGTCGCATCTCAAGGTGAATAGTAAATCCGTCTGGAATTATCGCTGTTGTCTTCGTGTCTGGTCAGTGCGCCTGAGAGGTATGATGTTCAGATTATATTCAACAGTAGCGTGCAGATAGGCCACTACTCCGCCTGATGACGCTACAGGCAACATCAGTATAAGTACCAGATCCAAGTGCACGGGTGGTGGGCGTTTTTGAAGTAGAAAGGCACACTGCATGCCATCAGTCCAACTTTATACAGACAGATCCCTGGAGCCTTAATTTTATCCGGGATGCGTATTTGAAACGCCTTCCGTGTGCCCTGTGGTTGATTCCTATCCATAAAAAAAAGGCCTCATGTTACTGTCAAATCAATTACGTTATCGTCTATGTGGCATCAGCCGTATAAAAAGTCATTGCGCGGCGATATGAGCAGGACAGTGGGATGTTCCCTAATAAAACGTATATAACTATTCCTTAACAAATGACACATGCGCCCAAATTCTGGAGATTCTATTTAACCTTCGCGCACGCAAGGAGTTTAAGAAGAAAGCCGTGGAACCATAATTTTAATAGAACATATTGTTAACCATACGCCAGTCTCATAACCATGACACTCGTGATAGAAGACGTGATCTGCTTTTGGTAAGCTTGCAAAATATTGCTTTAAATCTTAGCAATAGTACTATACGCCGGACAATTTTTGCAGTTGTTGGTAATACAGCATTACTACTAGTATGTGTAAGCTTTGCGGCGCAAGGTCCATGGTGGGGCAATGGCGCCAACTTATTAGTTCACACGTTATCAGAGTGATGTCTTCCGTAAACATAAGCCTGTACACTCCGTAGAGTTGGCTAACCAGCGAAGATATAACGTGCAGCCAGTGGTTTACGCATGACACGTGGCCTACCCGATTCCAAGTAAGATGCGGCTGGTGTTTGGAATTGTTAGGTTGACGCTACTCTTCACTCACTGCTTGCGCACTCCGCTGCGATTGGGCAAGCCAATCTCTCTCGTCGAACTTTTAATTCCTCTCCAACCTGACTTCTTTTGTGCATGCGCATTGGTTTGCGCGGCGGGAGTTTTCTGCGTAAACAGGACCGCCGGGTGTTCCTTGCACATAGCCATATAAAACTTCGAGTTAAAATAAAATAGGGCTGATGGCTTTGGAAGTGGTTAGATTATGCGTGTATAAAGGCCTTCGTTTTATAATCTCGATATATTACAATGAAGATGATTGTATAAGCCTGTAATGTGTGGGGGTACGCACACCAACTCTTTTTTATAAACAGTAATGAGGCTGCATGCTATACGAGATGCGTTTAAAATACGACGTCACTCAGGTTCTCAAAAAGACATTTTGTTTTAATCAGTGATTCAAGAGTTGAAAGAAAACGACATTCAGTGGTGTCATGCCCTCCTAAAGTAAAAAAGTAGTCGGTAGAGCTTTATAGGTAGTCCACACTTTGTGAAAATACAGAGAGGCTCACAAAGCACATTCTTCTGACACTGGGGCTGCGGCTTCTGGCTGCAAACGCGACTTGTACCGGTGACAGCTTGTTCGAGATAGCCAGCATTTCCGAATGAGCCACAATTTTCCATTGATCGCAGTTTGTGCAAGGCTGCTACAGAGGCTAGCTGTGCCACCTGCGCATTAAGGAGCCCCTTTGTAGATATCCGCAAAAGAAGAAGCAAAATGGGCTCTGCTTTGTCGGCTACTCCATTCTTCGACATCAAATCACGAGCGTAGATGTTCTGTCTACCTGCTACGTTGGCATAACCCTGTCTTCGATCTTTGTGCTGGCATAGCTAGTTGACCACAGGTGGCGACGGGTAAATATCCTTCGCTCATTTCATCGTCCAAGTTGTCATACAATGATGTCAATGTACGCACTAAACTGAATGTGAGTGAATGTGTACGTGGAACGAAAAAGAATGTGAAAATTGTTTTTTTCACGGCCCGGCAGTTCTTTGGAATCTCAGTTGCTTCCGATTGCAATACACAAATTTTACAAGCTCCGTTTTCAGGCGCATGGCTTTACACAGACGTCTTATAACCTGAAGTTGTTTGAGGTTCGGGAGAGATGTTTCGCACAGTCAGTATCAAAGGTACAGCCTTGCTTCGCCACACGTTTAGCCTATATTAGGTGGTCGTTCCAGATTTCAACAGTTGAGCCATCAGGCTCCACTGTTAGCGTGATAACGTTGTGATAAGTGACATAAGAAACGTGGAGGCTCACTAAGAGGGTTCAACTTAAATTGAGAACGACTCAGCGGGCAATGGAGCGGAAAATGATAGGTGTAACATTAAGGGACAAGAGGAGAGCGGAGTGGGTCAGGGAGCAAACTGGTGTTAAAGACATATTAGTAGAAATTAAGAAGAAGAAATGGACGTGGGCAGGGCATGTAATGCGAAGGCAAGATAACCGCTGGTCATTAAGGGTAACAGAGTGGATCCCTAGAGAAGGCAAGCGTTGTAGGGGGCGGCCGAAAGTTACATGGGCAGATGAGATTAAGATGTTTGCGGGGATAAATTGGTCACAGTTGGCACAGGACCGAGATAATTGGAGAATAATGAGAGAGGCCTTTGTCCTGCAGTGGGCGTAGATAGGCTGGTGATGATGATTATGATGATGATGATGAATTGATATAGAAAGCTGGTTATATCTGCGAAGTATGTTATACCCTTCTGTGATACCTAACTCTCGCTCTTAAGGTTTGGATAAGTGATGATGATGATCTATCGAAGTTCTGTCGCTAATTCCACGGTCTTCGCAGATGATTGCTGCACACCAAAGTTGTCTTTACGAAACATACTATGCCACTGATAATATTGCGTAATGTCAGAAAAGGCTCGGTCTGCTTTTAGTTACACCGAATCGCCGTTAATAAAACATAGGCCGTTGCCGCGTCAAATTCCACCTCGCCCACCAGCTTCGGGTCCCTACCGTTTAAAAACAACTTGCCCGGTGGAACACCGGCATTAGCTGATTCTTCTCGATCTTGAAAGACACCTCATGGGACATTGTTGTGTCAATGTCCCTCGTTGCCCAGCTGGTCATAGTTCTTTTGTCGGAAGAATAATTAAACCCCTTTGTATGGCCGCATATAAAGTATTCCTCTCTTCCTTTGCTGGTGCATATCATGCCTAATTATGCGCCCATCTGCAGTTGCCGGTTTAGGTGTGCACTAGTTGGGGGTGGAGGTAGGGGGCATATACGCAAAGCAGGGCTTAATGCCGCTACCGAGGACATCTCCGTTGTGATGGTGGGAGATTTAAATCTGAGAGCCTATATGGGTCCGTGCGCCAAGTCAGCTGTCACCCGCAATCGAGGGGTTTGGGTTGGTGTGTTGCACAGAATATAGGATGCCTACAAGTGAGCAGCAAAAGGCCACCACGAGTGCGCCGCTAGAATATAGGTCGATACCGTCTAGGGACGGCATTGACCTATATTCTAGCTGTGGGACGGAAGCATATCGCTTAGTTGGAGGAAAAAAAGTGGAAACTGAAAAGCGTCAGACCGAACAGAAGTATGAATGGGCGTAAAAACAACGGAATGCCACTGCCGTCGCCGTTGCGGCGTCAAGTTCAAGCTGGTCGAGAACTTCCCACCTCTCCCGGATGAACAGCGACTGGCCCGCTTGGTACACCGACGCGGGCCGATGTCCCTTGTCCAGCTTAAAAGCTTTTCAAAGCGACCTGTTCGACAGTGTCTTTCACTTCTAAGGCCCCTCTCATGACCGATTGCCGGTTTATGCGGGCATGTTTTGGGACTGCAGGGAGGGGGGACCGCCACGCGAAGCTAAAAGGTTTCATGCCCTTTCTGAGGACATGCCAGTTGTGTTGGCGTGAGGTTTAAAAGAGGCCGTAAACACCCCAATGCGACCGACCTGGTTTTCTCAGTGGTACAGAGGATTGGGTTGGCGTACTACGCAAACAGTAAGCTGCCTACGACGTGCGACGGAAAGAGACAGCTCTGCGTTTTTCCGCTAGGATAAAGCTTGGGTCCTTTCAAATTTTATTAAGGTAACTGGCTAGGAAGTACGCTCATTCGTAAATCACAAAAAAACTTGCTTTGTTTCGAGGACTCCGTGGCGGGTGCGCAGCTTCACAGGTCATGTGTTTGTACAGAGTGGAAGGGAAGTATTTTTTTTTCCGATGGCACTATCTTAGAAATTTTGCGTTCCAGAGGTTGCCAGCTATTTATCAGTTGCATGAAATTTAAGTTCAGTAAACCTTTATAGGTTTCCGGAAATAAAAAACTAACATTGGCACAGTAGCGCCACCTGGCCCACGGGGCAGCCACACAAAGCTGTGAAACAACGTGTGCCAATTGTCACATAAATCACACATTTGAACCCAACATTAGAAAGCTGAGTGATGAATAACAGAAGAAACAGAAGCAAAGTGAGATCTAAGTTCATGTGCAATATGTTCGAGAGCTTCAATAAACACCTGGGCTGACTAAACCACTGAATTTCTATTGTACTATTCTCGTAGTACCTTTCTCATGTGAAGAAACTTATATAGCAATCACCTATTCTTTGGCTCTGAGAGAGCGGCAAAATATTGGGTATTAAAAATTTGTTTCGCTTTAGATTCCATCTGGGTGAGTATGGCGGCCACAAATTTCCAATTGGTCCATTTAGTCGGGCATTGGTTTTTTGGAACTTCCATCCAAGCCGATTGCCTTTGATTACACCCCACTACGCAGTGTTGATTCCAACACTGGATAGTGCCATGTTTTTGGCAAAAGAGAATGAATTCTGTGTCTTAAGAGCATCCGCAAGGACAAATATAATTTGAACTGTTCTGCGTTCCTCGTTACAACTGCGTCCCGAACATAACTTTTTCGTCGTCGTCATCGTAGTTAAACGTGGGCCATGGCGCAATCGGGATTGTGTAGCATTTCCCTTGGCAATATAAACACAAGCTGAAAATCCCAAATAATATTACCCTTGCGGTACAGTCGCTACAACGAAACTTGCTTCCCTCAAGTAAACATCACAAATACCTACATGCTCAATTACAAAATATCATGTCTAGCTTGATGAAACTCCTTTGCAAGACAGTTGCCAGTTCTAAAAGGTTCCAATTCGGACATTTCATTTAGAGGGGGGTCATGAGTTTCAGCCGGACCGCATATCGGCTCTGACTACCGGCCCTGTCCCTTAGGCAAATCGCATGCCCGGACGACGAATTGTACACTGGGCGCTCGGTTCACGGGGACTCCTGGACATCATTCTTGGGGTGAGTGGTCTATTTTGAGCGAGCCAACGGGATCCTGAATTCACCGCCAAGCCAACCGCTCTGCTATGCCTGACCAGACCAAGCACGCTCGCCTCACCGCCGCTGCTTCCCGTGGACTCCTTGCCGCCAACTGCAGCACCCCGCAGCCAATCGTCGCTCATGGAGAACGTCGTGGAAGGAGAGGAAATGGACCCCACAGAGTTTGAAGGGCCTGGCTGGGCAGAAGTTCGTGGCCGTCAGCGGGCGCTACATGCGGACTCTACTATCATTGATAAACAAGTGAGGCCCACTGCAACCCCATTAATTTAGCGATTTTAGCCAAAGCGGCCAGCACAACACGCACGGTGGCGACGCCGGTCCAAGCTGAGGATATCAAAATCATCCTGAGCCCGCGTGGCGGATGGGAACTCAATTCTGTCCCTCAAGATATCCTCGCTGATGCTATTCAAGCCCAGGCAGCAATTGCACCGAAAACAGGTGACCAAACACGACCCCAGTGAGTTGCTAACTATGTTGTAGTTAGCCCACCGTCGGAAGAACGCGCCCACATGTACGCAATCATTAGTGTCCTTTCGCTTCATGGACACCAATATGAGATCTCCACACACATGACCGCTCACGTCGAGACGGTTGCAGGAGTTATATTTACTATACGCGAAGATTATAACCCCAACAAGTGCACAACATCATATACAATTAAAACCCCGACTTCCCCACCCTGCACGCCACGGACGTGAACTCAACCAGCATATTCCAAACAATATTCGACGGTCGTAAATTCCCCTTCTGGATCCGTTACCGCTCCATGTTGTAGCGCTGCAAGCCTTTTGGCCGAAAGACTGACGCGTGCGTTACTTGCTGGTCCCCCGGCCATCGACAGGTTGCACCTCCCAAAGCCGTTGATCCTCCTCGCCGCCCTCGCTGTGGTGTCACCAATCCGTTGAATCTAATCCGTGCACCCCGAAGTGCATTGCCTTCGAAGGAGCCCACATAACAGGCTCCACCGATTGCCAACGTCGATACCAACCACGGCCAAAAGTTCCGAACTATGCTCATATCGCCTCGCCTGGCCAATCTTTGAGTCACATGCAAGGCCAGCAGAAGCAACAAGCGTCCACGTCCGTGCCTCCTGGTGGACTTACTCGTCGATCCCATCGATCGCCAGGACCGGCGACCTATGGACACTTGATGAAGCTTGAAATATTTCCACTACATTTAGGCCTATATGAAGGTGATATTACGTTGTGCGTCACTGGTGGTAGTGACACATTCTTCGAACACTCTTTGGACCCGGGGAGCTCTCCCGCTAAAGCGGAGCTTCTCATCCTCCCAGCCAAACTGACCTCTCAAAATTGCCCCGACATTAAAATTTACCTGAATGAAAATTTATTCCTAGAGGTGCGGACCCATAAGGTCGTCGTAGTTATCATGCAACATAATCGCAGCAACAGAACAATTATCGCGCAGTTAAGATCACACGTTAATCACACAATCGGACTCATCTGACTAATTATCGAACTCCACCATGGCCTCAAGGAGACTGAGAGTATCAAGCTTGTTCAAAAGTTTATGATTATTCACATAACATATTCGCTCCTCTACCGTCGTGTTTCAAACGCAGAATTGAGCAAAATTATTGTCTCATCAGAAAGCCCTACAACGCTGCACTACAATTTTTTAAGAACGTTTATTTTGCCACAGGGCATATATATGGGATTATGAGGTGATGGTGACTAGATGAAAATGAAAATGTTCGCTTCGCGGATGACGTCAAGGAGTGAACGATGATGGCGCCCATGTATCCATGCGGCGTATGCGGAGGCCACTCAATTGCACGAACTGCCACGGGGGAAGTACTCGCTGCAGGTAGGGCTGGTAGCGTATGAGAGACTGTGTAAGCTATTAATGCTCGCGCCGAATCGCACAGTGCATTCTTCAATTTCCGAGCTTGGCGACGTTGATGAACAAGTTCATCCAACGTGTTCAGTTGGGCTTGTTCATGGAGAGCAACTATAGGGGTGATGCGTGGAAGCGCAGTAATTGCTCACATAGCCTCTCTATTAATCGCTTCCAGTCGATCCCACTGTGTTACCGTCAAATGCTGGAACTGAGCAGAGTACACCAAGCGTGGTTGTAAAACTGCTCTCACTATTTGTCGCGCCACGTGTGAGCTGGCTCCACCAGCTTCGGGAGCAACACGGCGTACTAGTGACAGCGTTTCAGCAGCTTGGTGTTTAGCCTGAGCAAGCCAAGCTGTCGCCGTTCCTGACTGGTGTATGAGCAATCCCAGGGCTTTGATTGCTGGGCTCTCCTGCAGTGATTGCCCAGACAGATGAAGGCGGACAGGACAAGCAGCAAGCTTTCGGCGGCCCCCGTGGTTTGCAACGGATGTGTATGTTGTTTTACTCGTTGCTAGCTGAAGGCCCACCGAAGAGGCAAAGGCTGCGGTGACATCCAGGGCTGACTGCAACGAACTCGCTTGAGTTTCCAGGTCATGGTGAGTGCTCCACACGGTGGTGCCATCGGCGTAAAGGAGAAATTTAACAGCCGGTACATCATGAAGGCGCCATGCCAGTGGTATCAAGGCCATATTAAACAAGGTCGGAGCCAATACCGATCCTTGGGGCACACCACGTACAGGAACGAAGGACCCAACAGCTTGTCCGTGAAGGCTTATGGCAAATGTCCTGTCTTGAAGGAATGACTGGACGAACTGCCGTACCCGCATGGGAAGGTGGAGCATATCAATTGAGTCCAGGATAGCAGCGTGACTGATGTTGTCATACGCTTTTTGGGTGTCCATTGCTAGGATGGTCCGAACAGCATGACTTCGGGTTGACGACAGTGTTGATGTTGCCAAAACGCTAAGCCCGTCCTCCGTGCCAAGTGATGGGCGAAAGCCGATTTGCGCGGGGTGGTAATAACCATGCTGTTAAAGCCACCACGACAAGCGAGTGGCTAGCATTTTCTCTGCAAGCTTGCAAACCGTCGCCGTAAGTGATATTGGCCGCAGGTTTTCTAACACCATCGCTGGCTTGTCAGCTTTTAGTATGGGAACGACGTGCGCTGCTTTCCAGCTGCCATGGACGACTCCACTAAGCCATACCTCGTTGATATAATCGAGGAGCTGAGCGAGCACATCATTGTTCAAATTCTTGAAGGCTTCGTAAGGAATAGAATCCGGACCAGGCGCAGTTTTCCGCTTAGAACAGTCTATTGCCGCAAGCAATTCTGTCATCGTAACAGCCGTAGCAATACCTTCGATGTCAGAAGACAATGGAGGCTTGTCAACATGTGCAGGGAGGAATCGAGGGGAAGGCAATAGATTTCGGACAGGTGTCGCATCATAGAACGGAAAAAACGCTCTGGCCGCTTCCTTAGCAAAATCCTCGGGACGTAGCCTAGCCGCAAAGCAGGCATGGGCAGCCGGATCCGGAGGGCGCCGTCCACGTTCCATCGCCCGGAATGTTCGCCATAGAGAGGCATTCGAGGTCTTCGAGGAAAACCCTTCACACCAAGTATACCATTGGCGACGCGATAGGTCTTTTTCGTATCGGCGTGCCTTCGCTGTAAGGAACTGCAAGCGCGCACGGGCGTTTGGAGAACCAGGGTCACGAGATGCTGCAAGATCTGCTTGCCTGCGAGCAGCCAACAAATTAAGGAGGCGGATGTCTGGCGCAGGCCGATTCACGTCCACCCACGTGGTAGTGGTGGCACCAACGAGCGCACTTCGTATCCTGCCGACAAGATCTGTTGCCGCCTCCACAGACGGGGCAGCCAGCCTAGATCGGAAACTGGCCCAACTCACGACGCAGCACTTGCGACGCAGCCGGCGGGCCCGCGACGGGTGTAGTCCTATGATGATTGGGTGGTGATCACTCCCCCAGCAATCGGGCTCCAGGTGCCATAGAGGAGTGCCTTGCCCCAACCACCAAGTGAGGTCCGGTGCATAAGACGCCCCGCGGGAATACTGCACCGCTCGTGTCGCTGCGCCTGGCTGGTTGAGCAGCACAAAGGACGCATCCGCAAACGCATCCCGCACACGCCTACCATGGGGACTTGATACGAGGTAACCCCACTCTAAATGGGGTGCATTAAAGTCTCCACCCACCAAAATTGGACACCCTGGGTATTGCTGACGAATAGCCAATAGCCAGCCCAAATTAATGCGTGAGGGTGAGCCACCGGCGAGCCTCACGTAGCAAGAAACGACAACCACTGTTGCCCTTGTAAATTGAACTGCAACTCCCACTACCTCCTGATACGAGTTGCACCACCGTTCAAGGGAGAGCTGAATTTGCGGGTAACACGCCGCCAAATACACGGCCGCCTTACCCGGAGGCGCCACAGCGTGCACACGACGATCGACCATAGATGGGGACACATGACCACTGAAACCCGAAATAGCAGGCAGAGCGTTTGTTTCCTGTAGAAGCAGAGCCCAGACGTGCAGCTTGTTGTTGAGTATACGAGCCTTTAGCTCACCAATCTTCGATGACAGGCCCCTGCACTTCCACTCTAAGACGCCGGACACAGGTGGAGTCGCCAGGGTGATTAAGAGTCCAAGCGCTGTAGGAGTACTGATGTCAGGTGCGATAACTGGTTGACCATAAAAAGCAAGAGCGACGTAGTCGAGTTGTCGGGAATCGCGGACGAGTTTTGCGATCCGAAAAAGGGTGGCGGCTGGCGCATCGTTGGTGCGGGAGTTGAGGGCAGGTCTTCGCGTTGGTCAGGTCGCTTCCGGCGTAAAAGTAACTCTCGGTGCCGCCGGAGTTTAGTGACTTCTGCTAAGAGTTGAGCAATTTGCTCATCAACAGCCGCCGTGTCATCATCGGGTTCTGGCATAGGTGTAGGCTGCAGGGATTTCTTTTGGCGGTGACGACCCCCTCGGCGCGCAGCATCACTGTACAATACTGGTTTTTCAGGTGCAGAACACAAATCAGGGAGGTCTGGCCAGTTTTCTTCATCCCACTGAAGAGCCGAAAAACGGTGGGCTGTCGGTATGGCAAATGTGTTCATTTTGACTGCTTGGAGCCTGTGGTTTTGACGGCGGCGTAATGTATCGGTTGCCTTCCGCTTGGTCGGGCACGTAGGCGATGTGATGTGGTGATCGTTACTTTTGCAAAGGCCACACTCGTAAGACACCTTGCTCTCAGCCATTTCCTCATCCTGACTTGAGGAAGGGCAAGACTTGTGCATGTGGCCAGATCGAAAGCATTGGTAACAGTAGACAACAAGCTTGTAGGGTTGCGGTCGCAAAATGCACCCGTAGTAGTACAAGCAGGCGGGGGGTGTAGGAGGTCCTTGCAGCGTTACGAGGCAGGAGCTCTTTTTTCCCATGTAGCGCGCTGCTATGATTCGATGTGTAGAGCAGTAAAGCTCACGCTGGAGAACCGCCTGGTCTTCGTTGCAGTCAACACCGTACACAACGTAGCGTTGCAAGTCAGACCCTTCAACTAGGTACACTTGCACGGGTACCACATCTTCGGGTGTGATCGTTATGAACTTGAGCATTTGCAGGCGATCCACTGCAGTCAATGTCGGGAGCAACACAGCAATCGTGTTTGACTTCGGACGAACAGCGAAGCCGCGAAATCCTTTGTCGCCGAGGCAGGAGTCGAAGTTCGCTTGTAAGATTCGGTTCGGGATGATTGCAAGGCTTTTAGGTGTTAACGCCTTAACCGTGGCCTTGTACCGGACTGATCCAGGTGTAAAATCGACTGGGTGGTCCATAGTCAGGCAAAAACGCTTCCCTTGAGTATCACGAGGGGACGATTTCTTTTCGGGGTCTCCTGTGGGCCGCTCATGGCTAGCACGATTGGTTGTGGACGTTGATGGTAAAGCGGATGTCCCAGAAGACAAGTCTTGCGTCTTGTTCACTGACGTAGTCGGGTTGGTCATTTGGAGGTGCGATGCAGCTTGTGTTTCATCCCGAACCATGGGTTGAATGTCCATTGGCACGGTAGGCTCCGAAACCGATTCGCTCACCGATTGACTTGCCTCGGATGTTGGTGCCGTGCTGACAGCATCGTAGCCTTGTCCGGGTGGCACCGGAGCATCCGAAGTTGGTGGGGTCGCCGTCGTAAGAGTTCGCAGCGGGGGCGGAGACGGCCCCGCCGAACCCGCGCCGGGCAAGCTAGGCCTACCCACTGATCGATGATCGTGGACTTCCGCGACGCCGAGAAAATCGACAGATTATCGGGAGACCGGTAGCGGGCATGCGTCCGTTATCTGTTATGACGATGTAAAATCGATTCTCTTTGCGTAGGGGAAGCATTTCCGCGGTGTGCGAGATTTTGCTATAGAGCAATGTGAAGCCACCTCTGCTGCCTTCTTCTTCTTCTTCCTCTGACTGTATCTGCTTCCACACCTGAGCGCCTCGGGGTTCATAATACTGCCTAGGAACTCGTCGAGGCACATCATATGAAGCAGCTCCGTCACCTCTCAACTACGTCCAGTGGACAGCATATACTGATCAACCTTGGTATCGGGGCCCCAGTCGGTTCCGAACCGGCTATCCCTATTCCCCGGCCTATCCGCGACTACCTCCGCGTCCGCCCTCTTCCGAGGAACATGAACCCCACCTACCACAGAGGCAGAACAAAGCAACGAGCAAGGGCGCTGGCCAGAAAATTTCCCATCAAACCTGACATTCTGTACGTGGGTGCGGCAGAATACCGCCATTACGACGCCCTTGCCCTAACCGTAATTAATATCCCGAATGACCCCCTGTTAACTCTCTAACCGTCCGCACAAGCACCCCTGCAGCGGCAGAGGAAGAAGCACTAGCGCTCGCAGTAACAACCAGGCCGTCAGCTACAATTATAACTACCGATTCGAACACGGTCGCCCGAAACTTTGCCCGCAGATACATATCATTCATGGCATCCAAAGTTCTTCGAAATCCCTCCTGCTCCCTGGTAGACGTCGTGTGGACCCGGCGCACAGTGGTTTTTGTGGCCAATGAGGTAGCGCACAATGCAGCATGAGGATTCACAATCCTTCCGGTGCCAGCCTCGTACCCTACGATGGCGCCAGGTCAGCAAGGGATCATTTAATCAACTACCATGATATCACTGCGCAATATCGCTTCTCTCGCCGTCGATACCCTTCTGCCCACTCTGAGCTAACCAACCATCTGGAGCGTTTATGGCAACTCCTGCGAACAAAATTTTTGTCCTGCTGAGCACTACTGCATCGCGTTCATCCATCGCAGTTCCCCTAGCCACACTGTCCACTCGGTTTGCACCTAGCCACACTGGTCTACTCTATGTGGGCCTGCCCTCAAGATCCCTTTCCCTCCATAGTTAATGACAAGCAGTACGAGGAAGAGCTGGGGTGTTCGAACCCAGAGGTCCAGATACTTCTGTTCTCCCGCTTTGACAACGTCGGCGCTGGCGTAAAACCAGCGGCTTCACTGCTCCAATAAACCCGGTTAAGACTCAATAAAGTGATCTCTCTCTCTAGCTGTCTCTTTCACATTTCCCCTGAAACAAACTCTAATATTGAACAAGCAATAGTCATATTTGTCTAAGCACTTTGGCCAAGGATTCGACACGTTTTATATGCTCTAGTTAGGCTATAATTGACAAGCTTCCGCATACATGAGAAAATCTTTACAAACATTTTGCGACCAAGAATTCGTGGAGGGACTGGACGGTATCCGTCAAAAGTATTGAAATGGTTTTCTTTTGAGATTTTAGTTGTAGTACTGTATGAGCATCATAAAATATAGAAGGGAGGGTGTCGACGTGGTAGGTTCTTATTAGGTCTATCAGCAAAACAGGCACAAAAAGCGTAAAAAGTAGCAGTGGCTTAGCTCGGCTATCCCAGGATATATGTAGCGTGAGCTAAGGTTCATTTGGTTATTCTTAGGTTTCCTGGTTGTCTGGGAATAGCTGATTTTCATGCTTACAGCTGCTAAAACGATTTCCAGTCCATTCCAATTCAATACAATCAAATACAATCCATTTCAATCTAATCCAGTCTAGTCCAGTCCAGTCACTGCTCCCCGCGCATGCGCAGCAGGGCTCTCCACGAGCCACGTGAAACGGCTATCAAGCGGCTCCGGCGCAGCGTCAGACTCGGCTACTGCGCAACGCACGCGCACAGCTAGGCAAGCGCCGGCGCGAGTGCGTCTGCCGCGGCTATGCCGTCACTCCTCTGGAATACGCAGACCGGCGCAGACCGGCGACGCAGACCCAATTCTCTACACACCCGTACTCCCATTGGATTGGACTTCAATTCAGCATGATACAATTTAATGCAATCCAATCCAAACCCAATCCAAACACAATCCAATCCAATCCAAAAGCCAAGCCAAGCCAATCCAATCTAATCCAATCGAATCCAATTCGATCACATCCAAACCCATGCAATGCTTTTCCCGCTTGCGCAGAATGGCACTTCAAGGTCCGTGTGAAACTGCTCAACCATGGCTAGTGTAGATTATGCTACAAAAAGTTTCATAAAGTTCTGCATATGGCCATCTGCACCTGGGTCTTATTGATTTGCAGTGCATTTATAACGGCCTCTCCTTCGCCCAGCGTAATTGGCTCTTCTAACTCCCCTCCTCCTCACTTTTCAAGAGTGGGTACGCCGAGGTTGCACAGGGCAATCTCCCGTTGCATTGCTACAGGTCAGTTGTACTTCTTCGTACCGAACAGACAAACGATGTCTTCGTGTTGTGCGGTGCCCACGGACAATGTTGTTTATTCTGTGTGGTTGCTTTCATGACGTAAGCTATCGCTTTGTGAAAACATTGAAGAAATTTCAAAACGAATTAAATACCAACAAGCTATCCTAAATGATTCCTTATGAGTAAAACAAAGCGTTGAGCAAACCGAACAAACGGTTGAGTCTCCGGGAGGACGGTTAGGCCACTTGGAGTGGGAAGGGAAGGAATTGGGTGGAAAAATGGCGTTTCTATATGATGTTACAGAAATTGCCCCGAATTTTCAGAATACAATACGCCAACAACTAGCGAAGATAGTTGCGCTTGAAGACAAGAGTAAACGAAAGAATTTGGTTTTATTTTGAGTTCAGGAGGCGTCCAGGGAAACTGAAGTCGTCTTAAGACAATTGGTTATCGATTATACGCTCAAAAAATCCCTAGGAGTAACTATTATTTGAAATGCCCAGCGGTTCTTCACTTCAGTATTTTACCAGAAAACCATGCCGCAACGCTCAACGGTAAACAACTCTAGGGAACGCCTGTCTTCATTGAAAATTATTATATGCAATAAACCGTAAGAAAGCGACGTTGGCTTTGGCAATGTGCCAAAATTTAAAAAATTCCCCCGCATTTCCCCGAGGGGGATAATGTGAAAGTGCGAATGCACGGTTGTCGGCCCGCTTGCGGCGCTTGCGCTCGGCCCCCGCAGCCCACCGCCTCGCCGCCTTCTCTTCCATCTCTTCCATCGGGTTTGTAGTATCACGTGTACACCACGCAGTTATCAAGCCGCTATAACGCCGCTGAGTCGCCAACGCACGCCGCTGACGACGTAGTTTGAATGCGTTAAAGATGTACGGCGCGTCACTAACGCTGATATCACGTCGCGTCCGTGGCTTGGTCGGTAGAGCGTCGCGCTGCGGCCGCAAAGTCCGCGGATCGAAACCTGGCGCCGGATGCTGTTTCTTTTTTAAATATAGAGGAGCACTGCGGACGCCGCCGCCGCCGCCGCCGCCGCCGGCGGTGGATGGTTTGGGGTCGCTTATAAAGTGCATTCGCACTTAAAAAACATAAGGAAAGGAGGTTACGGTTGCGCACGGCACATATTAGGTTTACAAGAACCTGTACGCATGGGACGGTGCAACAAGCCGGCACATTGCAGTCGAGGCAGATGAATTGACACCAGCTAACATAATGTACTCCGTCGCCCTCTCGATGAACTCATGGTCATCTCGCCTAATGCAAGAAGTATTGTAAATAAAACTTAGTTTGGAACTGCTTATATTGCATTATGAACCCATCTAGATGTGATTACCGAAACCTGGCTGAGTGACAGAAAACCGACTGCGAGGTTGTTCTAGCATGGGGATTATTATATATATAGGCGTTATTGGGGCTCCCGTGGTGGGGGCGTTGCCATTATAGCAAAAATTAATGTTGAGATGATCAGCTTTGCCTGCAATTACAAATCATAAAGTGTTGTTTTTAAACGCATCAGTGTGGGGCCTAAAATTCTCGATTTGTGCTGGTTATTGAGAATGTGATGCGACTTACTCATGTCTGCTAATATAGGGAAGGCTATGGCTAATTGCACGATTACCTTTGTCTTATCGCAAACGAAACCTTATTGTAACGGGTGATTTCCTTCAATCTATCATGTCTTGACTGGAATGGACCTACTTATGGAGAGAGTACTTCTTGCGCTACTATCTTAGACATGATGTTGGCTATGATTTTCACCCGGCCTGTTGTGGGACATACCCGTCTTAACGCGCTTTTAGATTTTTTTTTCTATTGCGGCGTGTTTTCGAGTCGGGTAGTATATGTAGATCCTAGTATTTCTCACATCGGCTTTTATTGTTATGTTCGACTTCCTTCGGGCTTGAAAGTATTAAAAACCATTCTGTCAAATATGCCAAAATGATTGACCGTGCTGATGACGCTGCTATAATTCATTATATTAGAGTTTATATTTGAAAACCAAACGGACAGTTGTCTTCACAGTAAAATTCTCCATCATTAAAACAAAGTAAAATTCTGCATCAGTAAGATAGGAAACAGGAAATTACTGCATCCGTCATTTTGTATCTTTGAGATATGTTACAAGGTAATGCTACTGTGAATGGATTAATCCAGATATTATTCAGACCAAGCGTAAAATAAAGCGTCTGAGGAGAAACAGGAGTACAACTGAGCAACATCTTGAATGCCTCAAGCCGTCACTGGCATGTAATGTTAAATCAGCTAAGGCTCATACATCTGCAGATCCTACCCCTGAACTATCTGCAGATCCTTCCACAATTGTATTCCTACTTCTAGTAGACACTCCTAGTGGGTAGATTTTGCTACGCGTCGCAAGCAGATACAAATTTGAAAAACAAATTGCACCCATCTCCCCGAAGGGAACCATAAGTAGGATGAGGAACGTCATGGGGGTTCCGTTTGCGTTTCCGTTATGTTTGTTAGCCCAATTTCGTAGAAATGTGGTGAACCCCGTAATGCTCATATATCCTACTCATGGTTCCCTTCGGGGAGATGGGTGTAATTTTCCTTATTGTATGCGTATATACGCGAATGAGACGAGATTGAAGTGGTATGTAATGGTCTTTATTTAGGTTTGCACGTCTTCTTACTTTGAGTGTGACGGCCTTATGGTCGCTGAAGTGCACAGTCAGTGGATCTCGTAGCAGCGGTTGTATGCAGTCGTCGCCGTTGCAGTTGGTAAAGACGAGATCGATATACGTTCCGTGGATTGTAGTTGGGTGTAATTACTGTTAGTGTTTGCGCTGATGCTCTCACTTAATTGCGTCAGCACACTCACTAACGGGGCTGCTGCTTCCATCCTACTTCATCTGAAGAATCACGGAGTCAAGCGTAAGCTCAACCGGAGTTGTTGTTGTTGTTGCTGGGGGATTGGCCAAGAAACGGTGGTGTGCGGACGCCGGACCACCGCCGACGCCGCGAGACATACCCCCGTGAATAGGACGTGGGGGATTGGCCAAGAAACGGTGGTGTGCGGGCGCCAGACCACCGCCGACGCCGCAGGACATACCCCCGAGCACAAGACGCTCCGCATCTAAAAATGCTTTTCAAATACCTTCAAAAATGCTTTTGAAGGTACGTTGTGCTTGCTGTGAGCACAGAGACGGGCACGGGGAAAAAACGTACACTTTCACGGGAAGGCGGCACTGAAAGTCGACGTTTTTTTCCCGTGCCCGTCTCTGTGTTGACAGAAACCGCAACGTACCTTCAAAAGCATGGTGCACCAACTAGCCAGACATCAAGCTTCACTGAACTGCATAACTTAAAAAATTAGCACTGGCTGAGCTCGGCTTTGCCAGGATATACGTAGCGTGAGCTAAGGTTAAGCAATCCAATCCAATTCAATTTAATACAATCCAGTCAAGCCTAGTCCAGTGAGTTCAGTCAAATTCTGTTCAGTTACTGCTCCTCGCGCATCCGCAGCACGGCTCTCCGGGAGCCAAGCGAAGCGGCTATCAAGCGGCTCTGGCGCACCCGCAGACTTGGCTACTCCACAACGGAGGCGCACAGCTGGGCACGTACCAGCGCCAGTGCGTCTACTACTGCTATGATGTCACTCCTCTGGAATGTGCAAACCGGCGAATGTGCAGTCTCAGTTCTCTACAAACCCGTACTCCAATTGGATTTGATTTCCCATACACTACAATACAATTCAGTTTAATCCAAACCAATCCAAATCCAATTCAAGTAGATCCGATCCCATGCTCCTCGCGTTTGCCCTGCACGGCCCTTCAAGGTCCATGCGAAACTGCTCAATCTCGGCCAGTGTAGCATAAAATAAAAAATGAAAATGGTTTTAATAAAGCACCGAAAATTAGAAATCACGCAGTACAAGAGAGATTCTTACGTAGATTCTATCTGAAACGAAATTTTTACAGTGTACCTCGAGATGTGACATTTTGTGTAAGCAGAAAACTGCAACTTCTTTTTTTATGACTGCTGATTCCGCGCGCCTCGCATCACGAGCACAAAGAAAGACGAATCTACTACCCGCACCGCACGCATCCTACGTGATCCAGCGACGAAACCTCAGCTTCGGTGTTGAAGAAGTGTTTCTAGCTAACGAAAACGTCGATCCAAGGCCCTGCTTCCAGCAACAATCTCTAGTGTGTGCTGCACTGCAACTTGACGGCCAAGGGACACAGCCAATCAATCCTATCTAAACTATGGATGAGGAGACTACCGTCCACACAATTTCCGGTGAGAACCAATAGTTTTAAGCTAGTGAAGGGAGGCAGCAGCGAATTTATAATGTCTGCGGTAGCTTTTATGGGTGTGGTTAACCTAGGTAGGTCTGATATTTCACTTCGATCTAAGCTTTGAATCGACCTTACCTTTTTTATGTCCGGTATTACCGCCAAGAAAGCGGAATGGCACCATGCTTTCAAAATTATATAAAACTACACACACGGCTTTCACGGCAATTCTGTTCTTGAATACCGCCGAAAAACGTGTGGTGGCATCAAGCCAAATAAACATATTTGGCCAGTCACAAGTAGAAAAGCTTAGAGAGGAGGCACGATATTGTGAAAAGACTCACCCCTTATTGGCTGGCATAAAGATCGGATGTAAGCGCACGGAGGTGGGAGGGGGGGAGGCGTTATACGGGTACAATAGGTTTGATAGATGGGGGTGGTAACAGGAAAAAAAAGAAAAAAGAAGAATCGTTCTTGCTGGAGCAGGAAGAAACTTTGGGTTTTAGTTAAAGGAGCCATGAAGAGAAAATACAACTTCGTTTAATTTGAAAGAACTAGTATTCGTATCTCACTAAGCTCCATTACAGCAGCAAAAGATGTTTTTTTAACGAAACAAAAGCAAGAAGTATTTAAAAACTTTCAAATTTTGCGCCACAATGACGTGTTATGAGCAAGAATGACGTCATACGGGCCAACAATAAAACATAATTATCAGTGCGTTAAGTGCACGTTAGCATTCAAGTGATGCGGTCAAATGGAACTAGAGGCCCCATTACAGACGTCCAGTCATGTGTCGTCGCGACAGGTCTCTTAGGCGGCCGCCAATCGCACAAACAAGGTTCCGTGACGTCATAGAAAAGTTGCGGGAAATTGGCTAGGGGGTCGCGACTGCTTCAAACGTTTTCTTTGATATCTCCGTTATTTGTTCGAAGATTGCGATGATATTGGTATCATTGTTATCGGGACTAAGCAGTCTTTCTAATAAACCCAACTTGTATTTTGTCTTCATGGCTCCTTTAAGCAAGTTGGCGATACCGACAGAAATCTATCGTTATGAGAGATGCTGGAAGAGCGGAGAGGTCTATAAGCCCCTTATCTGCTATACTTATTTCAGATTCCCCTGGTTGTAACGAGTGTACGCAAAGGGTGTGATGGACGGGTACGATAACGCAAGCGGAAAATTAAATACGGGTGGGTTGAGAGCGAAAGTTTCAAGTGCCTTCCTTACCCTGCTCGGTAGTAATTGGAAATACACTTCGTTTAGAGACAACAGGGTAAATAATTCGTTATGAAGGGCTGCATAAAAATTTCACCTCATGCACTAGGATTCCTTTGAGCACTAGTTCTCGTTGAGCAGCGCCGGTAGTGTGGTGTTCTCCAGAGAGCTACCATGAAAGCAAAAGCTGTTATGACACCCGGAAATTTTTGAACCACTGCTGAAGAATGTGCTGTAGCATCTGTTCTAGTAAAATGTCAGTTTATTTTCCCCTCAAAGACTGTGGGCCTACCGAACGACTGTTTTGGAAGAATTGTGGCTCGTAGATCGTCTTTAGGTCGTTAAGCTATTGCTTTGTTTATTGGGATCTGAAGAAGGACGAATATTAAAAAAGTTGTGTTGATGACAGCACTTCTATCTTCACCACCTTGCAATTATCTGCTCCGGTTTAAATTACCATGCTAGATGAGGAATAAAAGGTATTTTCGGAGGCATGTTCTTTGTTTTGAACACTCTGTAAAGGACATTTCGCAATGCAAAGTAGTATAGGGAGAGCTTTGTCTAGACAGGGTAGCTTCACTTTGTCATCATTTATGCTTGCCTCCAATACATTGCTACAGTACATTTTGTGCTACGAAACATCAGCTGCGTGAATTGGTTATAACTAAACAGGCGTATAAAAATACAACACAAGATTTACGGTTGCCACCCACAGTAGTCGTGCTGCGTTTTCCTACAATAGCGTTGTCATTAACTGAACAATGCAGGCCCCCTCAATTGTACCGCCAAGCAATTGCACTAGCAAAAACTAAGGGTGGCAGAAAAAAACGGATAATTATAGAACATCAGGGCTTTAAATTATGCCCCATCCGAAGCAGATATTTTTGTATTCCCCAAGCCTTCAAGAAAGAGAAACTATTTTAGAATTATGGTGCGGAACGTTCGCAGAAGCAAAGAAGGTACAGGGGTGGTTCACTTCAATGACACGGGGAAAATGTAATGGCGAGGCATGCTCTCTAAAAGCTGTGGTGAGCATATTATCCTTACCTAACACTGAATATCCCACAAAAGCAGCATACATTTCTTGTTATTACTCGTTGTGTAATTCCTTACCAGGGGCAATCACTTCTGCTCGTTCTAGAGCTGGAATGCTCGGGTATGCGGTGGCGCGTGAGCTTTGTGCTACCGTTTTGTCCCAAGCCTTGAGACGTTAACTAGCACCCGCAGCTGAACCTGCGTGAATGCAATTACTACTATCTTCAAAGGGTAGCAGTTCACGAAGTTGAACTAGTAAGCATGACGCCCGTTCAAACGTTTTAACTTAATACCGAACCTAAACAAGCCTTAAGGATGAGCATTGCAAAATGGGTACAGAGGCCAAACGGTAAGTCCAACCCGGGGCTGTCGCGTACACGCATAGTTGCTATCCACAGCGCTTCCTCCACCTTTCGACAAGCGGGTAAATAAGACAGGCCTGAGACATGCTTGCATCGAATTCCTAGAGCAGCCCCTGATGCTGTAGCGTAAGGCAATTTGTAGCGCGTCATAGTGACATGTTCGTGAGCTTTGCGCGCCAAGAAAAAAAGGAGGGAAACCCACGTTAGCAATGCAATAGGACACATCACGCGCACGCGTGATGTGACTATCAAACTGTGCTGATGGTTAAAAAGTGCTGCCCTTTTTACAATCGGGATTTAGCTGTTGACCAAAACAATCGGCATCGACAGCCGAGGTACAGTCGTGGAAAGTCAGTCATGTCGGCATTTCATTGTTCGGCCTTGAATATGGGTTCAGCGTTATGAACGACTAACCGACCCTTAAGGACATTGGGCACCTTGGCGACGGTTTGCTGCATCCTCGGTAGTAGTAACATACCGTCATCTATCTACGAGGCCACGAGATCGCTCAAAGGGACCCCTAGTGCCTCCATCAGAGATGGAATATATTTAGCATGTGTGTCGGGAACCTGGACGCACTTAACTGCAACATTAACGCCTTGTGACTCACGTGGGCGCACTTTGGAAAACCAAACTGTCACAATCTTGATTACCGGTGAAGGCTAATGCCGGGATTTTTAACGCGTAGCATTCTTTACCGAGTATTCCCGAAGGCAGAACCCTGCTACGTGCATTTCCACAAAAATGCAGATATCGCGAATGCTCCACCAGGAATCATTATGATAGCGTAAATGCGTGTAACTGGTCATTCGAAGTTTTGAAAAACTCAACAATAACAAGAATGTAAATAATTACAGAAAACTTGCAAACGGTATAGCGCGTGGCATTTCCACAATAATAGAGATTTCTCAAACGTTTCACCTGTAATCGTTATAACCGCGTAAATGGAGATGATTGGTGCTACAAAGTTTTGAAAAATAAAAAAAAGTGATACATAAAAATTACAAAAAATGGTGTAGCGTGTTTATGATTTTACTTCACAGCTAAACTCAGACCGTAAAGAAGGAATTTCCGCAATATTGCAGATTTCGCGATAGTTTCATTGTAATCGCATTAATAGCGCAAATGGAAACAATCGGTTGAACATAAGACAAATATAAAAAATAAGGAAACTTGAAAACCGTATAATGCATGGGATTTCTACAATAATGCAGGTTTCGCGATAGTACCTTCGGTAATCGTTATAATAGCGTAAATAATTACTCAAGATAATTAGTGGAGGAAAATTTTGAACAACCAGGAAATAAGAGAAAAATAAAAAATAAAACCGGAGGCAGGAACAACGTCCTGCATTTCCACAACAATGCATATTTTGCGGAAGTTCCACCAGGAATCCTTATATTAGCGTGAATGGAGATAATAGCTTTAACGAAATTTTAAGGCACTAAGAAGACTAAAAAATACACGGGAAATCCTGAAATATGTAAAGCCCTGAATTTCCACAATACTGCACATTTCGCGAAAGTTCTAAATGTAAATGTTCAGTTAACTGGTCGAACGAAATTAAGAAAAACTACAAAATGAAAAAAATATCAAATGGTACGGAAAATGAAAGCTCTAACGCCAAAAACAGGAACGGCGCCCTGCCTTTCCACAAGAATGCAGATTTCGCGCAAATTCCACCTGTAATCGTTATAATAGCGCGAATGAGGATAATTCGTCGGACAGTATTCAGAAAAACCAAAAAAAATTGGCTGTAAAAACTCATACCCATGGCAAGCTGCATAAAAACGCTATCCATCAGTGGACAATTTGCTGAATTTCTGCAAATTTTTTTTGCGGGCCACAAATTCTGGTTTGAGCATCCCTTTCCTGAACACACTTCTGATTTCTAACTTGTAACATCAAACAAACCTTGTTCAGATTCACGAAGAGACAAATACGCCATTTTCGTGACTTCGCATGTACCCGTCCCCTCAGAAGAGACACCCTAACCGCCTGTGACAATATAGATCCACCGCAGCGGAACTAATGCCCCGAGGGCCATGAGAATAGGGACCGGGCAGCTGGACGGGTGGCGCCACCACTCGGCGCTCCCCTCCTCAGTGGAATGAGCCGGTGCATTGGACTACACGGCCTCCCGTTGTTTTTGTCGTGTTTGCTTCGGTGCTTTGTATGTTTTGGTGGCGTTGTGAGCAGACATGTGAGATCAAACGAAGTCTAAACAGATGTATTGGGTTCTTAGATGCAGTAATGACTACGTAAACTTGTCGGACGCGTCTAAAGTTGGGTATCGGCTGCAATGGCATAAGCGCTTTTTGCAGCGATCTGCGCTTGGCTCCACCCGTTCTGAGTACGAATAAAACTACTATTATTAGTATTATTTTCTTCTTAAATGCACTCACGGCTACGCAAACTTATTGGATGCTTGTAAGGTAGGGGAAGGGTTACATTGACACGAGCGCTTTTTGCAGCGCTCTGCGCCTGGCTCCGCGCGATCTGAGTAGGAATAAAACTATTAGCAATATTAGAATTCATTTCTGCCACTTTAAATTATCTTCACGGGTTTCAATGACTACGATTTCCACGCAAGCCTGAGCGCTGGGATACCTCGATACGTGTGCTTTAAATAGAAAGGCACCTGCATACGAGATGGATTACCGTGTAGCCGTAGAAATGTTGCGGTAGTTTAAACTTTCTGTAACCGTGAGCTTTGTACCTTCCGTTTTGGTGAGCGACACTGTGACAGCATGGGAGCCTGAAAGCCGAAGTGGAAATCCCACGTTTGTGGTGGTCATTTTATCAAGAGCCAAAGTTATTCACCAACTCAACAGCCCAAGCTACAAACCACCCCTCCTCCTCTTCCCGTTTTACCCCCTGCGTAGAATAAAGGCTGGCACCGATAGTTAAAAACTGTGGCAGTGTTAACGTCAGCCGGTGTTTTTTAATGCTTAAGTATTCTTTACAGAGTACCTAAAAAAATCGTGTAATGCCTGGTGAAGACACCAAAAACGCGCGATTAGTTGCCTCAAATATGGGTGCATTAGCCCGAGTCCTCCACCACAGACACATTTCCGACACGCTGGAAAAAGTTTAGATTTGGAGAGGGGGCATGGAAGCTCAAAATTAAACAGAAAAATCATCTTAGCCCTCTGTCTAATGATTATGATGGTTGAACACAAAGCTTTCTTCGTGCAAAGTCGAATGGGAAATGGTCAGTCAGACACTGCGATCAAAAGACCAAACTGCGTGCTGGTCAAATTCGACGCTTAACTAGTAAAAGTTTAAATCCAGAAGGCAACTAAGGAAACCCATACGATAGAGCTTTGCGATAAATCATCATCGTCGTTAGACGGAGGTGTGCATGATTTTTCAAGCGTAGGTGGCAGCTTGTAAACCGACCGTACCATTCAGTTGTGAAGCTGAGTACAGGTTTCGGGCACCCTCCTGTCTTGCGTCCTTCAGCCACGCAGGAATTGGTTTTTGAAAAACCATTTACCAACTATCCAGCAACCATTGCAATTCTTGTAAAGAATGCTTCTCCACGACAAGCAATAACATTCTACTATTTATTCTATCAACGATTCCCGATGACTGTAGTAAGTGCATTTCTGTGAAATTAAACACGTTTCAGCCGTGGGTAATGAAGATACGGAAGCGTCGTCCGTCACAATTCTTGTTTGGAGGTAAATCTTCGAAGACACCCTCCTACTTTGTCTTTCGCTTGTGCACGGCGTCGGCGCCGTTTCGTCATCAACTGCCAAAGGACAGCGCCGCATCATTCCTAGATCGGTTGCACACACCGGCTTTGCGGGAGCATTTAGCTGTAGTATACTCCTCGATACGCGAAACTGCACGCAGGCATGAAAAAATTACATGAAGCAACGAACTTTCACTTCCAGCTTGACTTCCAGCTTGGCGCATTGAGCGTCGTCTGCTATTTGTAAATACTGAGTATGGGCGTAAATAACACACATGACATGCCTCGTAACCGTCACATTCAGACTCAAGATTTACCGATCTGAAAAATGCACGTGGAGTTACGTTCGCTTTGCAAGCCGCACCGCAGAAAAACGACAGAAAGCCATGCACAACTACGCTGCGCTGACCGCCACCGGCATTCCACTGACGAGCGGTTCGCCACGGGCGGCGCTGTTCGCTGAAACGACGGTGGTGCCATACAACGGCCGCCCGGTCCCTATGGTCGCGTAATGTCGACACACTTGCGCTTCGACGTAGCTCGGTATAAGCGAGCGAAAAATGGTATACTCCGGCGCACGGCGAAAGCATTGCTACGGCTCGTGGTGCGCCCAAGTCTGTGCAGACCAGATATCCGCTCAGTGCACTTGCGCGAACTTCGCGCTGAAGACAGTTCCGGGCGATTGGCCAACATAGTTTGTAGGAAGAATCGTTCTCGTTCTGTTGGCTATGCATTTATTCCCACATTGAAAATCGTTTCACGCAATATGAAAATCATGCCCTCCTACGTCTCACGACAACTATAATGTAACGCGAAGCTTTCTCGTGGCAGAATATTTTTCGGCCAATCCCACTGAGTGAGTATGCGCGACTCGGGAGATATACACCACGTTAGAAGAATAACCAAAGCGGCTATCGGGTAGGCACTCCGTAGGCCTAACGTTTCGGATTGGTGTCTACGGCGTGAATCGGTGCCTACTGCTTGGCGTACAGTGAGTACGTTTTGACCGGGTGCTGGTCCAAGGTGTTAGACCACAAAATGTGACGTTAGGCCTAACGTCCTTAGCCTCAAAATGCGACGTTTGGCCTAACGTCCTGCAGCTAACGGCCTTACGGCATGCAGAACGCCGTAGGATCCGGATGGTGTACGCCGTAGGAGCCGGCGTTCGCACGACAAGTGTGGCTGTGTCAAGCAGTTCACAATCTTCGTCAGCTTCAAAAATGCATTGTTCTGCAGAATGAGCACCGACGCAAATCCTAATTCTCAGGGAAACTCACCGCCTACAGCGCCGTCATTTATGGTTTCGTGCTCTCTGCGCTGGCCATGACTTGCTAACACTCCCCATCCGCAAATTTAGTTATAGAACGTTTCCACGCCACGCGGTGTCAGCGTATATGCGACAATCAGTTCGAGAAAAAACGTATTTTTGAACGGTTTCTCCTAACACCCCCCATAATCAAAGGGGTTCATGCAGCAAGACCGCGACAAAAACATATCTGGTGACACGATCTAAGCCTTAGTACTTTCCGCGAAGCCACCGAGTGCCAATCCGCATCCACGTCTTCCTATTAAGTCCATCGCGGCAGTTGATCGCAGCGGCATATTCCTCTTTAGATATTATTCTATGAAATTATATCCTATCTTCGTTAGGCGTAAAGTTTGGGTTGCGGGTGTACGGGTGTTTCCGCACATGCTGCTTTGTGCACTGTGCTTTTTCGATTACGGGCCGGTTAAAGGTGTTAAACTTGAAAACGTGCGGTTAGGCCTAATTTTTTTAAGCCTCAAAATCCAGCGTTAGCCCTAACGCCATGGGGATAACAGCCTTACGGCATTCAGAGTAGTGTCATTCTCATGGTAAGCAGGCCGTTGGATAACGGCTGTCAACGTTCACATCAGGAAAACGATGTTAGGTCTGTATACGTTGCGCGTCGCACGCCTGAGTTATCTCCCCCGTCGGTGCGTACCAACATTTAGCCGATGGGGCTGATATGGCGTCACCAAGCTTCGCAGGAGAGCTTTTTGTTTTTCTACTTTTATATACTTCCCCGCGATCATTACCACTGTCAGAGAAAGTTGGATTTCCTGCACGGCGCTTTCGCGTACGGACATCATCAATGAGAGGCTGAAAGCAGGGCTTTAAAAACATGTGGTTTCACCAATCTTCCTTCATATATAATTTGATGGTCAGAAATGGTAAAGCGGTTGAAATGGGTCCAGTGGCGTTCAGAGTAGGTCGTGCGGCCGCTGCCATGGCAGGGCTTAGTGCTACTACATTAATATTAATACATCGGTATAACGCGTGGATTTATCTAGTTACCCATTTACACAGTCGTTTCTTTAACTGAAGTAAACCATCTCAGTTATATCTTTGAACTCAAGATTGAGCAAACAAATGGGCTCTAAAACCAAGAAGCCCTGAGGTTTTCTATCAGAGCTTGTTTGAAACGCTCTTCCTACCGTCTTCTTCGGCAGCTTCTTGCCGTGGTGGTGAGACGGTTACAGCGAAGGCTTCGGGAACGGTACCATGATGGTACCTCATGCGTTTCCACTGTGCCCAAGAAAGTTTCAAAGTTTCCTCATCTCACCACGGCTGTTAAGTTCCTGTATATCTGTTGACCGAACTACCCTCGCTTATATCATAGCATGCGTTGATGTACAATTTTAACATGAAAATGTTTCATGCCTTGGTACACCAATATCTCACTGACGTCATATCCGTCATACATTTGAAGTCGCGAGAAAGAGAAAGAGTACCAATGAAGCGGTGGCACCCGGATTCAAGCCCACGAACTTTCTCGTTTCTCGCCGCAACGGGAAGTACGAGGCGCTCTCCGAACTGCGCTATGAACTCGAACGTAAACAGCTCTACGAACGCGATTTATAGCCTTCCCTATGACTCATTCAGGTGGTGCTGCCATCTAGGAGAGGCGAAGCGAAGTCGCTCATCATGACGCTAATGAGCGCCGACTGTTCGCGCCTCCCCTTCATGTACGGGGGACGCGCGTGAATTGAGGCACAATCCGCTGTCGAGTTGTTACCATGACAGTTATGTGTTTGAAGATTCTGTTTGTGTGCATGTCATTTTTTGGTTTTGTTGTCCTGAATATACCAGTTATTTTCCTATTTCTTGCGCGTCGTCGTCACTTCTTCTGGCGGGGATAGGCTCGCGAACCCTTCGCACATGAAGGAGGTTCAACATACAATTACTCCTGTAAAGGCACCTCACACTTTCGTGTTTTACCGATTGCCATAGAAAAGGTACCAACCTCAATTTTCTACACACCTACCGATGCTTGTTGCTCGTAAATAAAAGGTCAAAGTAATACGTTTTGTGGTAAGGGTCTGACTCTGACAATACTCCTCACGCGGCTGCCGTGTAGACGGCGCTGGCATGAGAGGCAGGCAAGAGACAAAGGCAACCGACGCCAACCTCCAATGGGGGTTTATTCCCAAAGCCCTCCGCTAGCTGGCCTCGTCTTCTCGGTCATCGACGGGTCCAGCGTTGCTCCAGCAGCCGGAGTCATTCGAGTCCACCGCTACTGGTGGACGATGGTCGGTCCAGGCTGGACGGGAAGACGCCGGGTCGCCCCGCCGCCGCACGCCATCTTGTCCTCGCTCGAAGCGGCTGCCCGTCGCCGCCAAGCGCCACAGCTGCAGTCCCTCGCTCTCGCAGCCTACTTCCCCGCCGAAGTGACTTATAGCTGCCCGCTCCCAGGCGCGCCGGTGGCGCCATCTCGCGACGCGCAAGCGAACCCCTCTATTCTTGCCGTCTTGTTGCGCAATCCCGCGCAAGACGCGCAGCCTTTCGAACGCTGCCACGTATAAAGTCGGGATCGCGGGGAGCCACAATTCCCACGCTCCTCCTCCCTGAATACTCGACGCCACCCGCATTGAAACAGCGCAGCGAAGCACAAGAGTCAATCTCAAACCTCAAGTTACAAACTACGCCAACAAATGTCATCCCCATTCCAGTTCACCCCCAATGTTTGCCATATGATGCCGTATCCGCGAAGCTCGACCTGATGAGCGTGCCACACGTTGCACTGGTCTGAGGCTGTCACGGTTGGGAAGCACAGCATGTTGGGAGGTTGAAAAGAAGCCGGCAGCCGCAGTCGAAGAATGCGGAGGTCGCTTGCTGACGCGACCTCTGCTCCTAGTGCAGGGCGTTCTCCCCAATGGCGGGTCCCTCGGCCTCCTGGGTTTCATGGCTGCTTCGGCGGCTGGTCCTCCCGAACGGCTGAATGGTTGCCCCGCATAGCGCTGGCCCGGGGGGAGGGGGGGGGGGCGCAGCAACTGGTGACAGCTCAACACACTGCGCGCGGTGCTACCTTCACTGGCCGTCCCCGCAGGGAAGTTCAGCTGGTCGGTCCTCGCTGTCCATGGCGTTTGCGCCTGGCGACTGGCGTGACTCCCATTGCCGTCCGTGTGCGGAGGGCTCCGCTCTCACCCATAAATGCGAGCGATTCTGATTCTTGAGGAAGGGACCAGCGGATTTCCGCCAACTCCTGTCAGTGGCGAGAAAGCCTACTCGGATGCAGCTCGTCTGACATAACATGGGTGGTGGCTTCGAAATACCCGTTTACGTTTTCTTTGCCCGGGTGCGTTACTCGGCAAAGCTGCGTTAGCGTCAAGCAGGCAGGGCTCCTACAACTCATTTGCAGCAATATCAGCTGCCGGCGCCAACCGCCATATTAGCGGCTTACAGGCGCGAGTGCACTCCCACACGCATTCTCGAACACCTTAGGTCGCAACATTGCCAGCTGCACTAGACCCAGGGCCCGCCGCCATCTGAGCGGCTTGCCGGCGGCCGCGCTCACACACACACACATACTCACTCCCAAAGTAACGCTCGCCAACATACATGGACTATCCCCGATCGCAGCATACAGGCTGCCGTAACGCCAGCCCCCACCGCGTTACAAGCGGCTTACGGGCGCGGCTCTCCGGTGATAGTCGCCTGATGTCCGTCTCTTACAAACACTGACGATCGCCCCCTGAAAAAACGAGCCCCCTGCCGAGCCGCGCGAAGATCTTACTGCCTGAATGCAATCTCGGGGGTACCTTCTGCACCTTTCCGACAGCGAGACGCAAGCACCTACTAGCGTGGAGACCGTTTCGTCTGCCTTCGCACCACCCGTAGCAAAACGACAAGACTGCCTTCAACGTCCTCCTCGCTCTTTGTCAACGTCGCAGCGGCCAAGTCGAAGCGCTGTAGCCACGGGTTTATGGTGCGTATTTGCGTACTCCCAACCGCTGCATCCTTGTAGGCAGAGTCCACTGCACCATTCGGTGCTTGGGGGGTCAATTCATCGCTGCCGCCGGCGCGTATGCGCGGGCATGGCGCGGCGGGGGAGCCGACCCGCCGCCATGTTCACAGTAGGTCTACGTGCCTCCAGCATCCTCCCGTCGCTCCGCTTGTTGGCGTTGCTTGCCGTCTTGCCTATATGCGCCCCTCAAGTGCGTTTGCAGTCGAGGCCCCACGTTGGGTGCCAAAATGGGGTAAGGGTCTTACTCTGACGATCCTCCTCACGCGGCTGCCGTGTAGATGGCGCCGGCGTGAGAGGCAGGCAAGAGACAAAGGTAACCGACGCCAACCTCTAAGGGGGGTTTATTCCCGAAACCCTCCCCCAGCTGGCCCCGTCTTCTCGGTCATCGACGGGTCCCGCGGTGCTCGAGTGGCCGGAGTCGTTCGACTCCGCCGTTACCGGTGGACGATGATCGGTCCAGGCTGGAGGGGAAGACGCCGGGTCGCTCCGCCGCCGCACGCCGTCTTGTCCTCGCTCGGAGCGGCCGCCAGGCGCCACCGAGTGCCACAGCTGAAGTCCCTCGCTTTAACTGCCGCCTCTCTGCCGAAGCTACTCCGAGCTCCCCGCCCCCAAGCGCGCCGGTAGCGCCATCTCGCGACGCGCAAGCGAACCACTCTATTCTTGTTGTCTTTGTTGCGCAATCCCGCGCAAGCCGCGCGGCCCTCCAAGTGCTGTCTCGTACCGAGTGCGGATCGCGGGCAGCCACAATTCCCACAGTTTTTGCGCACACTTTCATTGTTGTTAAAAATGATCTAAGAGACAAAATTTTTCCGAATTGTTGTTCCATATCCCATTCGGGCGCATTGCACAAAATTCTCCAGGAAATTTATTCCCCGAACAAGGGCCACCAGCCGCAATCTAGGCGCCGGACGAGAGCGAATTGTAATTTCAGCAACAACCAATAAAATCCCGGCACCATATATTTTCAGTGGAACGAGATGAATAAAGTAACAGGACCAGTGGGTGGAGAAAACTCTTAAACTACACAGAAAGTCATAGTCGCAACACGTTCAGGAGCATTTGGTTTCTTTTTGTATATTGTCCTAGTTACAGTGTCATGCTTATGAAGCAAACGCCTATAAATGTTTTGCTTGTGGTGTTGGGGGAATTTTCCAGGAAACTAATAAATAGGACACTACTTCCTTCAGGCGATAGGTCTGTGATTTTAAATGACAGTTGTCGGACCATACGTTACGGCTATTTTAGTGTCAGGGATAACAAATAAACACACTTAAATATCTGCTCATGGAGTATAAATGTGGCTGGTCGTGATAATACGATTTGTCTTGATGACTCTACGACTTACACCTACCACAACTTGCCAGCTAATGCTCAATTGACATAGAACACCCTTAAACGGGTAATTCCTTTCCATGGCATTCACGACTAACATTTCTACAAGTTCAGAATCATGGTTACCAAATGAACTCTTTGGAATTTTTTGTTTATACATGTAATTAAGACAAAAGCTTTCATAAAAATTGTTACTTCATATGAGGTAGCTATGACTCCTTTGTATTACTGAGCATCACCCCGCTAATGGTCACTAAAATCAGACGGGGCACAAGCATTTGTGCACGGACGAACCAAACAGTTATTTATTGAGAGTGTCGCAGTAATGGCCATGTGATTTGCTAATATGTTTGCCAAATGGGGACGTTTCGGGCGAGTAATAACGTCAAGGGTAGCAAATAGAGGCATTAAATAGCATTATCCCACTTTGGATGATTCAGTCGATCATATAGGTAAGATTGGTCCTAACGACAACATTGATTCGACCGGACAAAAAGCGCACGGTATGGCGACGTGATGCCGAAGAGATTCGACATTACAGAGTCATTTAATAATTATTACACAGCCCTCAATTTGTAGGTGCAGGAACAGAATAATCATGTACTTTTAATAACATTTACAACTAGGTTTTCACTGTGCAATGGCCGCAAAAGGGCGAATAAAATGTTTTGATATTGATCGTTTACATGGTGTGTATAAATGTAGGCATTGTCATTTTGCTTACACGGTCGCCAGAAATCTTTTATAAATTATTCCAAACGTATAGGCCTTGGAATGGGCAGGACTTCTGCCTCATGAATAGATGTCCGCCGCTTTTTGGCGCTTTGGGTGTCATATAAAGCATTTCATTATATGTTCCGCAGCGTTTGGCAATGGCTTGCTAATGAGAGGATATTTCCTCCTGACAATTCGAAACGTGTATGTATGGTTTAATCAAATCTGTTCTACAGCGTCTGGCAATGGCTTACTAATAAGAAGATATTTTTTCCGCATAAATTGTAAACGTGTATGTACAGGTCGGTCAAAAATTTTTATGCCAAATATAAACCTTCGGGACCTCAAAGAATTTAAGAATAAGCTTAAACTTTACCAATGACAAAATTATCCCATGACCGAAAGAAAAAAAGTTTTTTTCTTGCTTTCTGGCCTAACCTGTTTTAGCCTCGCTGAACCCGTAAGCTTATACATAGAATTTATTCCGGCCTGTGCACCCGAGGCATGGCCTAGAACATTTTGACGAAGAATGTACATAAAATTAATATGAAAGGAAGCGCTATTCTTGGGGTATGACTGAGGTATTTGACGAACCCGAAGCAAAGCCAGGTAAAGGCGACCAGAAAGCAAGAATGGGTTACTATGGCATCTATTTTATCACAGGTTTTCTGTAGTTGTAGCATTATGAGTAGAAAGCAAATATGTTTTAGTTGGTTCTATCTAGGTAGTACGGTTTAGTCATTCAATGGCCTGGTTGGGGTTCTTTTATTACTATAGTTGAGAGTAAAGATTTTCGCGGACGGTGTACTTTTGTTCTGTCTTTTGCCCGTCGTGGGCGATTTTTGCCCGCTCTTCAAAGAATCACGGGAATGTGGTCCTAGAGTCATTTTGTTAATATGAACGCGACACATATTTTTAAATGCACTCTATATATGGAGTTATCACTAGGCACTACTTTTTTTCTTAGGACAGTTGTTAAGCCGAGTTCCTACCTGATGGGTATCAGTAAACGCATTTAAATGGTTCTTTACACCGCACCGCAAGCAATTGTAATGAACTTCATGTTTTGTCATGACTCCATGACACCTGAAGATAAATCTGGAATGCCATGGTGACAATAATAACGCACCTTATTACCGCTCAGAAATTTTTTGAACACGACGTTAGCACTTGGATACCTGGGTGCGACCACCGAATACTAAAGCAATGCTTCAGTGTCCTTACTGATGCCGCCGTATCCCAATATGTCCTGCAGAAAAGACGATTTGCTCTGACAATGATGATGAATAATAACGGGGAAGTGAAAGAACGAAACGGTTCCCGTGGCCGCTATCGAACCCGGGTCCCTCGTGTCATAAAGCCGTCGTCTATCCGATCGCTCCCTTTCGAAATGATCGAAGAGACGCCAAGCACCAGGTACCAATCCGTGCCGTACACCCCAAACACAAACGTTAGGCCTACGGACTGCAAACCTGAAGTTTGCTGTTGGTATTCGAGAAATGTTGTGCGTGCCCCAAAGTAGCGCATACTCGCAGTGTGGCATAGACGAACCTACTAATCCATCACGAGAAACCTTTGCGTTTAACCTGCATCGTTGTTAGACAGAGGGTTGCAGGAGTTTCATTGATTGGCCGAGAGCCTTAATGTATGCTTGCTTTTTAAAAGTCCAGTCGTAGTGTGTGTGCAAGAAATGTTCCAAAATTGCTTAGATATGTGCGTGCAAGGTGCTGTGTCGTAACTGTCTTCACGCTTCGTCTCGTCATGTGTACTATTTAATTCTCCAGTTTTAAAACAGCGCGGTTCAAGGAGGTGCTGTGTCGTGGGAATGAAATTTATCGTTGAGTCACTATTACTAGCCCGGATGATGATGGTGATAATGATGATGGTAATGGTGACAATGCCACACATACGTTGGGACTGGCTCAAGACTTTGTCGATATTGGTGATACAGATTTTCTGCGAGGGACGTGCTCTTGGAAAAGGTGTTCGTTTGTGCATACGTAAACAAGGTTGCAATAGATTCACTGGAAAATCCTCCTGGGAAAAGAGCGATAATAAGTTAAATCACCGGAAGGGGGTACAAAAGCATCAGGAACCAACGTTGTAAGTGCCTCTGCGAGCGGACAGACAGGAGAACGCCAGCGCAGATCATTAGTATTGTTGCCGTTGTGAAGGGAGACGAGGTATTCCCGCTAAGCAGTTATGAGTACCTTTTATTTGTATGAAGGGGTTGCGCAAGGCGTCCCACTGACTTACAGAGAATTTAAAAGGCCCGGGGTGATCGCGGAGCACTGCGTGCTGGGTTATTAGAGGCTGTCTTGAAATGTCTGGCATAATGGTTCTACACGAGTGGGGCACCTCTACAGTGGGTGCTGATGTCGAGGCAATGGAGGATACACACTATTTCTCGTGGTGCTACAGGACCTTTGTTCAGGGAACGCCAACAATGGTGTCCTCAACAAGCGTTCCCGTGTTCAGTGAGTTGAACGTGATCTTGAGTAGGGTTGATTTGTCTGTGTTGGAGTTATTGCATCATGCCGCGCTGTGGTAGAGCGTCAACGACGTCCGTACCAGTGCATACCATGGCACACTGGTACGGTGATTCTAGAATGAAATGGCCAAAATGCAGGGTGTGTGTGCTTAGAGCTAATCGAATCAGTGATAGTACTGCCCGCAATAGGTTGCGGGGGGGGGGAGAGAGAAAGGGACCAAGGTGGGCAAGGTGCGCGCTGGTAAGCACGGAGTGGGTATGTTCTTTCACCGTAGACAGGCTACGTGGGAGAACACAGTCGTGTTGGAGGATGAATGGTTGAGCGAGGCCATTATTAGGGTAGAGAGTGAAACGTCCTTGCAACAGGGTCAAGCGGCCGTTTTCTATGCACCGGGGCAACTTAGCTTTGAAGGATCTACCTACCGTTTATTTGTATATGCTCACATCAAGCTTGGTGGGCAGCCCGGATCATCACTGTTGGTGGGGCGGGGACACAGAGTTCCCAGGATGTGATCAGAGCGACAAGAAGGAAAGCTAAGGTGAAGTGCTCCTGCTTCTTGAAGAAGTGTGCATGGAGAAGAATAACGGGTAGGACAGAAGCGATGGCCACGGCTCTGACGGATGCCGTGGAGGGTGTGATGCACAGGAGTTAAAATGTTTGTGCAAGCCGATTGAGGCACCGCAGTGGCCCAGGCATACGGCGGGCAACAAAGGCGTGTATATGGCCCGAGAAGGAGCGGGACCTACAAGCGAGAGTGGCGGGAAGGGCATTGCTGAGTCAAACCCATTGCGGGAACGGTACAGTGGTATGTCTGAAGGCGTGAATGGCTACGGTAGGAAAGGGGGGCAGGTGGGAGTGTACCTGGTGTAATAATGGTACTGTTCCTGGTGTGGAGTTTCCGGACCGAAAAGGGTTATGTGGCATGGATTCCATCGATCGCTGTGGGATGTGAGGTATGGCATGGTGGAACACCAGTGTTTTGTGTTTGGTCTTCTTGAGGCAATGTGGAGTCTCGGGTGTAATTCTGTAGGGCTTTTTACGAATCCGGGAATATCTGGCCGGTGGTGCAGTGGGTAGCAGTTAGCAGATTTCGGCTTGTGCGCCTTGTGGTGATGCAATGCGTGAGATTGTGCGGAGGTAGGAAGTGACTGTATGATTGAATGTGCCGAATACGTACGTGTGCGGTGTTAGTAGTTAGTTGGCGGCCACGGAAACTATAGCGACTGAGGGAATTGGGTGTCGCGGTGTCGCGGTGTTGCAAGTGGTAAGATTGGCGCATGTTACGGGAAACTGATCTCGGACAGTTCACGTTTCCGTGGATAGGTGGAGTTAGAATCTGAAGAGCCCAGATATACTTAACGTGTGGGCTGATGCAGAGGAATTCGAGTGTTGCTCCAGCTGTGCGCGTAGAGCACCGTATAGAGAGCTGATTTTTCCTGTGTGCTTCCATGGGTTCCTGAGAGATTTAACAAGTGTCTTATCGTATATGAGCCTCGGCAGATACCCAGTCTAATGTGTGTACTGCTACACTGGCTCTCTGAAGTGTCAAGTACCTATGAATTGTGCTGTCTCGGTTGCGTGTTTGGTGTGATTGTGTAAAGCAGGGACTTGCAGCAACAGACCTTGCGGCAGAAACGGCTGATACAGCGTCGCGTCTTTCGCAGGTCTCTCAAAGCTACCCAGATAGATAATGGTAGGATAATGTTAGACAGAACTAGAAATAGCGAAATTCACATTAAAAATGACGTCTACATTCAGCGGGCAGAGTAAGGTTTCGAGAATACTGCCAACTATGGAGCGCCCAGGAGCGCCCTGTGGCTGAGGAGTTCTTCCCAAGCAATCTCAAAGTTTTCTTAATGCCCGCGAGGGACCTCTGGCGTTCTGTGATGCTGATGTAACGGGGAATACTTCATGGCAGTTAACCGCAGGCCCACCGTGATGACGTAGATGTAACCCCGCTATGGTTGTATGTGGCCGGGAATGGTTGTCGAATCCTAGCGAGAACATGTCAGTGTTCTCCAAGCGCATGAATTAAGAGCGCGCGGGTAGCCAAAAACCGCCTCTTCTGTTAGCTGCACCGGAAATGTCGTAAAACACTACCGTTCAAGTTTGTTCGAAGAACGGGCCGTTCGCACCTTACCGAGCCAGCATCGGACGAATACTAAGGCATCGCCAGGTGACTTCGGGGTGTCGCCATTCATGGCGCCAACACTGCACGGAGTTGATGCGTAGGGATGAATCTCGCAACGGATGTCCCGCTTCTACGGGCAAAGATAGCTACAAAGAACGGTAGCGGAAATCGAAGGGACTGAGAAGCGTCTAAGCATCCTGAATAAGAAAATAGCGACAAGCATTCCTGGCCGTGTTGCCTCAGCTCTTCACAAACTGAGTTCCTAAGCATTATTCGTTTTCTGAGAATTCCGGAAAGGAGCATGTAAGTTCAAATTTCGAATTCGATCGGTCCATTGAGCGGAAACGTTTAAGGCCCCACACTCTTCTGTTTTTGTTACCCCACTTAGAGAAACGCAGCTGCGTGAAAGGTAGGCACTAGTTAAGGGTAAGGCTTATTATATTTTCAACTTCAGAAACATTTCATAGAGAAAGTCTTGTTTATGATGGGTTGAATGCTCAGGAACAAAGCCGTTGGTTTTCCTCTATTACTGTGAAGTGTTTTCTTGTCCATTCGTACAGCAAAACTATTCAAAAAATGAGGTTAAGAACTCAGTATACGCATACGCAACATTCCCCAGCTATTCCACAGTCGGCATTCCTTAACTTGATTTAATCTGTTATACCTTTTGTTGTCCATGAATATATTGGTCATTTTTTATTCTTGCTTTACAGCCAATGAAAATGTTCTCTACGAGACTTACGGTAAGGGTAACTGCTCAATTTTCATATCTTCAACTCATCCCGAACGCATGGATTAGAATATAAAAATAACCTGCACAAACATTCAAGAGCTGTTAGAAATTCAGTAAGGAAGTTCGCAGGAGAGGCAGGCAGTCCACAATGTTGGCCACGCTACATCAGATGGTAAGGTAATATCCAGTTAGCATCAGAGGACAACACACGAAGAGAACATTCCGCGCATTTACACGCATTGCATCAAATACCATCAACAGACGTTAGTTTCTATGGCCATCTTAACCCGTAACTGCCCCTTCTCTCTGTGTTAACTCACTGGAAGTTTCCGGCGGTTACTTTCGAGCATTTCCACGGCTGCGGCGTCTTTTCGGACTGTTTAGACTTGGCGCTGGAGCCACACGGGCGAGATCTTTGCTGGAACCTTATTGGGGTTTTGTGGTACAACATTTTTTACAAGCGTATTGACCATTTGCTCTCGCAAAAACCGAGCACACGTCTTCTTGTAATGAAAATAACACTACAAATTCTCAATATATATTGGCGTTCTTTCTGAAGTAAGCCAAATAGTATCTTTGTCGAAAAATGTTGATAAATAAGGAGTATCCCTGTAAATTTATGACATTAGAAATACTTTGCGGACTCAAATGTCTAACTCAAGAAATAATTTAAGCCACTTGGCCGGGTGGTTACATTGCTTTTTCCCCCCAGAAACACCTACATGTACGTGGTCACAAACACGTCACCAGAAAGGCAGTAAAAACTACCCTGTATAGTCCGACGGCTTTTATTGTGCACGAGAGATCCCCAACCCCGCATTCCTTTACTCTGAGCAGACACATAGGCAAGTTTAAATGAACTATATGGGTAACAAACTCCAACCATAAGAATCCACATGGGACTGGCCATCCGTGTAGAGGGTGTTATCTGTTCTGTGCATCGTTCTGTTTTGTGTAAACATGCCATGCGCAAAAACTACTTCTTTTGCGTTAGAGCGTTGTGAACGATCCTGGCATTCATTCACGCACATGACTGAAGGGTTAATTAAGATTCTCGACCCGGTCAATTCGCCAGTTTCTTCGTAGAATTTGCCCTAATTGTTAAAGCCAGAATCTCTTGCCTGCACTCTTAACATTCGAACACGATGTGGCTAGCAGGCTGCTTTTTTAAACTTACCAATGTGCTTTTCTACCGATAAAACGGGAAGCAAAGTCCGCGACAATATTTCCCTCAATATAATCTCGATACCTTCTGCTCGCTGTTTAATGCACATAATGAACTCAGGGCAATTTTCTTTAGGACAAAAGTTTCCTGAAATATTCTCCACAGCTTCTGCTCGCTGTTTAACGCACATAATGAACTGGGCCCAACTTTTTTTAAAAACTTGTTGTAATTTTCTGTGCTGCAGCGGGACATACGCAACTCGCATCAACCGAACGTAAGTATTTGACAAAAGTTTGCAGTAAATAGAGCTTTATGCGGTCCTCATGCTGCAGCGGGACATACGCAACTCGCATCAACCGAACGTAAGTATTTGACAAAAATTTTCAGTAAATGGAGTTTTATGCGGTCCTCATAAGTACAGATATGTGCAGCTTCAAACCACAACGTTTCACGAGGTGCGATGTATACAACTATCGACGCACCCTTGCACGCGCACTATTCCCTATCTCCAGCACCACAAGATCTTCGAAGTGATATTTGACAAGCCTCTGAATTCATCAAAACACGTCTGCCATCTAGACGACAAGCATGCTTCCTTCGCTGACATCTTCCCCGTGCTATTAGGTAACGCCTGCAGATGTACAGACCCACCCTTTCTTTGGCTGTATGATGTAATGTGCGTTGGTTTCTTACACTACATCCTCCCGGGTCTTGTCATCCCCCTCTCAAAAGGAAATGCGAGAGTTATGCAAACTATTCAAGCACAAATCCTGAGTGTGTGCACGGGAGTGCCGAAGGCCACATCCACGGTGGTCACGCTGGTGGAGTGTCGACTGGCACGCGGGAACTTTTTCGAGTGCGACTGCGTTTCGTAGCGCGGGAGGAAGATCACCTCTTAGCAGTCAGCTCAACCACTGAAGTACCAGACCTTGTCCCGTTTTACAACCAGCACCCTGCTCCGCTTCTACAACCACCTTAGGTGGGGAGCCTCTGCATATAACATCTGAAATGCCAGGCATTACGAGAAAATGGGATGTTAGCACCTCTGCCTCAAAGTTGTGCGTCTTGGAACTGATCTCCCAGTAATTCACTGCACATAACCATCTATTCACGTGTGGATCTTTCACAGCCACATCATCTGCTACGCGCAGCACTTAGCCACACAACATTCACGGTTAGTGAACTTGCCGCTCTGCGCGCTGCTTTCGCCCACAACAGCGTGCAACAACCATGTCATGGGCAATTATCAGTTCCTAACATCGTACCCTAAAGAGCAACTTTTTTTCGACATCAATGCCGTGCACTTACAAGCTCTAGAACCACACCACCATGTAGAGCTTCAGTGGACCCCTGCCAACTGCGGTATAACTGGGAACGTTAAGGTGGACACTGCGGCATAGATTGCGCATGATCTACACGGGCCAGCATTACCATACACTATGATTCTGCTCGTGCGTTAAAGGTTGCCCGGAGTTTTCAGCAAACTACGTGCGCTCCAGCATCGCACCTTTACGCGCCGCTTTAATTCGTAAACGTCAGGGGAAATTTAAGATGCCTCACTAACCGTCCATTTATGACGAAGCGGTTCTTCACCGCACGCGGCTGAATGTGGCTCACACAAGTCAGTTTCGCCTCAAGCTGCCACAAGTCCGTTCCCCCTCTGCACTCTGTGATTTGCGCGACTGCTTGAACCACGTATTATGGGAATCCATGCGGTATACAGTATCTAGGACGTCCTTCTTAGTGTTAGCCTTCTAGAAAGTGGCTGGCCTATTGACACTAAGTGACGTGTAAGGCCCCGGTCTAACTCTAAGCGAGCTTCCCGAGCAACAAAAGCACTATTTACTTTCCTGCAAAAAACGGGACTTGATTATACATCATGTGTGATCATATAAGAGTTCACGCTTGAGCGCATCTTCGTCATCATATTTAATGTCATCATTTCGTCACTTTTGTTTCTCCTCAGACAAAGTGTAGCAAGCTAGGCTCTTTTGCCAGGCTATCGTAACCAAAGCCACTAAAGACCTTCCCGCGTCCTCTGCTATGACCGTGTGCACTGGTTGCAAATTCAACTATCGCTGCACTTGTTATAACGCAGCTATCATTCAAGAACAGCCCACAATTTGGAATTGGTCCGAAATGGTATTTTTCATTATTTCACACTAACCCGTTCCGTCAAAGCCGTGCTACCGAAAACACACCGTGTTACAGCAGTTCACCAGACAAGACAGCGTTGAATAAGTTATACGCTCATTTCAAAAGTCATTGCGCCACTTCCCAATATAAGCAATGTGCAATTTCGGGTAGATGTTGTGTTGTGTTTGCCTATGTCTCCATTTATTCTCTTTCCTATTAGCTTTTCACTTATTTTCAGCTCCTCACTTAAGGTTGCAACTCCCATGTTGAGATTGCCTGATTGTGGATGTAACGCTCTTTGCCGAAAACATATTTAAATACATATACACTGTAATGTCATCGTTTGTAAACGCGAAAAAACCTCTTCTCGTTACTTTTTATGCCACGTCTTGTTGCAATTGCAACTCCTATCAGTTCTGACGTGTGTTTTGAAATAACAGTACAGTGTCTTCTCTTTCTGTCCGCAGAGAAGTAAGTTATACTGACTCCTTTATCTTCCTGCTCATGTCGGTGTACAATACCCCATTTCTGGCGCAAGCGTTAGGATTGCATAGCGCTTTCTGAATCTAAAATGTAGTAGCAGTATGTGGGTGTTTATGACGCAAGGGCAGCCAAGGCCTAAGAGCGCCAAGATAATATTTAGTTGTCCTTCGCTGTCATTTTAGTGTCTCAAATATGTATGGCATGAGTATGATCCTATTACTAACAGTGCCTAATATATGGGTGGAAGGTGCCCTGATATTTTTGCCGCGAATGAGGCAAGCCGACAACGAAGGTGTAATAGAAAAATTCAAACTGCTGCAGGTGAGAACCCTCAAGGACAAATTGTTTTGATCCCTGTGGTCCTCCTGTCTTCGTACCTTCGCCTATTCCTCTTGGTTGATCTGGGGGCAATATACGGCATCCCCACCCTAGTCTTCTGCAATAAAATTTTCGGTTACTCTGGGAATAAATGTTACCTAAAAAATGAGTACATCCATGATTTATTGTCGCTCAAAAAGTGCAAAGGGTACAAAAATGAATGACATTCAGCGAAGAATAATTATGCAAGTAACGCATTTTGTAACCATGGTCGTAACTGCGAAACCAAGCCCAACTAGGGATAAAAATTGCTCAGATATTTCAATCTTCCCCGCGAATTTTGTAGCAATACGAGAGTCGTCGCCGTCTCCTGCCACGTGCTGCATCTTCTGTTACCCTTTCTTCCACCAAGCTCCTTCTCTCCCCTGTAGCTCGCTTCATGTGGTTTGCATGATTTCTTCAGCTCTATTCAATTTTTGGCGTCCGCACAATTCACGCGCAGTCTATTCGGACAACGGGGGGTTGTATTTTTTCTCTCTTCTTTTTCTGCACGGGACTGCGCTTGCGAACGTCATTTGTTTGAGTTGTGGTTTCCATTACAGCCGTCTGCGACACTGGACCTCATGGTTATGCATTTACACTTCACATAGTACATACCTCTTGTTTACTTTGCTCTGGATAATGTCGACGTATGAAAAATGCAAGAACTGTCAGTAGTACGGAAAGATGCTCCCACGTGTAATTTGTGTTAAAGCACTCCTTCATTTTGCACCCGAAGTTGAATCGAGTGACAGAGAGAAAGGGAGGCAGGCTAAGTTTCAGGTTTGGGTTACCAATAAAATTAGGTATACAAACTGAAGGTACTGTATTTATAACTATCGTTTCTGAATAACGAAGGCTGCAGATATCTTACGGTGGTGGTTGAGAGATAGTTCTACTTGACGGTGACAGGTGGGGTGACGGGCCAATTGAATATCGTTCATTTTTGTGGTTTAGACATACTTACGATAAAAGATAAAATATCTAATCTGCGCATTTTTTTCTCGTTACCTTGTGCAAAACCAGGTTTTTTTCAAGACGACTCACTTCTTTATTTTCCTATGGATAAAATCACCGCTGCTAAAATTTCCAAGCTTAATGGTTCAGGAATAGCTAACGACAAAAACTGCTTAATAAGCAATGAGGCATTGTTGTCTGGATTACGCATTACTACTAACGTGGCAATGACATTATTAGAAAAGTATACATCGGCGTATTTCCGCTGTACAAAGGGATTTCCACTGTTATGTCATAAGAATAATGTTACGGTGCGAGCTGTGCTTTCGCGGCCAGTTTCACGTGTTTTCTCATCCCGGTTTTATTTTCGGCTACAGGATTCAAACGATCTTACATCCCTGCCGCTCACTTCAAAAATTTTATAAAGGCCATGTTCTCGCAAACACGTTATCACAGTAGCAATTCATACGTTAGGGTTGCGTTTCTTCCGCTCACAGATATCCAGAAAGTACCTTACCACTTGTGCAAATACTTTCTCGGAGCAACTACTAAGTTTCTTCGGTTATAAACTAATATCGTAACAAAAACTTCAAGTCCCTTTCGACTTACGACAAAGATGGTTGAAACAGGACGCTTTCCTGTTTCATCTCGGACGAGGAACGTAGACGACAGCAAAAGATTCCCTCAAAATAAAGCTGACAACCCCCTCCGCTCCGCGCAAACCCGCCCCAGTCATAGCGTCGTTAGACCATCTTCGTCATTAGACGGGAGGCTAGAACTTTGAGGGGGGAATGGGCTAACGGCGTCAGGTGCGGGGTTTTAATGACGAGCCAGCACGTAATAGCTCAGCCAAATACCAAAGCCAACCCCCGAGCACCGAACCGCCACAAAATGCTCAGCTACCTGATCACTGTGATGGTGCTATCTGATAGCCGTCGGCTTCATAACGTGAAGTACCCAGGTTCGCTCCCCACCACGTGAAGCGTTTTCCCTTCATGTTTTATGATCTTCATCATCGTACACCCTCCTAATGTTGAAAGTTGACGTTCCTGTGGTGGGTTTTCATTACGACACCGCCTTCAATGATTCCAAGAGAGCGTTGGTTCAATATTAGTAAAAAGAAGGCACTCGCAGCCCCCTTGACATCGCCCTGACATTGTGTGATGCGGGACTCAAAGGGACTCTGCAATACTTCCCAAGAGCGCAATAGTTGCGCTGCTTGAACAAATGAAAAAAAAAGCCAAGCGGCCTTACCGCTCTCGGCAACTTTTAAAGGGACCCTGCGACACTTCTGGCCACCACTTTCACTCATTCGTTCCCGTATGGCAGCAGTGCAAAGGCTTTAGTTATCGCCAGCATGGAGCGGCACTCCGTGATTTGCTTGTTCCAGCAGAGCCGGCTTCCGTTTTGGCTGTGTTTTCGGGGCTTTATTTTTAAACTGGCTATCAAAGCCGTTCATTGCTGCTACTGAAGGAAATCCGGACAATAGCCGCTACACCGCTGTAATGACGTTATTCCAACAAAGCCAAGAACCCAAAAAAAAAGAGAAAATCTTTAGGGCACGTTTTGATGCTATCTGATGATCATAGGGCAATAATTTTTTGGCTGAGCTACTAGTTTGCGACTCACGAATCAAAATACTGGATGTGTTATTTGACTACGTTCTGCAAGCATTTAAGCGTTTGAAATGAAGTTGAAAAAGAGTTGCTGGGTCTCTCTAAGGGTTACGGTTTTAGACATACCCATCACGCTTTTTGCTGCCTATGTAAGAACGTTTCACAAAGCCAGCGAACGTAGCGAAATGTGTATTTAGGTTCCTTGTAAAGTTTGCTCCACCACACAGCGTTTGTCGCTTATTGCGGGCGGGAGGAGATGATGGCACACTCCCTCAGGCATTCGCAGTTCTAATAGTGCTCCAGCAGCTAACGTAACACTTACATGTTGCACGAGGTGGCTTCCCCTTGGTTCAAGAGACTAGGGATGTGGTCATCCTTGGCGTGAAAAGAAAATGTGCTCCACGCCGCTTTCATGCATTCCCTTCTTGTAGAAACTCGGATATCTACTGGCGAGGCCACATCTTTGGGTATATGCTTGCATTATGACGAAAGCGCTCTACGACTCATCAGTAAGACGACCTCCAGTGGTTTTGAGAAAACCATTGTATAAAAAAAGATTCTCCTTGAAGAAAAACTGCGCACGATGCGTTTCGTAGCGTGAGTCTAAACTTGACAGTGAAAAGTGTCATGGCCATTGCCACAAGAAAAGAGAAGATATAGGGATTGCATGAAAGCGGCCGGTCGCGCGCCCATACAAGAAGATAAGCAAATTAAGCGAATTCAGGTAGAACAATGCGGATGACTCGGAGAATTTGTGTGAGCGTTATCTTAAGGTTGCCGGACAAGGATGAAGGATATGTCGACGGTGGACGTTAATTCTGTGAGGGAACGTGTAGTAACATACATCTTGTGCCTATCTTTAACGAATCGCCACACAGGCTTTTGTTTTCAACCCATCTTAAGGACAACATAGAAGAGCCTGTGAAGTTGAGTTTCTTTGGATATTTTGAAGCGTTTGGTCGTTAATAGTTACATAGCTTTTTAGATAGCTAACGGGGCGTTACAGCAAATGCGAAGACACGATATGAACTTTGAAGCTTCAGTCTTGAACTCCCAAAGCCGAGCAGTCGTAATTCGTTTCCTAGCAACGTGCGCGTGAAGGAAAAGACGTTTCGCAATGTCGTAAAGGAAGTATTCCTGATAATGAAACTGCAGTAATTTTTCCTGCAGGAGGGAACATAGCGACAGCCAGAACAGGTACATTTCACTCAATTTTGACGGCAGACGCACAACAACCCCGGCAGTTAAAATTCTGCATACGTTTCGTACAAACAAATATTTGCGGCCACACTGCAATCCTAAAAAAAAAAAACTCGGGCCATCTCCACTAACGTGAAACCTAGGTAGGCGAGAAAGATGCAGTGTGCGCCGATGTTTCCCACAGCGAAATCGCTGCTATTGAGCAATGAGAGACAGGAGATGATTTTGGTTCAACTATATACACATGTACATTTATTATATGCAATCAGCGATCTTGTAGCTCATCCCAGTCAGTATGCATAACATATATTTGGGTTCTTCTTCCTTCTCTTAAGGCTCGTGGTGTTGATGAGGCACTTGCGCTTACACGTCGTAGAGTCTGCCGAGTTCAGGTAGAAATATACAGCCTTTCGGTAAAGTCTAGTGTCTTTGAAGCACAATTCGTTCTAGCGCGAGGCGTTGTAAAGCGAGTTTCCAGGTGCGTTCTGTTAGTACGCGTTTTGGCCCACGCAGGTGAAATGTCCCCACCCGAAGCATTGGAAATGGAGTGTCCCGGTGTGTTGTTTCAGTACGCGTTACGTTCTAGTGTGTGGCGTTGGAAAACGAGTGTCCGGGTGTTTCAGTGCCGTAACTTCATGAGAAGACTGCAGGAGACGCCGACAGCCCGAGCCCCTAAGCTGCTTCGCCCACTAAAAAACTGAGCCACGTACAAGGAAGCTGCAATGTGTAGCCTGAGAGCTAGATCTGATGTTTTTTTTTTTCAGACGATAAAGGCGGTATTGTAGATGTCCTGCCAAAGTGAAAAGTAAAAACAAATCCTGCTACCAGATCAAAAGAAATAATGCGTTGCCATGCTCGCACTGCGTTTGCACAAAAGAACTACAGCTAATAATGTTAATACCATTAGTGACCTGTGGACAAGGAAATTATTCGGTTTCAAGACCACCTAAAGAGGAAGACGGATGCTTCGTTTGAGCGTGATAGAATTCCTGGTGAAGTGTTACTTTTGATTACCTACTGAGGCAATCTCAATATCTTAAAACCATTTTCCCCAAAACATTCCGTCTTCTCCTGCTCTACCACCCCACTTAAAGACATCTGGAAGGGAGAATTTTAAACCCGTTTTTTTTTGTTCATTTACGACTTCTACAGATTCATTTAAGAGTTATCATTTATAAGTTCATCTTCGAATTTATTTACAAATACTAACAAAAATGATTCCCGAGCCGAACATGGGGTGCTGTGGTGATGCTGCGCGATAACCTATCGCCCAAGTGCAGATTTTCATGGAGTACCTAAGGTTGCTATTCCTTCTTTTTGCTGTTATTTCGAGGCTAGAGGTATAAATAATTTACTTTGGTTCTATTGTGCGTCTTTCTTTTGTTCACATCGCTGAAACGTCAACTTTTGCATTGCTTACTTCAATGTACTTTTTTAGCTTCCTTCTCAGACCCGCCCGCTGTGCGGATCATTTGTCTTTGTTTGCGTTTTGAACCACCGCTGTTAAAGAGGATGCTTTGCCACTACAAGCGCTGTGAGGCACCTGCATTGCCTGCGTGGCAGAGCGCTCGCCACTGGTGAGTCACCGTTTGTCCTCTACGTATTTGTTTGAAATTAAATACATGATCTACCCTCCGAGAACTCCTCCACTCTCTACGTCACTATGTGTTTGGGCACCCCACAACCCACCCCATTTCCACTCCTCTCCTATATTCAGGTCCCACTATCGCTGCACTGGACGCACCACTCACCGCCGAGGAACTACTCCAGGCCCGCAGCAAACGTACTAGAAATACGACTCCTCGCCGCGATCGCATCACCAACAACCTCCTCCGAAATGTCGATGAGGAGGCCCAAGAATTTATACTGGCTCCCTTTCACCACCGACAAGCGTACACCCTTCCTCCTGCGTGGTGCCACACCACGATTACCCTTATTCCCAAACCCAAGTGGTCGGTTTCACCCATTAACCTACGTCCTATATCCCTGACGTCATATCTCGGAAAGCTGCTGGAACATATGGTACACGCAAGAAGCATCCAGAAAATACTGAACTTTTTGCACACACCATGTTCGGTTTCCGTAACCACCTTTCCACTCAAGACGTCCTTCTTCAGCTAAAAGAACAGGTCATATACAACCTCAGCAACATTCATCCAAGCGCATTTATGGCTTTGGAGTTACAGTCGTGCTCACTATGACCTACACCGCTCATTAGTATTCACCGTTTTGTAGAACCTTTGTCGGGCACCCGGGGTAAAGACCAAGTACACATTAGGAGCATAACGTCCTAATGAATCAGGCCTTATCCTAACGTATATTCTCATAGTCATTGTTTTGTCGACATAATTTTCTCAATACTAATGAGCGGTGTAGGCCATAGTGAGCGCGACGGTACGTAAAGCCTTTGAAAATGTCACCCATGAAGCCATCCACAATGGGCTGAACACCACGCGCTGTGGTCAGCGCACCTTCGACTATGTACCGGCATTATTAGCTGACCGAACTGCCACAATTCGTCTCGAATCACTGGCTTCCCCAACCTTCTCGACACCTCCCAAGAGAACCAAGGTTAGGTTATCTCCCCCTTATTGTTCGCTATTGCCCCTTTAGATCTGCCTAAGCAGGTTCCCGGAATCACTAACCCGCACCACGCTCTCTGTAGAATCTGAAGCATTGCTACACAGCTTCACCGCCGTCGATTGCCTTTGCTTGCTGCTGCGAGCAATTCTTTACCGATTCCAGTCTCCCTTGACTGGCATCAACATCATCATGTACCGTGCTTCACGAGTGCACACACTGCTTCTTTGTCTTCACCTTACCACTGGATGCTCCATTAAACATCAATCAATCAATAAATCATCAATCAATCAAACATAGACCTCAATGGTCACTTCTCTCACCCCTTGACGCTTGATTCTGGTCCCTGGAGGTCGAGGGATCTCACAACTTGGTGCCGAAACCCGGGACGTCAAGCGACACGACGAGGTGAGCCATGGAGAGAGATTCAAGTAGTCTACCGCATTGCTCACCCCGAAGCGAGGGGCAGGCGTCGAGGCAGGTAAACCGGTTGCACAATGTTCGCAAAATCTTTCTAAAACTCATCAGAAGCGTATCGCCGAAACAAACTCCCACTTTAGGAGAACCGAAGGACGTCGAGGCCGCTGTTTTATTAGCCAGGCTCCAGTAGAACGCCGATCCACTTAATAGTATCAATGACAAGCTGGAAGCTCTGGCCCGTGGAGCCAAACTCGGTGGGCAACACGACGACGCTCTAGTCAGTGAATGAGGCGCACAGGATTATCGCCTCACTTCAAATGAGACTTTACAATACCAAGTGAGAATGCACCACCGAAGCCAGATGTGAGAGAAGACCGACTCCACCGGAAGGTGCATCGAATAGTTCAAGCGACAGTAAAGGACATGAAGAGCAGACCGGGTCTACCACGAGCAAACGACTTCAACGAAATCGATGGGCATTTCGGTAATTTGTCATCGACCCCTAGAAGGCTCAAGCAAGCTTGCATCCCCAGCTGCAACGACGCACTGCGCCTCTTTGAATGACCAGCGCGCTGAAACAGAACTTGAGATACACCAGACAACTGTGCATACTTTGATGAGACCTGTGCATGCCGGAAGACTGGGAACACCCCACCGGCAACGGGAAGATACCCAAACAAAACTGCACCAACCTGTAAAAAGTCTTCACTACGAGACAAGCGTGCCCAATCTTCGGAGATATGTGACTGCGACAGGAGTGCGCACGGGTAAGACCGGCTACCAAGAGAACAAAAGTGCAGCAGCTGCAACTGCACGAAGGAAAGTCCACAAAAGAGAAACTGCCCCAACGTGGTGTTCGTAAAATCACGGACCCCTGGACGACTGTTTACCTCCACGTCGGCTTGAGGGACGAAGCCGAAGATTGCGCACCCACTTCTTCTGGAAAGAGGCCACATAAGAATGCAACCAAGGACAGGATGACAAATGTGATTAGGAAGGCTACCATGTGTTCTTAAATCGAACAAACCTGGGGAACGTTGTGGTACCGCAACAATGGACACTACACAACATGCAAACATTTCAGGTTCCCATCGGCATTTGAGGTACTAGTGCAAGACGTAAAAGAACCAATCTCTGGGGTCAGTGCGCACAAAAATATAAGCAAGAAAATATGCTTGTGGTTCAGCCCCTGGCGTGATGATCATGAAAACAGATAGGCCGAAAGTACAAAGAAAGGCGAAGTCCAGAAGAAAGAGAAGGCCGCAAATAAGAAATAAAACGGTATAATTCGGACACAGACTAGACGTAAACTGCAAACCAACCAGACACCATCACCGCTCATGCGAACTGTTTTTGGCCGCGAGGGTATTGAAACGTTTGAGGAACGACGAAGTTGAAGCAGCATCAGAGCTCAAGAGAGACGCAGAAGAACAAGACGACTAGGAGGGGCGACAAGATGGCTGCAAAGATGAACGCTTCTCTGTAAATACTGTAAATATATTGGTTTTTCCCAGACGACCGCCAACTCCATTGGGCTCTGGTGCACTCCATCAAGTCAACGTTGAAGAAAATATTGGGCCTCCGACTAGTTGACGCCGCAGATCTCTCAACGGTCGTCACTGAGGTGTACGCAATCGTCAACTCCCGCCCTCTGACATTCGTGCTTAGCGGTATATGAGACCCTACCCCGCCGCCACCATCGTGCTTTCTCGTCGGCAGAAGGCTCACTGCGCTGCTTCCATTGAATGTCCTAGTTAAGTTTACTTCGACGAGTCTGAAGAGAATGTGGGAGGAAAGAGAGCGGATGCTGGATGAATTGTGGATTCTTTGGAAAAACGAATACCTGAATGAACGACGTTTTCGAAGCAAAACACGTAGTGGGTCAGCAGATCGTATAAAGCCCAGGGCAGTTGTGCTGTCCGAAGACCCCAACAAGCCCACACTTCTTTGGAGCCTCGGTCGCATCGAGCAGATCCAGGCAGATCGCGATCAAAAGGCGTGCTCGTGCTCCATTGGCCTTCCTAATGAACTCGTGACAAAGCGGCCCGGTTCGTCCAGCGTCTCTACTCTTTGGAAGCAGACTGACCTCCTAATTCCGGTGGCCGGGAAGATGTAGAATCTTCTGGAGCATTGGAACACAGCTCCATCACCATCGACTGCCTTTACCCTGATGCTGCGAACCATCTTTATAAACTGAGGCAGCTGCAGTCTCCCTTGACTGGCATCACCATCATCATGTATCGTACTTCACGAGCGGCCGCATTGCTTTATTGTCTTCACCTTACCGCTCGACGTTCCATTAAACATAAACCTCGATGGTCACTTCTCTCACCCCTTGACGCTTGACTCTGGTCCCTGGGGGCGATAGATCCTACACTCTCTGCGTGCATGATCTTACCTTCTGGATCACCAAAGAATCATCCGGCACCCAAGAGTCCGCTTTACAAGAAGGAGTGGACAACGTCCTCACCTCGCATCACGCGGTCTCACCTGTGACAACTCAAAATTAGCCCTTCTCGTCCGTCATGCACGTACCAAAACAAGACCATCAGGCCCGCCTCCGGACCGTCACGTCATGATTCACCAGAAAACCATCCCGCAAGTGAAGACATTAGGAATTTCGGGAGTAAGCTTCCACACAAATGGTTCTAGAACACCACTCCAACGCTAACTACACTCCTCTATATTACAACTCACCACGTCATTCGTTGTGAATGCATGCTCAAACACGGTCTTCAAAAACAAGACGTGTCAACCTGTGCAATCATTATTGCTCAGCAGGTTCACATATGGCACTTCCTATGTCAAACTCCGACCCCAAGAACACTCCGAATTGGATGCTCTCAGGGATCCAGCCTACAAAATAGCCCAGGTATTACCGGCTTTCACTTTGACCAACACGCTCCCTCAACTTCGCCTGCAACATTCGCTCTCCTAACTCATAGAAGCTAAAAGAACCAGCCAACTCTCTCGCCTTACACTCAACCCTACAGGCCACACACTCCATAATTTAGGCCGTGTAATACCAGAACCACATGAAGCACTATACCCGATACCACCTCATATATGGACCACCACCGCCACCACCACTATCGTCATCATAATCATCAGCGGCCTATTTCCACCTACCAGAATTCAAAAACCTCTCCTATTATTCTCCAAATATCCCGGTCCTGTGCTAACTGCGACCAATTTATCCCCGCAAACTTCTTGATCTCATCTGCCCATATAACATTCGGCCGCCCCCTGCCACACTTGCCCTCTCCTGGGATCCACTCTGTTACCCTTATAGACCAACGGTTACCTTGCGTTCGCATTACACGCCCTGCCCACAATCATTTCTTCTTGTTAATTTCTATTAAGATGTCCTTTACACGCGTTTGTTCCCTGAACGACTCCACTCTCTTCTTGTCCCAGTAGTGTTACACCTATCATTTTCCGTTCCATTGCTCGTTCAGTCGTCCTCAATTTAAGTTGAACTCCCTTTGTGAATCTTCAAGTTTCTGCCCGTGGGTGAGTGCCGGCAAGGTGCAGCTGTCATACACTTTCTTCTTCAGGGACAATGGTAGGCTGCCATTCATTATCTGAGAATGCCTGCCGACTGCACTCCACCCTATTCTTATCCTCATAATTATCTCGGCCTCGTGGTCACAACTTGACCGGAGTTGATATATTCGCTGACCACTTCCACTGCCTGGCCAGCGTTCTCAAATCGCTGTGCTGTCCCGAAGTTATAAATCATTACTTTAGTTTTCTGCATATTAATTTTCAAGCCCCCGGTTCTGCTCTGTTTGTGGAGTGCGGTAAGCACGCTTTGCAATTCGTCCCTCGAGTTTCTTAGCAAGGCAACACCATCAAAAAAACTGAGGTTACTGAGGTATTCTACATTAACTTTTACTCCCACCTGTTCCCAAATAAATGTGAATACTTCTTGAAAACATGCTGGGAATGGCATTGGAAAGATTGTGTCTCCTTGTCTGACGCCCTTCCTTGTAAGTATTTTGCTGTTCTTATGGAGGATGATGATAGCTGTGGACCCACTGTAAATATCCTCTAGTATTCTTACATAATGCTCGTCTACACTCTAATTCCGTAATGCCGGAATCACTGATGAGGTTTCGACCGAGTCATGCTTTCTCATAATCTATGAAGGATATATATATATACTCAGTATAGTATAGTATACTCCGGGTTCAGTATACTCCGCGCACTTCTTTATCACCTGATTGATTCTGTGAATCCGGTCCACTGTTGAATAGCCATTACGATTCCCTGCTTGCTCTTTAGGTTGACTGAAATCTGAGGTGGCAGAAATTCTGTTAGCGATTGCCTTGGTAAGTACCTTGTAGGTGACTGACAGTAAGCTGATCGGCCTGCAATTTTTCGAGTCCTTCATGTCCCCTTTCTTATGAATTAGGATGATGTTCGCGTTCATGCAATATTGCGGTGCCCTCGCGGTCATTCTGCATTGCGTGTACAGGTTTGCAGTTTTATTGGTACAAATTTCCCGCCATCCTTCAAGAGGTCGGCTGTTATCTGACCTTCACGAGGTGTTTTGCCCCCTTTCATTTTTTTTTCAAAAGCTTCGTTACTTGTCTTTAATGGTGGGATGTCTCTTTCCACTGAACTACTTTCTCTTTCGGCATTATCCTGGCTTCCCTGGCTGCTGTACAGATCTCTATGGAGCTCCTCGGTTACTGTGACTTCTTTATCCATATTCGTGGTTAGTCTGCCTTGGTTGTCATTAGGTGATACATCTAATTTTTTCCCACGACTACACGCCTCTTGACTGCTTTCAGGCTGCCTCCATTTTTTACAACGTATTCTATCCTGTCCATATTATGCTTCCGTATTTCAGCTGTCTCACCCTTATCCATTAACTTCAAGAGCTCCATTAGTTCTATTCTGGCAGCTTCAGTGGAGATTGTCATGGTATGACGGTTCCTAATTAGATCTTTCGCCTCCTGGGAAGGTCTACCAGTGTCTTGTCTAGCCATCGGGCCCCCGACTTCTACTGCACTCTCCATGATATTACGTGTGAGGTTGTCGCCGGCTTCCTATGTCGTAAACTCTGCTTCATCGGTAATAGCTGAATATCGCTTCTTGAGCGCGATCCTGAATTCTTCAACTTTACTTCTTACTGTTAGCACAGTGATCGGCTTCTTACATACTAGCATGTAACTGTCCCTCCTCAAATCTAGCCTTAATCGAGATCTTACCACGCGGTGGTCCCTACACCTCACCCTTTCGAGCACTTCCACATCCATTCCTCCCTGATTATGCTCCCTTCCGGGTCTCCTGTTTTTACGGAAGACGATTTTCATGATGCGGAGAATATTCCCTTCTGAGAACTCGACTAGTAGGTCCCCCGTGCTATTTCTACAGCCCAGACTATAGTTCCCAACTGCCGTTTCTCCAGTCTGATTCTTGCCTACGTTAGCACTGAGGTCTTCCATAACTACGCTATACTGTGTTTTTACTTTAGCCATTACCGATTCCACATCTTCGTAGAGGCGTTCAACTAGCTGGTCGTCGTGCCTGGATTTATGCGCGTAGCTTTGGACCAGCTTAAGTTCGTACCTCTTATTAGGCCTAATTACAGTACCGGCGGCTACCCTTTCGTTAATGCTATGGTGTTCGTCTTTCTTCCCAGGAATGCTATTATTGGCTAGAAATCCCACTTCCAATTCTCTTCTGTCTACCATACAATGATAACACTGGACGTGTCCATTTTCAGCACCGTGAGGGCTTCACCGGTCCTCCTAACCTGACTAAGCCCTATTACATCCCATTTAATTCCCTCTAATTCCTCGAACAACACCTCTAGACTGGCTTCGCTAGATAAAATTCTCTTGTTAAACGTTGCCAAGTTCACATTCCAATGGAGGCGTATCCGCCTCCAGAGATTCTTAGAGCCGTCTGCTGCGTCACAGGTCTGACCGCCGCCGTGGTCGGTTGTTTCGCCGCCACTGGAGACTGAGGGGAGTAGGTTAATTGGCGTATTTATGGTAGGTTGCGGCCATTAGTAAACCAGCCTGGCCAATCCTGCTCTAGTGTAGTAGTGCGCTACGGCAATGGTCGCCGGGGTCAGGGCACACCTCAAGACGCATTCTGCAATTCCAAAAACACGCGGCTTTTTTTTTTTTATTCCGGTGGAAATTTTCTGGCCCCGAAATTCGAGCCATGCTCCTTCTGCACACGAGGCGGATGCTCTACCTCCACGCCAACGCTACCACCATCAAAGTCGCCCCAAATCCAGCGCCTATGCATCCCGATTACACAAAGCACGTCGCAACGCTCTGGTTCGCTACCTCCATAAGTAGTCATCGGACAACGACACCCGCTACCCGGACATCGCTCGCTCACCTTCCCATGCAAACGTAGCGGTCACCGACAGCAATGACACCGTATACACCGTGGCCATGACCGCCACGTATTCCCATCTGCAGCGGAAGCTACTGCAATACCCCTAGCAATGCGTACACAAACGTCCGGCTACCTCACGATTAACACCAACTCGCAGCAAGCCTGTCCACATATCTCCTTGGGACAATTCCTGTACCAAACTTAAAGCTTCTACAAGCCGCTGTATCACCTCCTAACGTAACCATTGTCTGGACGTCATGTCACTGCGCCTTCCCCGGAACGAACCAGCCCGCGCTGCGTCCCGCAATCTCGTCTACCGGGCAATCCCGACAATGCCAGTCCCTTTGAACACCATGAAAGACATGCTACACCCACTACCAGGCACCTACTCCGATATTTTACCGCACTATCACCACACCCGCCGAGAATACCCTCCTACACACCCTGCACCCACCAACGAAGAATCGCCCATCTGGCGAAGTCTCTAAAACAAATACATTCTACAACAGCGCCATCCTGTTTAATCTCCTTCAGCGGGTTCACCTGCAACTGCCCTGGCTGCCTCACCTTTACCACAACCCCTATGTCGTATTCGTCTGGACACACCTGCTCTCACCTTCTCCCCTCACCTACTCCTGAGCAGTGCGAATGCGGGCTAACCAGCTCAGACTTGCGGGACCAGCAAAACCTGATCCAGCGGGCCAACAGAGCAGCGACAGCACGCGGCTACGTAGACTAAGGCGGCCACCCATGGGCTTTAAATATTTAAAATTAACGTTTGTTCTTCCCGCTTCTCCGACGAGTCCTTGCTGTTTTAACATTAAAGGTGTCACCCAGCATATAGCACTCCGAAGTTGGACCCCCTTGTGGCAAGTTGGTGAATGGCGGTGACGGTAGAATGTGGTAGAGTTGTTTTTAGGTCTAAGGGGCCATGCTTTTAGATGAAGGACCACAGTGAACAGAGCATGAGCGGCAGGTGGTGCGCAATTTTTTTGGCTATTCTGGAGTACAGGGAAAACCGTTCCGGGAGGACAACGTTTTCCTAATCAATCTTTTGTACCGGAAAATCCATACTTGCGTATATGATATCTGAGATATTCTGAGATATTCAGTCGCCTTTCAAATTTTTTGAGCGGAAACCGGCAGTTAACACGCGTCGTAAAAAAAACCCTGGGCGCCTTCAGGGAGTAGAATGCAGTTAGAACGACCCACAGCTTGATTGGCAGTTAGTGGATGAAAGGGTGATTCAGAAAAGAATACAAAGCCAATTAGAGTAATTCAATGCAATAAGAAGAATGAAAGCTACATGACAGGCTTTGGTAAAGGCTTTTGTAGTGGTTACGCGACCACCACCCACCCAACTTGTTTAACCCCGTCTACGCAGTCGTGTTCATTCTTGGTAAATCGCGCCAGTTTGAGATAATATTTATGCTCCTGCATTTATCGGATTCTCATTATTTCCTGATATTGTAACTTCACCAATTCCACATCCCCTCTAACTTTGCTGACTGGATACCGTTCTATTTAAATCTAAGCTATCAATTCAACAACGTAAATGACCGGTGTTCTGACTCCCTTCCCGTAAATTCAGGTGTACAGGAAGGGAACGTGCTAAGGTCGTTGCCTTTCTTAATTTACATAAATGGCCTAATGACCTACTTAATGAGAGCGTTAGTACGAGATTGTGTGCCAAAGATTGCTTAGTTTTGAAAAAAATTAAGAGTAACAAAACTAACTTTTCTTGAAATCACTGTCAAAGCTCTATATCCCAGTGGGGAAATAGGTAGCGCGTGAAATGTATTCTCAAAAAAGTGTTCATTCATGTTACCAAGAAAAATTTCCCCTTTAATACTAATACTGTAATTACAGCCTTGCGATTCCCTGAAATGAAGGATTTAGGTATCTTGGCGTAACGCTTACCACTTATATAACGTGGTCCAAACAAATGAGTGCTTTCTGCGCATCTGGTCATTGCACGCTTGGTTTGGTAAGACACCAGCTCAAATTATGCCTCCGCATTGTAAACGTTCAGGTAACAACACGTCTAGACGAGAATACGCACGCATTGTTTGAGATCCATCGTACAAGAAACGTATAACAAACTTGAGGAAATTACAGACTTGTCGTTTGTTTTATATACGATCGTTACAACAGGCATGTTTCTCCAACTGAACCAATGAATTAACAGAAGTAGCTCCTTAGAATGTAGAAATAAGCTTGGTGGGCTTAATGATTTTCCATTCTGGCATCGTGATTTAAAGCTTGGCCTCTACAACTAACGGCAGCCCTCAACCACCAGACCCATGCGGCATCACCATTCTTGTAAACTCACTCCATTTTCTACCGAGAAATGTAAATATCTGTTCCTCAAAGAACTACAACAGACTAGAATGCCCCTTCAAGACACGTATTCACGTCAGGAAAGGTACCCAGAACAATTGAACACCTGGCCAACATTTAAAATTTCAGCGCCCTAATATTTTTATGCCAATTCAGTGCATTGTTGCATGGTTACGAATTGCATGTTTGCATGGTTAAGAATAAAAAATATAAATGGGAGTAAATAAGTAAATCAAGCTACATACAAGTGAAAAACAAACCTAAGTAAATTAAGAAGTACTGAAATAAATTACAAACGAAGACAAAGCAAATAAAGAGAAAGCAATGCAATTACAGCAATGTTAAAGAATTATTCTTAATGAAAGGAAATTGAAGCGAATCGCAGAATGACTTGACGCATATCAAACAGAATTAAACAAATTAAAATGTATCAATAAAAACACGAGTGAAATAAAATAGATCCACAAGAAACAATAAGATTGAAAAAACAACTTCACAGAAATGGAAACAAGAAGGATCATAGTATGATATATTTAGGTTCTGATTGAACAAATTTATATTGCATTGAAGTACCAAAAAGCAAGCCGGATCGAAGCCCATCTTTCAAAATTACAAAGGGAGGCCCCGAAAATTCAGGAGAACTCCTGTGTCTGAATCAACATGAACTTTTGTTTCATGTTGATCCACTGATTCACCCTGATGCACTTTGACGTACGTCAATGCATTCTGTTACCCGCTATAATTTACTTTAATTAAAATTATTCTCTTTTTTCCCGCTTGATTTGTGTAGCTTTCTTTTTATTTTTTTCTGTGTTATAATTCAGTTCGAGACATCTTATTCTGACGTATTTTATGTTAGTTCAGGTGTTTCTAATCTACCTTTCTTATTCATTCACTTATTGTTCTTTAATTCATAACTCATACTGATTCTTTCAATTTCCTTTCTATGTCTTTTTATTCACTTGGTTTAATGCTAGCACACTTTATATTTATTAAGAAACGCTCATTCATCTTCACTCACTTCTCACTAATATTACAAAGAAAAGAAATTTATTTACTTTGATTTTTTATTATGAAACTAGCTCATTAACCCTCAGTGGTGGCTCAATGGATAAGGCGTTGCGCTTCTGAGCATGAGATCGCAGTTTCGATTCATCGCCGTGGCGGCGAGTTTTCCGATGGAGGCGAAAAGCAATAACGCCCGTGTGGACGATATTTCGCCGCACGTACAGATCCCAAGGTGGTCAAAACTAATCATCAGCCCTCCACTACGGCGCACCTCGTCTTCTGCGTTGCGTCGGCGCGCTAAACCCTGCAATCAGTCAAATTAGTTTAGTGGATTTGCTTTGTCTTCCTAATTGACTTTTGTTCCTTTCGTGTCACTTTCATGCTTCGCAATACACTTGAATTAATCCCAATGCCCTCTGCAATAACTTAAAAATCATCGTTGCATCCACTCATGCTTACTCATGCTTTCGTTCACTTCCTTAAGTTCGCCGGACACACCAAGGAAAGTTTTGTACGATGTGTGTTGGCTTCCGGTTTTGTTTAAACTTTTGAAGCCCACTCAATGACAAGACGTGTAAGGCTTTCGCTTTATGTCATAGTTATCATAGATATAACTGCTTTTATCACATAACAGATTTATCATAGTGACTGTGTCATTCTCCAGCAATGCTCTTTTCCTCTGTGCCGGAATATACGCAAAAAAGCGCGCAGAACCTTGCGCTGGTGCCCCGTTCAGTGTAGGTAATTGATCTTAAACCACGGTCACTTGGGCAGTAAAAAGACCGCTGGGACGTACTACAGTCCCCGCCCGTGCACAAATGTGCGGCGCACTACGCGCGATGACACGTTGAACGGGAAAAGAGCAATTACGCGGCGGTGTTTTTGCCACGAAAGTGTTTTATGCCGGGAATAATGAAGATTTCACTGACGTCATATCTGTCACAGAAGTGACGCCAGTACAACAGTACAACGAAGCAAGTGGCTTGTAAAGCGGCCTGCACACAGGGGTTTCTTTGCGGGGAAGCAACTTTTAGCACTAAAGAGTACAATATACTTCGGGTTGTTTGTTTTCCGGTTTTATATTTTCAAGCGAAAGTGTTTTATGTCGGGATGCACGACGATTTCACTGACGGCATATCCGTCACGGAACTGACGCCAGTACACCTTTGCGAAGTGACCCACCAGCAGGACGTCGCTCGCCAAGCGTACGCACAGTACAGCTGCCGACCCGCAAATCATGCTCAGCTGCAGATTTCGCTGCACATTTCACTAGCGATTCGTATTGCGGAGGAATCAACCACAGTTTTTTTTTCAACGAAAGGCGTAGCGGACAAACAATGACTGAGCAGTTGTGGGCTTTGTAACGGAAGCGATGCGGGCGCTTCACGACTGATATGGCCAATAGTGCTCCTTTCGGCAAAAGCACCCTCTGTTGCAGCGGCAGCGAAAAATGCGAAAAGAGACAGGCTGGTCATATCAGGGTAGCCTCGTACACGTGGATGGGAGTTATCTCGAACCCACTGTCACCAATAGACGTCGGCTCTGGAAACCAGCGGCGCCCCGCTAGAATGTTATAGACAAGTCTGTTACCGTCTGTTCATTTTATTGCGGAGTTCGGAAAGTCCGTTGAACGATTGATAAAATGAACAAATGATCTGGTATTTGCTGATACAATAAAATAACTCCCCCTTTGTAATTGACTAACTGTATTCAATTATTGATCGCCTAATACTATATTCATTTATTAACATTGCAGCTCAGAAAATGAAGACACTGGCACCATTGTGTTCGCTATCATCTGTGTTATTGTTATCCTGGGGCTACTCGTGGGACTATCGGCGGTTTTTATCAATGTGGTGATAGGTAAGTTATTTCAACCAGCAGCGTTGGGCGGCGTTTTGTCTGGTTGCGTTTTTCCTGGCTGAAGCATCCGAGAAAACACCCTTCTGTTGTAGACGAATTTTAGAAACGCTGAAGTACAGCGTTAAGTGCCAACGAAGCGATGTAAAATTTGTATTGTTGCACAAATGCATCTGCATGGTGTATAACCTTGTGTATGTACCGTCACAAACAATATGTGGCAATTATAAACTGAAAACATTTTCTAGCAGTACTACTTATAAGTTATTTGACGTCCGAAATAAAATATCTAACAATACAAATAACAACGTGGCCTCGATACGTCTAATTCATAGCATGAAATGGCCTGGACACACAAGTACTTTCCCCTGAGCACTGTTGCATTCACGAAGGCGTATCCCAACCGACCTCCGTTGCCTCCGTCAGGTAGTGGTAGCATGGTGGACGATCTACAAGCAGAAGTTCCGCCTTGTTGTTGACGACAAAGAGCGCAGCGCCAATTTAACTGGTTTACTGCATGGCGAGGAACGAACACCGATGATACAAGAACACCCTTGCGGTTGAGGTGGGAGTATGACTCGTACGGAGCAGCGCTGCTTACGGAAGCCCGTTGTGTTGTCCGGTTGTTCACTGAATTAATGCGCAGAACTTCGACGGCTCCACCACCTTCCCGGGTATTTGCACACGGCCCTAACAAAGTGGAGACACACAAGAACGCTATTTCTCGGGGTCGGGGTAACCGGCGAACGCTGAGTGCGAGATAGAGGGGAAAAGAAGATTTCCGTAGGCGGCGTCCCCTCTCTGATTCCATTCCCAAGACAACTCTAGTAGAAGCAGTTTCTTCCAGAATTTGCAACCGACTTGGGCGGGAATCATCCCCAGCACGGGCACGAGCGGAGGACAGGCTTCTGCGTGCCGTGGCTTGATCACGAGGGCAGGCTTTCTTGCAGCACACAACTTGACCGCACTACACCATAGTTGCACTAGGCGCGCTCAGGGTAGCGGCGCGCTCAATCGTATCCGCAGTAAGCTTTAGTGAGTAAGCGTTACTACACAATGTTGTCTCATTTTGAGTATGTTGTGTACCTCTTCCCTTTATTCTTGCCGTTGCTCCCGACTCCCATTAGAAGCCGTTTTTAATAACCCTCAAAGCACGTCCCTAGGGCAGTGTTTTTTTCCTCACTGGAGAATAAAGAATAACAGGTGGAAATTCGAGCGGGACAGGGATTTTGCGTTCAAGATTATAAACCTTTCGACAAGGTACCACATGACAAAATAATAGTAAAACTTAAAAAAACATTCACATTCCGCATATTTTTGTTTCTTGGATGGCAGCCTACCTATCCAACCGCCAACAGCTTGTAAAAATTAAGGAAGAACGATCTCGGTGTCTTCCTGTTCTCTGGGGCTCCACAAGGTAGTGTTTTGGGACCATTGATTTTTCTGTTGTATACAACGATTTAGTAATCGTTGTTGACCATACTGTTCAAATTCGATTCTTCGCTCACTATTGTGTTTTGTTTCGGGAAGTCACAAGTACTAATGATCAGAACGAAGTCGACAAAAACATTGAAAACGTGCGGAAGTGGTGTGAAATTGAGGAATGGAAATAAATTTGGTGAAAAGTGTATATCTTTGTGTGATAAGAAAGAAAAACCCGAGTGAACACGTGTATAAATTAGGAACGTCTTCACTCCCACAGGTTCAAAGCTATACGTACCTAGGCGTTACATTAAAAAAACTTATCATAAAACTTGCGCATAGATACCATTTGCTCGTCGGCCTTCTGGAAATTATGCCTCTTAAGATATAAGCCCCGATATCCCCGTCCAAACGTTAGGCTTCTTAGTTATTTTTCTTTCGTTAGGGCGAAGCTGGAATATGCGAGTATCGCGTAGGACCCCTACACTAAACAAAACATTCAGAAACTGAAAAGAATTCAGCAGAAGGCCATTCGGTTTGTTTATTCTAGGTATTTTCGAACGGACTCCCCCTAAGACATATTGCTAGGTAATAATATTCCTTCCCTTCAGGATTGTTGAAAGAAGTCCCGCCTTGACTTTCTGTCTCTTTTATATAATCGCAAACTTGCCATTGATGCAACCCCTTTTCTTTCTTCCTTAACCACAAGACCGACAAGACATCACCAACCAAATGCACTAACTCCGTACTTCGCGACAACGGAAACGTTCAAACTTTCGTTTTTTCCATGCACTATTTTGACTGGAACCAGGTTACCGAATGAAGTACTTCCGATACTGGGTAACTGTGCATTGTTTTTAGTGTATGTTTTATTTTATTGCTCTTTGCATTGTACGATGCCCTCCTGCTTGGACCGAAGTGTGGTCCGCAGTATGTATTAAAAAAATGATGAACTCCAAGCGTTAAACGCTTTCGAAGTATGTATTGCAGAGGCGTCCGCATAACCGTTTGGTTTTGTTGTGGTGTATACCGCGTCCGTCTACGCCATAGCAGCTGGCGTTCCCGTGTACGTTTGCAGAAGCGGACGACTCCGATGGAGGAGGCAGGAGCACCAGTAGTACCGCGTTGGAGGGTTTCACCGTTGGAGGAGGCGGGAGCACCTCTAACACCTCGATGCACGCTATCTCCGATGTAGGAGGCACGAGCACCACTTCCACCCCGATGCACGATATCTCTGATACGCCGAGCCCACCTGCATCACCGGTAAGTTTCTGGAGAGAACGGCTGTACCGGTGGTTGTGGTAAACGTCCCCTAGTTGAAGGGATTCTATCTGTTAGAAGAAACCCTTGAAACGTGTTATTCAAACCTGCGCTCCATAAATATACTTTTAGTGACCCTCTAAACTAGCTCTCCGAAACAGGCGCGGGAAAGGCATCCGGCCATATTAAGCATCGGAAATATAAAACAACGTTTATAATGACCTATAGCGGATGAAAATTGAGAATCAGTGACTTGTTGAAGAAAGTGGGTGAAATGAAAATTGTCACGAACTCGAAGTCCACGAAATGCCGGCTCTCTTCTACTTGTATCTGAGATCGAACAGGAGGGGTCGATAATGGCACACAGGAAAAGACAAAGGAAGCAAAACAAACACATCATTGTTTTTGTTTCCTAACGGTTTCTAATTGCTGTTCTGTGCGGGAAATACGTAGTTTACTTCCTTCAAGCATTGTATTTCTTGACTTCTTGTGTTATGCGCCAAAAAATCCGATACCCGAAATATTTGTCGAACACCAAAGCAACATTTGTCGAACACCAAAGCAACGTCTAACCACATCTGCATGGCCACACTTCTAATTTTGGGAGTATATGTCTTATACGGCGTGGGGACTGACTAATAGGGGAATATAGGGAATTGTACCTTAACAAAGGAAACGGAGAAATTGTTTTTTCGGAAACTCCGGGTTATCTCGAAATTTTGTACGGATATCAATGGGCTTCTTGCTAGTATATGTCGCCAGTGGGTATCACTAAACGTAGTTTTGCGGCGGTGCCTTAACCAAGATTATAATGCGAATCTGCATTGCGGAGTAACGAGCGCCTTTTTGAAGATTTGCCAATGTATGTCTCACTGAAGGATATACCAATTACTTTCAGCCGGTGAATGTTACTCATGCAATGCGGAAAACTAATTTTGAAGATTTGCCTTACGACGCTGCTAAACAAGACTATTTTTGAAATTACAGCACTGAAAAGCCGGAAAGGCTTTGTTGTCCCTCTGCATCTTTCAACTGCGGCGCGATGTTCAGAAAGCGGAGCGACATGTCTTGATGGAATGAGGCCTTAAAGGGGCACTGACACAAAATTTTGAAGGCGAGATAACTTCGGAGATAGATTGGTGGGAACACATATACATCATCTGCAAAATATCACCGGTGAATACAGCCTAGAACATATTTAAAATCAATCTTGAAGTGTGCGAAACGCAACCGAGCGGCCAGCAGAGGACCACGCGCAAGTGTAAATAAACAACATCCAAACACGTCACGAGTTTGTGTTTGCCGCTTCCGCACTGCCGGCTCGCCGCTCCAATCGGAGGGCCGGAGGGCGGAGCTTCTTCTCTCGAGAACGAACGACCCGATCGTTGGCGGCGGAGGCACCGTGATTTCGTCAGCTCATCGGGCAGCTGGCCGCGACCAAAGTTCTACAGCGATTCCAGGCACTCTGTTTCTATTACTGTTTATTACCATTGGATGCGGAAACGCGCCGGAGGCACGAAAAGGCCACTGAGCAAGCCGCACTGTCGCTGTGCAGGCGGCGGCCACGGCCGCGAAGTGGCCCACGCTGGCGCAGGTAGCTCGAGTGATAGCTTGTTACCGCTGCACGAAATTGTCCCCAAGTCCCGACCATGGTGGCTTACATGAGAAAGGAGTTAATGATGCCATGGCGGGTTGCATTAAAAATTGTCATCTGCACCGCTTACGAGAGCGGCACTCGAATATCCGCCGCAGTGCTAAGCCGAACACATCTGTAGGCGGACCTGTAGGCAGACCGGCCGGCAGCTCCCAGCGCGTGTCTTGCCACCCACCGTCTCGAGCGTCGCGCGTCGTTCGTTAGCCGCGGTAGCATTTGCACTCGCAGCGCCTGCGTCACATCCACGGTCGCTTTTTAATTAGGCGCCTCACGAGATCAGTACGGGGGGGCATTCGCAGAAACTGCCGTCGATGCGGATTCGACAGTGCTACGGCGGCTCTGCTCTGTAATTGTGATATCCCTCCCACGGTCACGTGGTCAGCTTTGTTCACACAAAATCCACAAAATCCATCGTTTCGCGGCACTCGTTGAAACCGAAACTGCGACTGGCCCCATTGAAAATGCCTCTAATTAAACAACCGTCGCACGCTGAAGCAAATGAGGTTTCTACAGGTTATAAGTAGGTCACTAGCTACTTATCGCAAAAAAAAACAAGATGCAAAATTTTTGTGTCAGTGCCCCTTTAACGGAATGTGCTAGAAAGCTGGCGTGAGCCGGCGCAGCCGCAAGTGCATGCGGCAGATCGTGACGAGCGTAATCTGATGATGATGATTAGCGTCGTCTGCTACAAGGGATGAGAGAGGAAGTCACAACAGTCTCCTCCTCCCCCCTTACCTATGACGCAAAGTGCCTTTCCAAGTGTTGAGTAGCAGTACGCGACGCTTGACGGTAGTGCCCCAGGGGAAACGTAGACTGCTGTACCTGACGTCTCCGTCCTGTCCGGTGATCCACTCTTCTATTCATGCCAAGGCCTACAGATGTCTGGGACGCTACGTTTTTCGAAGTAACAAACTTTCCTTCAGTAAGTGTGCGGATTTTTTAGGGTACCAGGTGAAATTTCCAAACATCGATCGTCTAACATCGAGAGAGTGCTTTCTCCGCCGTGGGGGTTTATACCACCTAAACTGTCTATTCTTCAAATTTGTTCATGGTGTTTCGCAAGCCAGAGTTAATTGCTTAAGGTAGGAGCAGGAACGGTTTATAAACCAGGGAAAGTTGGTGCAAATAGAAAACATTCCTTGCAGGCGTCGTACCTTCGTTGAAGGAGCGCTTTTGCTGCCTATTCTTTGTGTTTTCCTCCATGGACGTCTTGGCACCTTTGAATCTGTTTTGTTCGGCGTCTCAAGCGCAACAGGGTTCCCTTGATGCCTCACTTTGGGCTCGGCATGATGTCTCCTGTTACGTGCTCTCTGTTTGCGTTGCCTTTTCGACTCGGTCGGTTTTGTAGACGTCCGGTCGCGAATTTTTTCTGTATCTTCTGACGCCTTCTCGCTGGAGTGCAGGATGATCTTGGACTTGAGCGCAAAGATGCCCGACTGCTTGCTGCACTGAAGTAGCACCTCTGAGGTTCCAGGAAACGAGGAAAATGATTTTCCCTGTGAATACATTCTTTGTCCCGAAGTGGCAGGTACAGAAGGGTCATTGCTTGCCAATTTACTTGTGTTCGTGAAAGCGTCTCGGAAGACCTTTTTCTATTGCATCTCGGCCCTCTTCTTCAGTAGGGATGTCTGCCCCGATGAAGGGACCGTCTAGGGTGTTTTCCAGCAGACGGGCTGTAAGTGGGTATCGGTTTTCCAGAGTCCGCAGCAGCATGATGGAGCCTGCTTGTTTGGACACTAGGGGGGGGGCGGTGTGGAAGTCACGTGCCGTTTTCACGGCTGTCTGAGGCGCACGGTAATGCGGCGTACCTTCTCCCGCACGTTCCGCGTTTTAACTGGCTCCTGCACACTTTCGCCAAGTGGCCCTGCTTGAGGCAACTGAAGCATCTCCCAGCTTTGGCTAGCATCTTCTTTTTGCTCGAAAGGCTGAGTTCTTTGGCATCACAGCTTCGGTAGAGTGTGCTCTCAGAATGAAAAAATAAGCACCACTGCGGCATGCTCACTGTGCCTTGCAAAGTAACAGTGACGTTGCAACAGAGGCGTTTTCGTGCATCTTCTGAGATTCGATTAATTTTCTTTATGGCGTGTTCAGCAGGAGCCTACCGACACGTGAGCGGATGGTCGAAGAAATCCAAGCGAAGTTGAATCCCGTACTCGGACAGGACCATTAGACCGGATGAGTCGCAGTGTAGGTTCCACGAAGCGCCATCTGGGGAAAATGACGAATAGCGCCCCTCATGAAACCGCAGGACCACGTACATCGGCAGCACCCTTAGCAGGATATTGCGTAGCATGGCGCAATAAGTTGTCGAGCTCGTACGACGCCGCTTGAGACTTCGAATATTGCCGCGAACTATGTATGGGTTTGTTTATTTATTGTTTATTTTTATGGCCGGGCCACGCCCGGCTGTGTTATCTGCGTTCCAAACGAAGCGCGTCTTAAATTCTTTATTTTATGCCGCACGGGCTGTCACGTTCAGATAAGCCGACTGTTTCGCCTAACTAGCCCAGAATAATCCTCTGTGATCTACAATGTTCTGAATGTGAATCGATGGTTCCAGAAACACTTGCGCCGAAAGATAAAAGCCTGCAGAGCAGACGCCGCGACATTCATTCGACGACACTCGCCTGGGCTAGTCACTTTGTTGACCGCTCCTTCGCCGCCTCTGTATTCTTTTGAGTTGTTAGGGGAGCACGAGTTCGCTCCAATAAACTTGTTTTTTATTCAAGACAACTGCATCGTCCTTGGCTTCGTGACATCTGGTGGAGGTGCGGGGTACGCACCCTTCATGCTCTCTCCGACATCTGGAAGCCGCCAAGCCAGTCCAACCAGGGAAAGCCGCCGACTGCAAGGATTACTACTCGAGTTTGGTCTTCTGCCAGAAGGGCCCAAGAGAACGAACGCTGCAACCAACACCACGGTGCCAGAAGAAACCTCACCAATCGTCCTGCAGCAGCAACGGGAACCGCCATCGTTCCGAGGAGCGCCCAAGGAAGACCCGGAAGAATGGTTGGAGAAACTGGAGCACGTCCGAACATTCAACAGGTGGGACGACGCAGAAACGTTCCGGCATGTTTTCTTTTACCTGTAAGATTCAGCTCGCACTTGGTTCGAGAACCACGAGAGTGCATTGACCAACTGGGCTCACTTCAAAAGCGAGTTCATTAAGACCTTCACTCCCGTGGTCCGAAAAGAACGCGCTTCGTTTTTTCTTGAAACTCGAACGCAGCTCGACCGTTGAGGAGTTGAAGGAGGTGAAACTCGAACGTTGAGGAGGTGAAGCAACTATTTCGCCGCGCGGACCCCAAAATGACAGAAGAAAAGAAGCTACGCTTCCTAATGCGCGGTGTGAAGGAGGAACTTTTTGCTGGACTTGTCCGCAATCCGCCGAAAACTGTCGCCGAATTCGTGACCGAAGCCAGCACCATTCTGAAAGCCCTAGAAATGCGCGCTAAGCAGTATGACCGCAGCTTTGTTGACACGGCCAATGCGAATTGCGTCGAGAGCATGCGCATTCCCGCAGATAGCCTACGCGAGGCTATCCGCGAAATAGTGAGAGAGGAGCTGCGGAAACTGCTCCCAACGCCACCGCAACCACGAGTAACTCCCCTTACCGACGTCATTAGAGAAGAAGTGCAGCAAGCGACGACGCCAGAAGCAGCTCGCGAGCCGCAAGCCATGGCCTACGCGGCTGCTGTCCGTCGCCCTCTCCCACCTGCGCCCTATCGTCGTGAGGCTCCGTACCGTCCTCCCCTGTCGCCGGCCCGACCACCTGCGGTGCAACCCCACGCCCCAAGGAAGACCGACGTCTGGCGAACACACGACAATCATCCGCTGTGCTACCACTTCGGAGACGCCAACCACATCTACCGTCGCTGCCTCTACAAGAGGCTCGGTTTGCGAGGGTTCTCCGTCGACGCACCACGCCCCCAACCCGGCCAGCGCCCATCTGAGATCGACGAATACCTTTACAACACGAGCCGTGGACCCGCCCGTTTCAACCGTTCGCCGTCGCCCTACCCATACCAGTCGCCGAACCGCCGTAGTAATGCTGAGTTCGCACGTCGAAGGTCCCCCAGCCCACGCGGGGGAAACTAAAAGCAGCAACTTCTGGAGGTGAAGTTGCACAACGGCGGAAAAACGAAAACACTCCACCGACGCAAGGACGCACCGAACACCGTGATTCACGACATGCCCTCATCCCGACGACCCGACAGGACCTTGACGAGACTCCCGACCACGACGACAACTACACGGCGCGACGCGTACCCAACATGACGGAGACTGCCGCTGAGAAGACGACGACAACGACGACGCGCAGTGCCCGACCATCTACACGCACAAGCCGAGATGCGACGCCCCGACGAACCCGGAACTCGAGGAAAGCAGCGTCCGACATCCAGTTGTCCATCGACGGCTTTGACGTAGTCGCCCTCATCGACACGAGAGCCGACTACTCGGTGATGAGTGGGTCATTCGCGTCTAAACTGAAGAAAGTTACGACAAGATGGGACGGTCTGCACATACGCACAGCAGGAGACCATCTCGTAACGCCAAGTGGAACGTGCACATCACGCGCCACCATAGACAGCACTACATACCCTGCTGCGTTCATCATTTTACCTAACTGCTCCCGCGACGTAATTCTCGGAATGGACTTTTTGACGAACAACGGCGCAATAATTGATCTGCAGACCAAGTCGATAACTTTTTCTAGTGATCACTCCACGACGCTGCCACCGAACCCCGACCACCGGGCTACTGTAAGGATCGCCGACGATCACGTCACCCTGCCACCCCGCGCAAGCTTGATGATCGCCGTCTACTGTGAGGATGCTGCTCCTGACATCGACGCTGTCGTAGAGAGTGATCGAAGGTTGCTTCTCAACCACGGTGTCTCCGTCGCAAGAGGCATAGAGCGCTTTAAGCAAAGCAAATCTTTCCACGTTTTGGTCACTAATTTCACCGAGCAGTAACAACATCGAAACAAGGGCGCTGCCATTGCGTTCCTCAAGGAAACGCAAGAAGCAAGTCAAGTGATCGCGGTCGCCGACTTTGAACGCACACCCGAAGACACCTTCAAGCTTCAACAGCCCTTCGACGTGAGTCCGGCGCTACCCCCAAAACAACGGAACAAATTATTGGCATTGCTGCGTTGGTACAGCGAGAGTTTTTCGTCGAACTCAAAACTACGTCAGACACCTCTAGCGAAACAACGAATAATAACCGAAGATGGAGCCCGACCTACCTAACAATCACCGTACCGCGTCTCTCCACACGGGAGAGAAGCCATCCGGACTCAAGTCGACGACATGCTCAGCGACGACATTATAGAGCCATCGAAGAGCCCCTGGGCTGCGCCGGCCGTACTCGGGAAGAAAAAAGACGGCACATTAAGGTTCTGCGTTGACTACCGGCGGCTGAACAAAATCACCAAAAAGGACCTGTACCCCCTGCCACGAATCGACGACGCCCTCGACCACCTCTGCCACTAGAAATACTTCTCGTCGATGGACCTGAAGACCGGCTACTGGCAAATTGAAGTGGACGAGAGAGACCGAGAGAAGACTGCATTTATAACCCCAGACGGCCTATACGAGTTCAAGGTGATGCCGTTTGGGCTGTGCACGGCGCCAGCAACGGTCCAAAGAGTCATAGGCACTGTGCTAGCCGGCCTGAAGTGGCACTCTTGCCTCGTATACCTCGACGACGTTGTGGTATTCGCCCGGACTTTCGACGAACACCTCACAAGGTTGGAGTCTGTACTCGAGGCCGTTCGTACGTCGGGGTTAACGCTGAAGCCTGAAAAGTGCCGTTTTGCGTACGAGGAACTCAAGTTCTTGAGCCACGTCGTCAACGCCGCAGGATTCCTACCTGACCCGGCAAAAACCTCAGCCATTGCGAACTTCCGAAGGCCGAAACACAAGAAGGGCGTGCGAAGATTTCTCGGACTGTGCGCATACTACCAGCGCTTCGTCGCAAACTTCGCACGCACTGCAGAGCCACTCACGCGCTGGACGAAAGATAGCACCCCTTTCAGCTGGAAAAACGACCAAGAAAAAAAATTCACAGCATATCCACGGGGTGAATGATGATGAGTGGGCGAAGCTCCTGAGGGGAAATCATCGGTAAAACAGTGACTCTTCAGTGAAAGTTCGCCCACTACATCTGTGTCCGAACGTAACGTCTAGAAAGTCTCGCTTAAACCGCGCGTCGGCACCTTGGGGCTGAGCTCGCCTGATGCGTTTTGCAGACGCCTCACGAGCTCTCACTGCATCGGGGTCTGCCTGCCGATACGCGCGCTTTCTCGCCGCTTCCCGTTCTCTGACGTTTTGGAGATCCTCTTCGCGCCGCAGCCGTGCTGCTTCGCGTACGGCAGGGTCCTCGCGCCGTTGCCGTGACGCTTGGGCCTCTCGTTCTCGAACGCTGGGATCTTGGCGGCGTCGTCGCGCAGCCAGACGACACGCTTCGGACTCCCGCTCTCGTACGGCAGGATCTTGGCGGCGGCGTCGCGCAGCTTCACGGAGCGCTTCTGCCTCGCGGGCTCGCACATCTGCAGCCTTATCCATCGGGCGACTCCGAGCGCGCGCCAACAGCGAACGTATTTTATTACAACGCTCCCCGCCATCTAGTAAACAATCCAAGAACTAAACTAGAGGTAGCCACGCCATCTAGTAAACAATCCAAGCGCATCTTTTCATCATATACAAGTACCGCCATCTAGTAAACAATCCAAGAACTAAACTAGAGGTAGCCACGCCATCTAGTAAACAATCCAAGAACTAAACTATAGGTGGCTACGTACATACGTCGAGGATGGACAGACCCACGCCTTAAGCATTCTGCGAGCTGCAAAAACGCCTGCAAAGCCCGCCCGTGCTCGCTCATTTCGGCGAAAACGCCCAAACGGAAATGAACACGGACGCCAGTGATATAGGCTTGGGTGCTGTCCTCGTCCAAAACTAAAGCGGTTGCGAAAAGGTAATCGCCTATGCCAGCCGTGGTCTGTCGAAGGAGGAGAAAAACTACTCTGCCTCTGAGAACGAGTGCCTGGCTATTATATGGGCGATTTCAAAATTTCGCCCATAGGTGTATGGAAGATCATTCAAGGCCGTGACAGACCACCATGTGCTGTGTTGGCTCGCCAATTTGAAGGACCCCTCTGGCCGTCTTGGGCGGTGGAGCTTGCGCCTGCAGGAATTCGACGTTACAGTCGTCTATAAATCTGGCAGCAAGCACTCCGACGCCGACTGCCTGTCCCGCGCCCCCGTCGACCCACCACCACAAGATTCCGATGAAGACAGCGCGTTCTTCGGAATCGTGACGGAGAGTGACCTAGCCACCCAGCAGCGTGCCGAACCCGACTTAGCCCTCATTCCCACAGCCGTTTTTTACCCCGTCACGTCACCGTCACGTCACCGTCTTCCGTCATGGGCGCCGTTTTTCGGCCGATTTCTCGCCGAAAACGGTGCGACGGTGACGGGAGGTCGAGCTCTACGTTTCCGTCACGCCAACGTAACGGGACCATGCCCCGTACTAAACCAGCTAATCAGAAAAAAACTTTGTACGGCTAAATTTAGTAAAAAGTGAGCACGAACCATTTTCTTTACTTTTCAGATTGAAAACGCTCAATTCTAGGCTAAACTGATCACTAGGCAGACGACCCCGTAATCTGACGGAAAGCTCCCGTGTAGATAGTCTGAACACTTCTCCGTTCCGTCAACGTCGCTTTTTGTTGACGTGACGGTGCCGTGACGGAGAAGGTGACGGCTGTGTGAATGAGGGCTTACGCGTAATAATCGACTACCTCGAGGGATGCAACGTCGCTGTTCCTAGAACCTTCAAACGCAACTTACCACCATTCAGACTGCGAACCTCCGTCCTCGTGAAGAAGAATTTCAGCCCCGGAACAAGAACGAATTACCTTCTTGTCATCAACGCGAACCTTCGTGACGAAATTTTGGAAGCGTGCCACGACGACCCGTCTTCCGGACATCTCGGCACAGCTCGCACTATTGGAAAAATCACGGCACGGTACTACTGGCCCCGTCTTACCTCTGAAGTCACCCACTACGTCCGCAGTTGCCGTGACTGCCAGCGACAAAAAACTCCGCCGATGAGACCCGCCGGACTTCTGCAGCCAATCGCCGTCCCATCGAGGACCTTCCAACATATTGGAATCTGTTGGAAGGCCCGTTTCCTACGGGCCTTCCCCTAGGAAACGGGAAGGCCCGTTTCCTACGTCTTTTACGCCTTCTTCTGGCCCGTTTCCTACGTGACGATCCGAGAACAAGTGGATTGTCGTAGCGACTGACTACATGACGCGCTATGCACAGACGGCCGCTCTTCCGAGAGGGACTGCTCAAGAAGGCGCCAAGTTCTTTATTAACCAAGTTGTGCTGCGACATGGAGCCCCTGAAGTCCTAATCACGGACCGCGGAACGGCCTTCACTGCGGATCTTATGCAGGGAATCTTACGCTACAGCAACACGGATCACCGAAGAACGTCGGCGTACCACCCTCAAACGAACGGAATTACGGAACGTGTGAACAAGAAGATAGCGGATATTCTGTCTATGTACATCGACGTTGAACATAATACTTGGGAAGAAGTCATCCCGTATGTCACGTTTGCGTACAGCACGGCGACCCAGGAAACTACGAGCAAAAACGCCCGTGTGTACGAGATTTCGGCGCACGATAAAGATCCCCAGGTGGTCAAAATTAATCCGGAGCCCTCCACTACGGCGCGCCTCATCGCCTGCGTTGCGTCGGCGCGTTAAACCCCACAATCAATCAATCAGGAAACTACGCAGATGACACCATTCGAGCTTGTCTACAGAAGACTGCCGACTACGATGCTCGACGCCATGCTTCCGCATGTAGAAGACGACGACCTCAACGCGGACCTTCAAGGATAGCTTCCGCGTGCGGAGGAGGCCCGCCAGCTGGCTGGAGTTCGTACAACGGACCAGCAGCTGGTGGATGCCGGGCGCTACAACCTCCGACGCCGAGACGCCGAGTACCACCCTGGGGATCGTGTGTGGGTTTGGACTCCCATCCGTCGACGCTGACTCAGTGAGAAGCTTCTGCGACGGTATTTCGGACCCTACCAGATTCTACGACGTGTCGGCCAACTTACCTATGAGGTGATCCCCGATCACGACGGGTTTGGACTCCCATCCGTCGACGCTGACTCAGTGAGAAGCTTCTGCGACGGTATTTCGGACCCTACCAGATTCTACGACGTGTCGGCCAACTTACCTATGAGGTGATCCCCGATCACGACGGCGCACGCAGCCCGAAGTCGTCCACGTGGTTCGCTTGAAACCTTACTATGCAAGATGACGGACTTTTTTTGTTGTTCGTTCGGACTGTGTTTTATTTGAGCATCTGGTCGATGCACTCTTAGAGGGGGGTAATGCCACGAACCATGTATGGGTTTGTTTATTTATTGTTTGTTTTTACTGCCGGGCCACGCCCGGCTGTGTTATCTGCGTTCCAAACGAAGCGCGTCTTACATTCTTTACTTTTATGCCGCACGGTCTATCACATTCAGATAAGCAGATTGTTTCGCCCTAACTAGCCCAGAACAATCCTCTGTGATCTACAATGTTCTGGATGTGAATCGACGCTTCCAAAACACTTGCGCCGAAAAATAAAAGCCTGCTGAGCAGACGCCGCGGCATTCATTCGACGACACTCGCCTGTGCTAGTCACTTTGTTGACCGCTGCTTCGCCGCCTCTGTATTCTTTTGAGTTATTAGGGGAGCACAAGTTCGCTCCAATAAACTTGTTTCTAATTCAAGACAACTGCGTCGTCTTGGCTTCGTGACAATATGGACGTGGACCAGATCATAAAGATGCCAAAATTTTCGGACGTCGTTTGACGACGACACGGGCTTCAAGTCCAGGAGGGCTCAAAGGTGATCTTGGACGATGACACTGGCATCTCCGACGCACTTCTTTAACACCTTAGTGGCGTCTTTATAGCACTTTTCAGTCGCTTACAGTCCAGATATGGCTGATGCTACTGCTCCAGTCACGAGGCTGCTCAAGTAGTTGTACTTGTCAGCCGTGCTGAGCTCGTCGTTGTGAACGGCTGCCCAAAACTGCGTCCAAAATCGCTGTCATGATCTGCAGTTCCCGTAAAATTTGAGAAGCTCTAGTTGGGGGAATCTCGCACTTGCCAGTTGGTGATGGGTGGGGGGTCATCCGGCGTAGGACCGAAGACCGGCATTTCTTCAGCTTAAGGCGTAAAGTCGTTGTCGTGCTGACAACCTTGTCTCAGTATGTCCAGCGTCTAACGCCTCGCTGTCCACTAGGTCATCTCGCGTCTCAGCAAAGATCGCCTCGTCGAACTTTTCTACATGGCCAAAAAATGCACGGATTTGCTCCATCAGTACACTCACCGCGCCTGACATCGCCTCCCGACTTTCACTTATGTGGTCTTCGGCTTCCGGTAGAAGGCCATTCCGTTGCGCCCGTAGGCTGCGGCGTCGTCGAAGCTGTCGTTCCATTCGGTCGCACGCGGCTGAGAACTCGCCAAGATAGCAAGCACTGTGTCTTTTCCTCGTCTTTTGCGGCTCCGTGCGTCGTTGGGCTTGGCGTCGTCTAGAAACCGTGGGTTGTGCGCGCCATGTGTTGAACCTCTCGGTCTTCCAGCTGTGACGCTGTGTTCAGAAAGCAGAGCGACACGTCTTGATTGAATGAGGCTTCATAGAATGTTGTAGACAGCGGCCGCGAGTTGCAGCAGCCACATCAGCACGTTGCAGCTCGTCACGACCGTAATGAATAGACGGTGATTAGCGTCACATACAGGAAGTCACATCAGGGTTCATACTTGATGCCAACGGTCATCCAAACTAAGAAGCTTGAAGTTAGAGGAGTAGGTTCCTACCATACTGAAGAGAAAATTGCACAAATATTTTTATGGGGTTTTTATCGCTGGCCGATTTGGATGTGTAACAGGTGTTGTTGATTTCGGTTACCTAAAAAAGGGTTCAATAACGGTTTCACAGTATTTTTCACAACAAGTACTTAATAGGGGGAATCAGGAATGGTGGAAAATAAAGCATTTGTACAGACACCATACTGGTTATTCACTCCGTTTTTATATCTACGGATTTTTTGCTTACAAATGCGGACTTTACAATTTCCCCCAAACCATTTCCGGGTTTTGTCAAAACAATCGTAAAAATTGGTCAGCCAGATTGGTCTTACTGAGGGTACCATCTGTGGGAGGTCGTGCATCATAAAACTGTGACTGAGAGTGATCCATCATGCCTGCTGACATACCCCGTCTAATTGGCATGCAGTCGCTTGAGCACACCACCTTCGTACAATGGTTTTTCGTGGTAATTTTAATTGAACACCAGTTGCAGCACTCTCCCATATCCACGAGCCTCTGGTGCGAGCCCATGTAGTGACAGCGAGCGGGAGTTTCAAATTGTTTCAAACGTTGAGGTCAAGTATCTAATTGTGACACGTAAGAAATACCTTGATACGCGGTACAACCACTAATGTAACTGGTAAAGTTGCATTTCCGGGTGTTTCCGGGTACTACCAATACTATGTTTTAAAACTGTGACTGATATTTATCACTGACGCCTGCTGAGACAGCACTTCCAATGTTTATATAGCCCTTTTATCACACCAAATATGTACGATTTGTTTTGGTATAGCGGCAAAAGTACGCGTATTCAAGCAGTTTTCTATAAGTACACAGATCGAATAGTAGACCATTCCTTTGCAGCACCAGGGTATTCATAATTGTGTACAACAATATTGTGCCTATTTAGTATTGGAATATTCCGTTTAAAGGAGTCATACAGGCAACACACACGTTGAGTTCATTCGAAAGATTAAAGTTGAAGTTGAAGTTTATTTTTATTTCCACGTTTAAAAGAGCGTACAAATTGTAATACCGAGGGGTCCCGTAGTTAAAAAACTGTCGGGGGGACCTCCTGTGACAAAGTGCACAACGAAACAGCGTAGAGTAGGCAACAAGTAAAAAACACTTCAAACGAAAATGAGCAAAAACAGGCAGAAAGCAATACATATATGTATATACATACGTAGCAATACAAACATATGCACATAAAAATTGCAGTAAAAACGATTCGACGTAAGAACAGACGCACTGAAAAAAAATGGCGCTACAACAAAAACACGTATATACATTAGGCCAAGGTAGATAATAGAAAACTTTTTAATTGGTTTCGGAAAAAATTGGGAGAGTTAATTGATTTGAGGGGGGTCGGTAGCTCATTCCACATTGAAATGGTGGCGAATACGGCAGTTTGTTTGCCGTAGTTGGAGCGAATGTTTGGTAGAATTAGGTTATTGTGTCCTGAAAAGCGGGTGTTGTTGGCGTTAAAAAGTAACGACTGGTCGATGCAGGTGTGCATGGATTCATTATTTCTAGCGCGAAGAAGGAAAATGCACATGTTTATTTTATATTCAAATAGAAGGGGTAGGATTCGAAGGTCAAAATATAAATTCGGAGCACTCTCTCTCGGATGGCTGTAATTAATGATTCGGGTGGCTCGGTTTTGCAAAGAAACATGAGGGGATAGATGAACCTCATAGGTGCTTCCCCACAAACCTAAACAATATGTTAAATGACTCTGTACAAAACAGTTGTAAAGAGAACGGAGGACAGGCATAGGAAAATATGCGCGAGTTCTAATTAGTATATGAATACCAAACGCACCTTTACTAATAAGTGACTTGATATGCAAGCGAAATTTTAAATGTTTTCGAGGACCACTCCTACGACTGTGGTGTAATCTGAAGGGTAGATAAAATGCGTGCCAAGGCGGAGATGCGGGATTGAGGTAATTTGCTTATGATGGGAGTGAAAAATTATGAAACTGGTTTAGCTAGGGTTTATATTTAACCTATTGTATCGGCACCAATCGGATAACCTTATTAAATCGTCGTTTAATTTTTTAGTTAGGTTTGAGAGGTCAGAATCAGCCAAATAAACCGTGGTGTCATCTGCGTGAAGCATGCATTTTGAAAAATTTTAACGAGATGATAGATCATTTATAAATAACAAGAACAACAGTGGTCCTAAAATGGACCCCTGGGGGACGCCTATATTTACTGTCTTGTATTCGGGAAGTATAACACTGCATTCCACTGCCTCAAGCCTATCAGCCAGATATGACTGTAGTAACGCTAATGTTGGCCCACAGACACCCACTGATTCTAATTTTGAAAACAGAATATCGTGAGTAATGGACTGAAATGCCTTTGTGAGGTCGACAAATATAGCTGCTGCAACAAGGCCGCAATCAATTGATTGTTTAATGAAATCAGTTATCTCGATAAGAGCAGCCTCAGTAGAAAACTTTGGCCGAAAACCAAACTGACAGGGGGTCAGTAGTTGAAATATGGAGGTATATTTCCACAGCCTAGTTACAATAAGTTTTTCTATTAACTTGCTGAAAAAGGGCAGTATGGTTATGGGCCGACAGTTGTTTAACACACCACGATCACCTTTCTTATCAACGGTACTACTTTTCCTTTCTTAAGTTCAGAGGGAAAAGCGCCAGACCTAAAATAATTGTTAATGACATGGGCGATTACAATGGAAAGCTCGTTGGCGACACGTTTTACCCTGGCAGCATGGATACCATCCAATCCAGCCCACAACTTTTTAGGGCTTTGATCACTTGCACTCTTTTCTCTGGTGATGTGGGCTGCAAGTAGAATGAATGGGGACAGAGATTGCAAGGTGCAAAATTTGATGTTGTGGTAGAACTGTAATTACAGAAATGGTCATTAAAGACATTAAGTAATTCAGCAGGGTCACTAAAAACATTTGTTGCTCGTTAGAATCACACTGATACAACTTTTACGTAAACTTGGATTAAATAGGCTATATAATTAGAAAAAAAGGAGATAACCTTGCGAACCACTACTTCACTTCCCGCAGTAGAACCTATAACGTAATATGGAAAGCTGCGCGATTGGTTAACGCTGGCAAATGCAAATGCAACTGAGCCAGGTTGTATAACCTCACAGAACAAGCTATCTTTACCTAAATTAAGATGCTTACTCATTTTATAGCAGTACAAATGGTAGGGTAAACAATGAAAGTGACAAAAGTACATGTAAATACACACGTGTACACGTAAGTACACGAAACTGCAAGTGCGTACGGTTGTTCGTACTGCACGCACTATGCTTCTTATAGTTACACATCAGTGTGGCCCTTCGAGGTTCTCTCACACGACACAGGCCGGTTGGCGTAAGCAACATACTCCTACGTGACCCTGTTTGTCGAGCATACTTAAAGCTTCAGAAAACGATTACTACATACCGTGACGAAAGCATACCAGGTGCAAATACGGTAAGAAAGAAAGCATAGGCGGATAGCGGCCCTGTGTAATATGGCTGCGCCATCTAGGAGGACTAATGATAAAACGTGTTCCGCAGTGCACTGCAGAGTACATAGCGAACTAAGGTTCACTTGACGACCTGTCCTTGATACGTGATCGCAGACGTCACAAAACACACGATTTGGCAGCAAAATGAAAATTTTCACTGGAATTTATCAATTTTTCAGTGAATAAAGCCGCATTTACTTACAGACAAGCTCGGGGGGACTATAAAATACCAACGTTTTCGACTAAAACAAACTTGTATTTTGTCCGGATGGCCTGTTTAAAGTTGGAACCTATGGTGTGCTTGAAAGTTGCAAGCGACAAAAATGCATTGAAATTATTTACAATTTTTGCCCAATGCCGTCATAGCATTCGAGCTGTGATACATACTGGGAAGTTCAATACATGATCTATTGTGGGAAAAAAGGGACAATGTTTTTTTCTCATCAACATAAATAAATTGAGGTTTTAGCTATTAGTGTATGCAAGGTATATGCAACAGATTCTCTAAATATAAAAAAGTTGTTATCGAGTGTCTGCTCGTCGAGCTTTCTTTGCGGATACTTTTCACTGAGGATCCGTTTTTGCCGTCTTTGTCATATATAGTTTTACTAAATGGCACATCTAGCAATTTTATTACGCTAACAAGTTTTTCTTTAAAGCGACGGCATTCTAGTAGTACGCATATAACATAGTGCCCGTGATGTGCGTGGTTAGAAGGTGTCACATACCAGCCGGACCCTTGGTGAAAAACGTCACAAATGCTAAAGTTCTGGGTCATACACGCCCTTCTTGCTCTTGCATTCTTGATACCTCATATCATGCCATAAAAAGGTTCTGCTGCGAGAAAAGTGTGTAAATTTGCGTCACTTCTTTGCTTCTCAGATAAAACATGCTACACGGCGCAGCGCAAAAAGGACAAGTAGACTAATTTGTGTTAGACCTATTCATTACCGTTTGGGTAAATGTAGTCACAGATGATCGTATACTTTTTTGGTCTAGAAATGTACAACCACTGCAAACAGATCTAAAACTACTCCACTCATTCAGGCTAGCACTCTTGGTCGGATCAGGATGCGGACACGTAGTACAAAGAGTACAACTGTGTTAATTTTTTCTTACAGGTGACAATATCAGAAACGGCAGCAGTCACCACAAGTTCAAGAAAAACTACGAAAACGACCGCAACAACCACAACAACTACGACGACCACCACAACTACGACCCCGACAACCACTACTACAACTACGACTACAACCACGACAACTACGACCACGACAACCACGACAACCACGACAACCACAACAACTACGACAACCACGACAACTACGACAACCACGACAACAACGACAACTACGACAACCACGACAACCACGACAACTACGACAACCACGACAACTACAACAACCACGACCACTACGACAACCACTACAATGAAACCACGTATGTTTTGGTTTATTATTGTTTAAATTGTACTGGTTTGAGCTTTACTAGTTTGTGTAATTTAGTGGTACAAAGAAATTAGGTCTAACGTACATATTGTAACTTCTCTTCGACTTTCACAAATAGGCGTAAAGTACTCGTACCATGGCCGTGATAGTTACGATTCTGCTCCAGCTTTTTCACTCAAAATGTGTCAACTACAGAAATATTCCTAGAACGTTTCAATGCACCGCCAAACACGAGTTTCGGTAGTAATATTATTGCAGAAGAAATAATGGGTTACTTTCAAGTTGAAACTGTAGAGTTTAACGTAATTATGCAGTTTTATAAAAATCAAGCACTTGCACCTATTGCGAGGTGGTGCCCTAACACGTGGGGCACACAGAATGAGCCATAGCATGAACATCAGGGTCAATTTGCTCGAGCAAACTGATTATTAACAGTGTAGTCTAGTCCCACAAAGCCAATAAGTCGGTAAGTTGAATTCCGGCAACTTCGCTTTCCTAAAAGCGCGTAGGCAATTTTACAGAGCAGCCTTTCATGGCTACGATTGTCGTAGAAACATACAAGGACAGCCGAACGCCAAAAAATAACGACGAACAAATAAAGACAAGGTGTTCATTCTCCCTATGAATCGTGTTTCGTGACGTCTGCGATAATGTTTGTAAGACAGGTACTTAAGAGAACGCTATTATAATGACTCAGGGGTCCAGGCAACACCGATCCGGCTTGTTTACCAAAAGGCCTCCTACATGGCACTACGGTACTACCAGAAAGACTCTGGTACTACTGAGGACCATTGTCCGCACTCGATTTGTCATAGAGTGAATTTGCACTTCGCTCATATTTGGTATCGTTTATAGCAACTGTTTCGTCAGAATTTGGTGTTTTGGACAGAGTCACAGAAGACTAGGTCGCCTATGCCAATTGGCCACTGTAAGCTGAACGCGCCGGCCTGCTGGGCGGGTATAACAGGCATAGTGACCGCAGTACTCACTCGAGTGTGATGTTTACGTAAGCGTTCGTAAACTTCCACTGTTTATTCGAACATTTTTACACCTTCCGTATTCATTTATAAACAAGCATTAAATTTAGGCGCGAATAGCTCGTTTTGTAAGTTTGTAAGCTCTGCATAACTTGCACTTTCTCTCGCCGGCGTATAACTGCAAAGCTGCCCATAAAAAGTCTTAGTTTCTAGTACCGGAAATCATCAAGTGTATCGGATGGCCATTCTCTTTTTTTTCCAAAATAGAACTCCTTTTACTCAAGTTTTCAGCAAAAGTGTTGTCAGTGTTACTCAAACGAACCGATCTCTCCTATAAATCACTTGCATTTTGTCTCAACGGCCTTTTTAAAAACTGAGCTCTTAATACCGGGGAAGCCTCTCAGTCTTGCATCGAAAATTCGAATTTATAACACCCAGCGTAGCCACTGCAGATTAACGCTATGCCGTAAGCTATAGTTTTATTTTCAAGCTGCACCGCCATTATTAGCACCTAATTTTTGTTTCTCAGTTACTGAGCGTTATCTCTTGTATACGTTCGCTTGGTCATTTCCGTGCCACCTTTTCGCAGCAGCTGCAGTGACGAGAACTCTTGATGTAAGCAGTTACAAACCTTCGCCCAAAAAACGGCCCGCACCTGGACTCTCGCACTTTGCATCATGGTTACGGTGGCGCCACCCTACGCACCATTACAAAAACATACTAATTATACAAATTGAGAAGTCCTCGTGAAGCTTTATTGTAAGTGCGCATAGTTCGTTATTTGTGTATTTTTGTATATTTTGCATTGTTTTATTAAATCTATTGTACGTTATTTTCCGATTTTCCAGGTGTATACACAGCTGTCATGACCCATTAGTGCTTGTGCGAGGACCCCGGAAATTAAACCATTAATCTAAATTTACAGTGGTAGTTCGGTCTACAGGCCATTGCATTCTAAAACTGATCTACTAGCTGATCAACTTCTCTCAATAAACCCTTAGGCATGCGTAAAGCTTCGGAAGCGAAATTGTAACTTTTTGGCAACAGGAAGGTGGCAGCTAGACGAGGCTTAGCAGGAGACGATGCACTCTTGTTTCTGTTGTTTCTGCTGGGTCATAGTCCAGCGTGGCGGCAAGAGAAAAAGATACCAATTCGTTTAAAAACCAAAATGTTCACTTTTTTCCCCCTAATGTCTTGTTTAAGGAAATGGGAATATCTACGTGCAGAGTAACGGCGAAGCACGTTGTATAGTTCATCTAGTTGCCAATAGATAGCGCCCCTGTATGGGAAATGCAAAGCATTAAACCAACCATAGGGCCAGTTTTGCATGCATGGGGCTTGTGGGGAGCTTTGAAACTCCTATATACAGTAATTTCGCAGCCGAAACCAGCGTAGCAGACCATCTCTCGCACACAATAGCGACGCGGGCCCCTATCCGAAGGGAAAGGGAAGGCCAACTGGCCCGAGCTGCAGGCATGGGCAAGTTGGCCCTCAACGCTTATGTAATCGTGTAGTTGACCTACTACACGCTTACGATGACATGGCGGACAGTGTCACGCGTCTCACGTGGCCAAAAAATGAGGCTCGGGTTGATTCATTCGATGCCAACACAATATATTTATAAAACCAATCCACAAACAAAGGGCATCATAAAAAATTAATAAGAATATCTCAGTACACCAGAAAAACAAGCACCACTCACACAATCAAAAACCTACTCAAAAAGTCACAATAATGGCAAAGTAAAACAAGTCCCACCCTGTAGCACGTCCAAGCCGCTGCTATTCCGATGACGTGTCCCGGTGGGTAGGCTTCCGCGTTGCCGAACGTCGCAGCACGTCGCGATGGCCCGTGCTGGTCGTCAATGGTCCGGATGACTGTGGTGCGATGCCACGGCTTCCCTGAGCATCGCGGCTCAGCAGGAGGCCAGCAGTGCGAACCTGCTGGTAATAGGTGGTCCCGAGCTGCCCGCTGCCAGACGGTGCGATCCCGCTGGTGCGTCTTGGGGCACGGCCCGAACTTGCCACCGTTCCTCCCAAGATCTCTTTCCACTCTGTCTACTCCAACTTCGTCATCCTCTTTTTCACCTCACATTGTACCGTGCAAAGCTTCCATTTGTTCGCTCAGCGAACCTTCTCCGCCTCTTCAGTCACCCTGTGTATGTTCTTCATTGGTCCCTTAAAAATCTTTCTCGCCATCCCGTAAACTGATTCTCCTTTTTCGTCGTCTTTTCTTTCATCATCTTCTTCTCGGGCCAATCCCTCTTCAGGTATGGGCTGTTCTTCCTTTAGTCGCCGAGCCCCACAACTTACCACATGACATTACCCCCGGAAATTGAAGAGTTTTTTTTTCTTTAAAAACAACTGCTGCACACCACGCCTCTTCGTGGAAACAAAGTCCGCAGTCCGAACGTCACAACAACATTATTCTTATTAAGCAACTACATCAGTCCTACTAAACTACTAATATTCATCACACACCAAGTTTACTCTTCACCAAAACTAACTCCCAATCCTACACTCAATCACAACACCCAACACTAACAGACAACACTTTTTCATCCCCTTTCACTAATCTACTCATGCAATCTGCGCCTACATCCTCAAACACCAGTGTACTGAAATACTCTACTCTAACACGTCACCGCAATCAAACACTTCATTCCAATACAACACCTTGTCGTCTGCGCTATACCACAACATTTATGCTTTATATTAATATACAACCTACTTGTCATATTAACTTATGAGTCATATGTCTTTCCAAGTCAACTCCATGATTTCAACCGGCATTGTTGAGCTTTGACTTCATCTTCACCTCATTGCGCCTCAACCATGCAGCCCCTTTCACTACACTGTTATCTCTACTTGAACCCTCATCAATGTTCACTTGTCTCTTTGCCTTATGACCCGTGCCCTGTCTCCAGTCCTTCTCTAGGGCGCACTTTCCCTCGGATGTGCACGACTCACGCGATTTCTTTGTTTTTGTCTTCTTTGCGCGTCTGCACTTTTGCTCTCCTCTTATGTTGGTACTTTGGCTACTCCCGGAGAACTCACTACATATCTTTTTGCCGACGCCACCTTGGCTGGGGTGCTGATTACGGAGCCAGCCGCTGGTCTTACAGACCTTAGCTGGTTGTCTGAGTGTCATCTTGGTAGCGTGCGCTCACCCTACGAACTTCACAGCTACCCTATCACTTTTCGCCCAGCTCCGCTCATGCACTCGAACCTTCCTGACACCCAGACTCTTTCCCCTCCTCTGCTTCACACGCTTACGGAAACGCGGGCACTTTTCCTCGCCCGTATGATTCTCAGCCCCTTTACCGGGTGCTGGCAACTGCCTTTTACCTTGGACCAACCTCTGTCCTGTACCGAGCCTAAATTTCTCGAGCCGCGACTCTGGATCAAGAAGCAGCTCGGTCTGAGGGAGCTGTCCTAGTTGCTCTGACATCCGCTTACTTGGATGCGCACTGGTGACCTTGTTTACCATCTTAGACGCTGAGCAGTCTAAAGAAGTTCCACTGGCCTTTTTCGGGAGAAGTGTACTCTCAATATTCATAGGCATTTCTATCCGACCAGCAATAGAGCTTTCTGTCCGGTTGTTATTACTGCCAGTGCACGGAGTGGCAGTTACCTCCGTCTCAATTATTAATATTTCAGAGACCGTAAAACGAACGGGCTCAACAGAGAGACTAGGCGGCAGCGCGCTGTCCGCGCATGGCGTGTTCTCAGTGCACTCACCTTGAGGCTCCTCAGCTTCGGTTCTGCCATACCCGGCCCGTTCACCGCCTCGCGCTTACAACGCGCCTTTCTCCTAATAGCGGTGTGCAAACCGTGTTCTGTCAACAGCACGTGCTTCTTCACTGTCGGCCATCTGCGCGCTTCGTTCTCCCGTGCCTCATAGAGGTCGGCGACCTGCGTGCCATCAGGCTTACGTGCGGCGCGTTCACCGTTCTTTCTCTGTTCTTTCCTCAAGGTACAGCGTTAACTCTGCCTTTTCTCGGTGCAACTCTTCTAGCTGGGCAGACCACCTATGGTGCACTCTGCGCCACTCTTCATTTGACAATTAAAAAAACTGTCCTTTGTTCGAACCTAACGTATTGCCAAGGTTAAAATCTTCTCGAGATCCATCTCTCCGCTAGGTGAGACGTGTGGTTGGGTCAAGGATAAATCCTGGCAGGCTCGCCAAATGTTGTCACGCGTCTCACGCGGCAGAGAAATGAGGCTCGGGTTGATTCATTCGATGCAAACAAAATATATTTATAAAACGAAACCACAAACAAGCGGCATCATAGAAAATTAACAAGCATACCTCAGTACACCCCAAAAAAACTCACAACTCACAAAATCAAACCAATTCAAAAGGTCACTATAATACATTGACAATCTCTGGCAAAGTAAAACAAGTCCCACCCTGTAGCACGTCGAAGCCGCTGCTGTTCCGATGGCGTGTCCCGGTGGGTAGGCTTCCGCGTTGCCGAGCGTCGCAGCACGTCGCGATGGCCCTTGCTGGTCGTCAATGGTCAGGATGACCGTGGTGCGATGCCACGGATTCGCTGAGCTGCCCGGCTCAACAGGAGGCCAGCAGTGCGAAGCTGCTGGTAATATGTGGTCCCGAGCTGCCCGCTGCCAGACGGTGCGTAGCCGCTGGTGCGTCTTGAGGCACGGCCCGACGGGTCGCCGGCGGTGTGATGCCGCCGGTCAGCAGGAGGCCAGCATAGCGAAGCCGCTGGTAATAGGTGGTTCCGAGCTGCCCGCTGCCAAACGGTGCGATGCCCCTGGTGCGTTGTGGGGCACGGCCCGAACTTGCCACCGTTCCTCCCAAGATCTCGTTCCACTCTGTCTACTCCAACTTCGTCCTCGTCCTCTTGACTTCCCATTGTACCGTGTGAGGCTCCCATTTGTTGGCTCGCTAAGCTTCTCTTCCTCTTCCATCAGCCTGTGTATCTTCTTCATTGGTCCCTTAAAAATCCTTCTCGCCATCCCGTAAACTGATTTTTCTTTTTCTTCGTCTTTTCTTTCATCATCTTCTTCTCGGGCCAATATCTGTTCAGGTATGGGATCCTCTTCCTTTAGACACCGGGCCCCACACCTTACCACATGAGAGACAGACTAATCACAACTATGTTAACAAGACTGCTAGGCCCAGTTTTAGCGCAATATGCTGTAGTATAAGTTTCCACAGAGCGTCTTGTACCAAGGCAGGTTTCAACCCTAAATAGTGTCCAACAACACTAGACTGCCAACTAGCCCAGCCTTTTATGTTTCAAGCAAGCGGGTTCAGAACGCAATGCTGCAACAAAAAACATACTATGGAAAATACATAAATAAAGTACGACCGGTATGCTCCACTTCGCTCTTCATATACGAGGGAATAGGTTCTACACGAACAAGTTCAGGCTCCTGGTAAGGTATTCACAAGAGACGACAAATCATATTCAATGGCGACGAAATCTGCAGATTAGTGTAGTACCATTGCTAATCGAGTGTCAGATTAAAACAGCAGCGTATGTGATACCTTGATGCCATCAAGTTACTGACGTGCTCCGAAATTAAATCGATTTGATTTATTGCAGGGTTGAGCGCGCTGACGCAACAAAGGCGATGAGGCGCGCTGCAGTGAAGGGCTCCAGATTAATTTTTACGACCTGGGAATCTTCAACGTGCGCCGAAATCTCGTACGCACAGGCGTTTTTGCTTTCCGCCTCCATCAGAGAAGGGGCCACCGTGTCCGGGAATCGAATTCGCGACCTGCTAAATTAAATTACTAATCAGTTGTAGCACTCGAGCATTGGAGATTTAGGCAACGCCAGACGAGATTCCCATTGAATTGTAAAGTGAAAATTGTTGCTGCATGTTTTAGGGGACACATTGAGTCAAATAACGCGCCACTGTTTAATTTTCAGCAATGCGGCGCACTTTAGTAGACATGGTCGGATCGACTGCGATGACCAGCGGATCTTTAAGCAGCGCCTAAATTTTTACACAATTGAGTTTTCAATTTTCGGTTCAATCGTAGAGCAGCAACAGCGACCGGGATCTGCGACCGAGTGTGTGGAGTCAACAGCACAACGCCTTATCTACTCAGCTTTGTATTCTGAGTACTCGGCGGCCGTTTCAAGTTGGCGAAAGACGAGTGGCCCACAGTCATACGAAACGAGATATTGCTGCGCAAGAGACCGCTTGAGACGCATTTATGCAGTACCTCGGGCAGTACGATCTTCGTTGTCCATGTTAAGGTACAGCTGGGTAAAAAAGTAAAACTACCAATATGAAGCGCTTCCATTAAAGCCCAACGTTTTACAGTGGAGCTGTTAGCCTCTCGTATGTCAGAAAATTTTGTGTCGTTGTTATTCGGAAGAGATCGAGCTAAATATTGAAGCGAGACGGCACATGTTTCTCTCCAATCAGATATACTTTATATGGCTCAGTACTTAAAACAGCTAGAAATCAAGCATCGAAACGCACGAGAAAGAAAAAAGGAACCTGTTACCGATGGGTGTCCCTGCCCCCATGTGTTCGGGGTAAGGATTAGGTAACCAGGTTATTTATTAAAGGGGAAAGGGGGCGGGTTGGCGTCATTCGAAGCCCTCGTGTCAAGTGCAACTAGGAACTCCTTTCAGTTCACCTTAACTCCGCCAGGGTTCACCTTAACTCCGCCAAAGTAAAGACGCCCGAAAAACAGCGGACGCCTATATGAGCAGGCACCTTATTCTTCGGTCTCCGCTCCTACATTTCACTATTTCATTCTCTCCTCGCTTCCCTCATAATGAATTCACCGAACGTTTCTCCACAGCAATTCAATTCTTCTGCGTTCACAGCACTCGCAACCATCCTGTTAGAAAAACAAGCATCTTTGTTTTTATTATTGGTTCGTTTTCAACGCGGATTAGCAGAAGCTGGAGCTCTGTTGTGTCCATCCTTGCATTTTCGGGAAAAGGCACCTGCGAAAGCGCCACTGAATGACTGCACTGTAACAGTTTAACTTTGCTCAGTGGCTGAAGCGTTGCGGGACTGAAAGCAAGGACGGAGGTTCTGTCCCAGTGGCGGAGGCAGGTTGTCAAGGAGAGGCGAAAAGCGAAAGCCGGTTTGGTAAAATTTCGAACACGACAAATGCCCCCAGGGGTAAAAGTTAAACCGCAGCCCCCCAGTATAACGCACGTTATAGCCCAGATGTAGGTTATGTCGATTAAACCCCATAATTCGATTTCACTTTACACGCGGTCGACTCTTCTGCGCAGCCGCCACGGACCCGCCCACGACACATTCCCTCATCTGCACCATTCAGGCGTACCACCCAAACGGCCCCGACATTCCTGTCAAGGCCCTGCCCGACGGCGTTTGCGACTTTGTTTTCTACGAGTCCTTGTACTACGACGGCTACACCGACGTTTTCAAGGCACATCCAGAGACGCGTGTGAGAAGCTTCAGCAAAGTGGCACAAAGTTCATACCAAACACAGTACGGTTTTTCCATCGAAGCCCTGTGAGTAATTCTTTTGTGCAGCTATACTCGTTCGTTCTGGGAAAAGAAACTTGGGGCGACTATGCAATTCTCTTTACGTGTAAATGTGTCGCTGATGGTCGCTGATGGTCGATTAGATTAGTGTTTAGATTAGATTACGTGTCGCTGATGGTCGATTAGATTAGTTAAGACGCGTTGCTCTGGTGTTGCGCCGAAACATTTTTTAGTTGAGGTCTGCGTTTGCGGACTTTTAACTTTGCCTGCTCGTCAGTTCCCGCTTTCACCACCCCCGGACGCTCGGCCGCCTTTGTAGCTGCACTGCTGTGCTCGCTGCTTTCCCGCTGCTCAGGGTAGGATGTGTACCCTGCATGACAAAGGCCGCCTGAGCTCCCTGTGGTCGGTTCTCTCCGCAGCCGCTCGCTTTGGCTCTGACGTTATTGCTGACTGGGTGGATGAAGTGCTTTCACTGCAGCAGGTAGCTTCGCACGTGCGTCTACAATGCTATGTTCTCGGGCTTCGTAAAAGGTTAACCGGAACTGCCCTCCAAGCTTTTCCGTCTCACTTATGGGTGTAAACCGCAGGTGTGCATATAGCGAATAGTCTTGAGCCCCACACGCGTCGAACCGAACGCGGATTAACACACTGCCTGCCCCTGGCTTCGGAACTTCTGGCTTCTGGCTTCGGACGCTGGCTTCTGATGCTCCTGCTACATGTTCGAGCTGGTGCTGCTGGTTTTTCCGCATGTTTTGTGGACTTTTACGTGACTTTGATAACGCCGTAGTCTGTGCATCGCGTCAGCGATGCCACAAAGCGGCGAGGTGTGTGTGTGAGGGGGGGAAGGCGTTTCCCGGGAAAAAAAAAATAGCAGATAACATTGGCCTCTATGTACGTGGCTGAGGGGCGGGCAGGAGGAACCACTTGCAGAACATAGGGGAATGGCGGGCTCATTGGGAAGGCCCTGTTCATGCCACAGTCTGCGCCAGGAGAAATAAGGCATTGAACAGATCTCGTTGTATGTATTTCCGTACGCACGCGACCCAGCTCACCAAAATCAGCAGGCACGACATGCATAATAACGTTCCTAAAAATGCCGCGCGAAAGTTCTGTTACAGCCACGTATGATAATATGCGAATTTCCGCTTACGTCGATTCCCGCCTGTGCGTTTAAGCAGTCAATTTTAGTGGGAAGGATTATTGGGCTGATTGGGTGAAAACAAGGGCGTCATTACCTGACTCTTGTAGCTTGAATGCACGCTTTTAGAAACAATTTTATCGGTTGCGGGACAATATGACGAAATAAGCTGCGATTTGTAACATCAACCCTTCAACCTTTCTACAAAGCTTTTCTGGGGAACTTTTATTTTTATTTATTTTTAATTCAGACCATACTGCAGGCCAGGATTAGGGCCAAGAAGGAGTGGGAAAGTGATTACTTAATGTATCAGCAAAACGTAATCCTATAATATAAGAAACTTCACCAAAAATGACACAGAATATTACTACACATGAAAATGCTGCTCAATGGATGCCTGCAAATTCGGCGAAGTAAAGACAGTGGTAAGGAGATTGTTTCATTCAGATATTTTTCGCGGGAAAAATGAATATTTATTGGCGTTTGTGCGGCCGAGCATGAGGGTAAATTTAAAAGATTAGTACTGCCTCGTAGGCCGGGAGGAAACAGGGGCAAGGTATAATGATGGGTCAAGGCGCAGTTTACGGCTCCAAAGATCGGCGATAAATTTTAGTCGATTGCTTCTTCTCCGAGATTGCAGCATTGAATTTTGTTGTTCTGCATGAGTGTGGTGGGTGAATCATGTCTTTGTTAGCGGTTCTAGATGAAGCAAACAGCTTGCCTTTGAATTTTCTCGAGTTGCCAATATCATTTTGCGTGCGAATTAATGTGTTGTAAGCCAACAATTTCATGTTGTGTGGAGAGTGCATAATTTTATGTTTTATGAGTCCCAGTTTCCTTCTAGCCGAAGCGCAAATAGTATCAACATGAGTCGACTAGGACAGGTCGCCAGTAATTGTCACACCGAGGTAGTAAAGCTACTTGTTAAGCTAACAGGGGCGTAGTTAATTGTGTACTGGTATTCAAAAGGATTTCTTTTGTTAGGTATACGCATGGACACTGTTTTATCGGGAAAGTGCCATGCTAGATTATTCGCACTATGTGAGCACGCCACCATGACTTTGGTTGGACAAACCTCATCGTCAACGTTTTTAATACTTTTTAAAAGCAAGCAGTCATCTGCAAATGGGTGTATAATAACGTCCTGGTTTATACAAGTTGTAATATCGTTTATATAAACCTAGAACAATAGCAGCCCTAGTACGCTTCCTTGGGGAACTCCGGAAATATAGGGGAGGGTATCAGAGGAAAAATCATTAATGTCAACAAACTGTTCGCGCAGTTCAAGGTACAATATAATCCATTTAACAAGCATGGAAGGAAACCCGAATTGGTTTAGTTTAAATATCAGTCCAGAGTGAGAGATTTTGTCAAAAGCTTTGCTAAAGTCGAGAAAAATTACGTCAATTTGGTCTGATGCATCTTTGATAGCAGAAAAGGAATGGATAGTGGAAATTATTTGAGTGGTGCAGGACAAAGCCTTGCGGAAGCCACGCTGGTTGGGGGAGAGGTTGTTGCGCTTATCTAGGAAATCAACTATGTAGTTACAATTACGTGTTGCATGAGCTTACAAGAAGAGCTTATCACAGACATAGGCCGGTTATTTGGCATCAATGCCTTATCCCATTTTTAAACACCGCTACAACACGAGCGATGCGCCAGTCTGAAGGGACACTGCCAGTTGAAAAAGACAAACGAAAAATAGCAACCAGAAAGCGAGCTAATGATTCAGCGTAGCGGCTCAGAAACGCGTTAGGATTGTTATCCGGACCGAACGACCACTTTGAATCTAAGTTTAGAAGCATCGAAACAGCGCCTTCAAATGTTATAAATTCTGCGCTCATATAAACCATATTAAATCTTAATGTGCTATAAGGAGGAGACCTCAAAAAACGGAATGGAAGTATATATTGAATTCATTTCGCATTTTCCAGTTTGTTTCGAACGACGTTTTTGCCATTTTAATGCATTCAACAGTTTGTTTGTTTTGTTTTTTTTTTTTAGCTGAGGCTGAGGTGGCGCCAGAATTTGGATGGATTAGTTTTTAGAAACTGGGCGAAAGTATTAGAGAAGTAAATTTTTTTGCCTGCGCGAATTTTTTGAGATAGCAAGAGCTTTAGGTTATGAAGGTTTTATTAATTCCCCTTTTTTTATTTGCTTAATTTTTCGTATAAGATGAATAATATCACGACTAATCCAAGGATTACCCTTCTGAACTTTTTTCTTTTTGTTCGGAACAAACCTTTCGAGGCAGTAATAGAAAATGATCTTAAAAATCTCCCATATATAATTGACGTCATTTCCACAAAAACAATCAAAAGGCAGATCAAGGTAATCGAGCACCATTTCATCGTTTGCCCGAAAAAAGTCTTTGACTAATTTTTCTTTTTCTTTAATCGAGGAGCACTGACTGTTTAGAACGACACGTAAAAAGCACAATGTTGTGGTCTGATAAACTGTCCTCGGCCGTAGTGCATGCATTGTTAAGGGATCTGGAATGAAAGACTAGATTTAAGATCGATGACGGGTGTAGCTGTTTGCGGGTAGGGGTATTGACGGCTTGAACGAGATTGCATGCTAGCATCATTTCAAAGATTCTATGGTCAGCACTATAGGAGGATCATAATTTTGACCAATTAATGATGGGTTAATTAAAATCACCGGCAAATAACAAGCGATTTGTTGAGAATTGATAACGTGATCATAAAGTTTTGGCAAGAAATACGGGTTAGAAGAAGGAGCTCGACATACAGCGAAAATATTGCTTATTTCCAAAACAGTCTATCTGAGCGCAGAGACTTTCGTGATCCTAGATTTGGTCAAGTTGTTCAACCGGCATTTCCGTCTTTAAATAATGGCAATGCCCCCACCATACGACGGCCTATCTCTTCGACACACCTTCAAGGAATTCGGCACTATATCTTCATCTGAAATGTCACTGTGAAGCCATGTTTCCGTTAAGATAGTTAAATGGCGGTCGTGGGCTAGGTAAATAGCCTCGAACTCAATGGTTTTCTTAATGATGCGTCTTGCTTTGATATTTAAAAGCCGCCAACATTGTTGGGAAAGGCGATGGCACTGTCACAGATTCTTCGGGGTCATGCTCGGAGATGTGATCTGTACTAGTAAATTAGTGTTAAAATCCCATACAAAAGTGTCGTCATCGAATCCAAGCTTTTCCTTAAAGGGACCCTGCAACACTTTCCATCGACTACTAGTACTGTATTTTGGGATAAAGTCTATTGTCCCAGAAATCTCCTCCCTCAAGAACTATGAAAATCTGTTCACAATTAACGAAACTACGCGCGATAAGAAATCGCGTATAATCGTTACCTCTCAACTCGAGCGCGGACAAGGCGACGAAAGCTGCGCGCTCTCTCCCGGAGAGGGGGGCGGCTCGCGGCGTTCTCTTCGGCGGCCTTCGATATATCACATGCCGGGTAGTTTTCTCCTTTTCTCCGCAACGCGGAGGGGCCTATTTCCGGTCTGGTGCCACAAAAAAGCAGGCATGGGTGCCTGCTCGCAAGTGCGCGCTCGGGCCGGTAGGGCGTTTTTGAAGCAATAAACGCTTGTAGTCGAGTGGTCCCTGTAAAGGGAAGTATTGAGCTCATCACTAAAACTCCGCGCGAACTCAAAACACAAAATAAACGGCAAAACTGTGCCTACAGGTTCAGGCATAGAAGAGGTTCGTACACACCGATGACGACGACAGAAATGGGAGAATCTAGACGCGAAGTTGACCAGTGACAGCCGATCGGGCAGCCATGGCCTATGTGACGTCCCTTAGGCCATAGATAATGAGGACAACTGAAGAGAGAGCGGTTTGTTTTTCCGCGTCTTTCACATCGATTTGCGCGCTCACCGCTTCACGTGCACGTGTAATATTTGGCTCAGGTATTAATGGCAGTGTAATCTAAACGTAGCGCAGGTTTACTTGTACTGCTCAAAGAGTATTGCATGGTCCCTTTAATGAGAGAGACCTTCTTTCCATTGTCTTTATCGGCCTTCGCACTCCCACAATATTTTCCGCCTTTGGAGTATAGGTATAGAGTAATCATTTGAAATAAATTTATGGCTGCTTTACGATTTTTAGCAATGTTTCAGAATGGCCTGTGTTTTATTATAATCCTTCAGGAATAGGATGACGGGGCGATTTCCTACCCGTTTCCCAAGTTTCTGAATTGGACCAGTCGAGTGGCACTCTACCTTACGCTGTTTTTTGAATACCTCATCTAGATCCTTGTTTTTTAATGACTCTTCGGTTTCATCCAGTTTTTCGGAAAGACCATACATGACTAAGTTTGACCGGTAGCTTTGGTATCCAATGTCAACTAGTTATTCAGACTGGTTTCCAACATATGATTTAAGAGACGTCAGACTGGATTTACCACATTCAAATTGGAACGCTGAGGAAACCAGCCCCTGAAGATGCTTTTCAACTTCACTAACTTTTGATCAAAAGGCTTACAACGTAGTTTTGGTCACAGATTGCTGCCCTTCCGCTCATTAATGCATGTAACAATGCCCTTTGCCCGTCCAGAACGTCAGCTATAGTACGGCCAGGGTTTTACTCAACATCTCCGCAAAGCAGTAGTTTGCAGACTTAACAGTCACCTATAATGCAAAAACAAGACAGTGGGCATAGCACAATAGTATAAACCTATTACTCGATTTTACACCGCAGGGTGCACAACTAACCTGAACAAGGAGAGGAATAGGGCTGCAAAACCTGGCTATTGGTCTCAGTTCCCCATGCCCACTCATGAAGGATTCGTGAAGTCTGGAAATTATGGCTTAGGTTTTCACTGACGTTAAGGTATGCAGAGCCAATTAGTGGTCCAGACAAGGGGAGTTGTACGACACGTGCTGTGGTCCTGTTGTGGAATCTGAATCGGGAGGGAGAGATGCTGTAGATACCAGGAACGGAGCATTGAGCGATCCGCCAGCTGGGGGAAATGGTATGCACCCAGAAAAGATAGCCTGCACAAGGCGAGAACTATGCCTGGTAAACAAGGCTATTGGTCTCAGTTCGCCATGCCCACTGATGAAGAATTCGTTGATTCCGGAAATTATAGCTTTGGTTTTCAGTGACGTCCCGGTACGCAGAGCCACGTAGTGGTCCAGAGAACGGGAGTTGTATGACACGTGCTATGGTCTGTTGTGGACTCTGAAGCGTTAGGCGGAGATAGATACCAGGCACGGAGCATGCAGCGATCCGCCAGCTGCGGGAAATGCTATGCAGCCAGCAAAAATAGCCTCCACAAAGAGAGGAATAGACCTGGTAAACATGGCTGTTGGTCTGAGTTATCCATGGCTACTGATAAAAAATTAGTAAAGTCCGAAAATTATAGCTTCATTTTTCAGTGACGTCACGGTAGACAGAGCCACCTAGTGGTCCAAGGAAGGGTACTTATACGACACGAACTGTGGTCCTGCTGTGAAATGTGAAGCGGGAGACAGATATGCTGTAGATACCAGGAACGGATCATGCAGCGATCCGTCAGCTGGTGGAAATGCGATGCAGCCAGCAAAACAAAAGTAACGTGCACAAAGACAGGAATATGCCTCGTAAACATGGCTGTTCGTCTCAGTTCACATGGCCCACTGATGTAGAATTGGTTAAGCACGGAAAATATAGCTTCCGTTTCAGTGACGCCCGGAACGCAGAGCGGCGTAGTGGTCCTGAGAAGGTGAGTTGTACAACACGTGCTGTGGTCTTGTTGTGGAATCTGAAGCGGTAGGCATGGATACTGTAGATACCAGGAACAGAGGATGCAGCGATCCGCCAGCTGGAGGAAATGCGATGCAGCCAGCAAAGATAGCCTGCACAAAGAGAGGAATAGGACAGGTAAACATGGCTGTTGGTCTCAGTTCGCGATGCCCACTGATGGAGGTTTGGTGAAGTCCGGAAATTATAGCTTCGGTTTTCAATGACACCAAAGTATGCAGAGCCACGTAGTGGTCCAAGAAATGGGAGTTGTACGACACGTCCTGTGGTCCTGTTGGGGAATCTGAAGTGGGAGGCAGAAATGCTGTAGATACCAGGAACGAGCATGTAGCGATCCGCCAGCTCGGGGAAACGCGATGCAGCCAGCAAAGATAGCCTGCACAAAGAGAGGAATAGGTCTGGTAAATATGGCTGTTGGTCTCAGTTCGCCATGCCCACTGATGATGAATTGGTGAAGTCCGGAAATTGGTGCTTCGGTCCTCAGTGACGTCACAGTACGCAGATCCAAGTAGTGGTCCAGAGAAGCGGAGTTGCATGACACGTGCCGTGGTCTTGTTGTAGAAACTAAAGCGGGAGGCAAAGCTGCTGTAGATAAAAGGAACGTACCGTGCAGCGATCCGCCAGCTGGGGGAAATGCGATGCAGCCAGCACAGATAGCCTACACAAGGAGACGAATAGGCCTGGTAAACAAGGCTGTTGATCTCAGTTCGCAATGCCCAATGAATAATAATTGGTGAAGTCCGGAAATTATAGCTTCATTTTTCAGTGTCGTCACAGTACGCAGAGCCAAAAAGTGGTGCAGGGAAGGGGCGCTGTACGACATGCGCTGTGGTCCTGTAGTGGAAACTGAAGTGGGATGCAGAGATGTTGAATATACCAGGAACGGAGCATGCAGCGATCCGCCAGCTAGGAGAAATGCGATGCAGCCGGCAAAGATAGCCTGCACAAAGAGAAGGATAGGCCTGGTAAACATGGTCTTTGATCTCAGTTCGCCAAGCCCACTGATGATGAATCGGTTAAGTCCGGAAATGGGTGCTTCGGTTCTCAGTGACGTCAAAGTACCCAGAGCCACGTATTGGTCCAGAGAAGGGGAGTTATACGACACGTGCTGTGGTCCTGTTCTGGAATCTGAAGTGGGAGGCAGAGATGCTGTAGATACCAGGAACGAGCATGTAGCAATGCACCAGATGGGGGAAACGCTATGCAGCCAGCAAAGATAGCCTTCACAAAGAGAGGAATAGGCCTGTAAATATGGCTGTTGGCCTCAGGTTGGCATGCCCACTGATGATGAATCGGTGAGGTCCGGAAATTGGTGCTTCTGTTCTCAGTGACGTCACAGTACGCCGAGCCGCGTAGTGGTCCAGAGAAGGGGAGTTATACGACACGTGCTGTGGTCCTGTTCTGGAATCTGAAGTGGGAGGCAGAGATGCTGTAGATACCAGGAACGAGCATGTAGCAATGCGCCAGATGGGGGAAACGCTATGCAGCCAGCAAAGATAGCCTCCACAAAGAGAGGAATAGGCCTGATAAATATGGCTGTTGGTCTCAGGTCGGCATGCCCACTGATGATGAATCGGTGAAGTCCGGAAATTGGTGCTTCTGTTCTCAGTGACGTCACAGTACGCCGAGCCGCGTAGCGGTCCAGAGAAGGGGAGTTATACGACACGTGCTGTGGTCCTGTTCTGGAATCTGAAGTGGGAGGCAGAGATGGTGTAGATACCGGGAACGACCATGTAGCAATGCGCCAGATGGGGGAAACGCTATGCAGCCAGCAAAGATATCCTGCACAAAGAGAGGAATAAGCCTGGTAAATATGGCTGTTGGTCTCAGGTCGGCATGCCCAGTGATGATGAATTGGTGAATTCTGGAAATTGGTGCTTCAGTTCTCAGTGACGTCACGGTACGCCGAGCCGCGTAGTGGTCCAGAGAAGGGGAGTTATACGACACGTGCTGTGGTCCTGTTCTGCAATCTGAAGTGGGAGGCAGAGATGCTGTAGATACCAGGAACGAGCATGTAGCAATGCGCCAGATGGGGGAAACGCTATGCAGCCAGCAAAGATAGCCTGCACAAAGAGAGGAATAGGCCTGGTAAATATGGCTGTTGGGCTCAGGTCGGCATGCCCACTGATGATGAATCGGTGAAGTCCGGAAATTGGTGCTTCTGTTCTCAGTGACGTCACAGTACGCCGAGCCGCGTAGTGGTCCAGAGAAGGGGAGTTATACGACACGTGCTGTCGTCCTGTTCTGGAATCTGAAGTGGGAGGCAGAGATGCTGTAGATACCAGGAACGAGCATGTAGCAATGCGCCAGATGGGGGAAACGCTATGCAGCCAGCAAAGATAGTCTGCACAAAGAGAGGAATAGGCCTGGTAAATATGGCTGTTGGTCTGAGGTCGGCTTGCCCACTGATGATGAATCGGTGAAGTCCGGAAATTGGTGCTTCTGTTCTCAGTGACGTCGCAGTACGCAGAGCCACGTAGTGGTCCAGAGAAGGGGAGTTATACGACACGTGCTGTGGTCCTGTTCTGGAATCTGAAGTGGGAGGCAGAGATGCTGTAGATACCAGGAACGAGCATGTAGCAATGCGCCAGATGGGGGAAACGCTATGCAGCCAGCAAAGATAGCCTGCACAAAGAGAGGAATAGGCCTGGTAAATATGGCTGTCGGTCTCAGGTCGGCATGCCCACTGATGATGAATTGGTGAAGTCCGGAAATTGGTGCTTCTGTTCTCATTGACGTCACAGTACGCAGAGCCGCGTAGTGGTCCAGAGAAGGGGAGTTATACGACACGTGCTGTGGTCCTGTTCTGGAATCTGAAGTGGGAAGCAGAGATGCTGTAGATACCAGGAACGAGCATGTAGCAATGCGCCAGATGGGGAAAACGCTATGCAGCCAGCAAATATAACCTGCACAAAGAGAGGAATAGGCCTGGTAAATATGGCTGTTGGTCTCAGGTCGGCATGCCCACTGATGATGAATTGGTGAAGTCCGGAAATTGGTGCTTCAGTTCTCAGTGACGTCACGGTACGTCGAGCCGCGTAGTGGTCCAGAGAAGGGGAGTTATACGACACGTGCTGTGGTCCTGTTCTGGAATCTGAAGTGGGAGGCAGAGATGCTGTAGATACCAGGAACGAGCATGTAGCAATGCTCCAGATGGGGGAAACGCTATGCAGCCAGCAAAGATAGCCTGCACAAAGAGAGGAATAGGCCTGGTAAATATGGCTGTTGGTCTCAGGTCGGCATGCCCACTGATGATGAATCGGTGAAGTCCGGAAATTGGTGCTTCTGTTCTCAGTGACGTCACAGTACGCAGAGCCGCGTAGTGGTCCAGAGAAGGGGAGTTATACGACACGTGCTGTGGTCCTGTTCTGGAATCTGAAGTGGGAGGCAGAGATGCTGTAGATACCAGGAACGAGCATGTAACAATGCGCCAGATGGAGGAAACGCTATGCAGCCAGCAAAGATAGCCTGCACAAAGAGAGGAATAGGCCTGGTAAATATGGCTGTTGGTCTCAGGTCGGCATGCCCACTGATGATGAATCGGTGAAGTCCGGAAATTGGTGCTTCTGTTCTCAGTGACGTCACAGTACGCCGAGCCGCGTAGTGGTCCAGAGAAGGGGAGTTATACGACACGTGCTGTGGTCCTGTTCTGGAATCTGAAGTGGGAGGCAGAGATGCTGTAGATACCACGAACGAGCATGTAGCAATGCACCAGATGGGGGAAACGCTATGCAGCCAGCAAAGATAGCCTGCACAAAGAGAGGAATAGGCCTGGTAAATATGGCTGTTGGTCTCAGGTTGGCATGCCCAGTGATGATGAACCGGTGAAGTCCGGAAATTGGTGCTTCTGTTCTCAGTGACGTCACAGTACGCCGAGCCGCGTAGTGGTCTAGAGAAGGGGAGTTATACGACACGTGCTGTGGTCCTGTTCTGGAATCTGAAGTGGGAGGCAGAGATGCTGTAGATACCAGGAACGAGCATGTAGCAATGCGCCAGATGGGGGAAACGCTATGCAGCCAGCAAAGATAGCCTGCACAAAGAGAGGAATAGGCCTGATAAATATGGCTGTTGGTCTCAGGTCGGCATGCCCACTGATGATGAATCGGTGAAATCCTGAAATTGGTGCTTCTGTTCTCAGTGAAATTGGTGCTTCTGTTCTCAGTGACGTCACAGTACGCCGAGCCGCGTAGTGGTCCAGAGAAGGGGAGTTATACGACACGTGCTGTGGTCCTGTTCTGGAATCTGAAGTGGGAGGCAGAGATGGTGTAGATACCAGGAACGACCATGTAGCAATGCGCCAGATGGGGGAAACGCTATGCAGCCAGCAAAGATATCCTGCACAAAGAGAGGAATAAGCCTGGTAAATATGGCTGTTGGTCTCAGGTCGGCATGCCCACTGATGATGAATCGGTGAAGTCCGGAAATTGGTGCTTCTGTTCTCAGTGACGTCACAGTACGCAGAGCCGCGTAGTGGTCCAGAGAAGGGGAGTTATACGACACGTGCTGTGGTCCTGTTCTGGAATCTGAAGTGGGAGGCAGAGATGCTGTAAATACCAGGAACGAGCATGTAGCAATGCACCAGATGGGGGAAACGCTATGCAGCCAGCAAAGATAGCCTTCACAAAGAGAGGAATAGGCCTGGTAAATATGGCTGTTGGTCTCAGGTTGGCATGCCCACTGATGATGAATCGGTGAGGTCCGGAAATTGGTGCTTCTGTTCTCAGTGACGTCACAGTACGCCGAGCCGCGAGTGGTCCAGAGAAGGGGAGTTATACGACACGTGCTGTGGTCCTGTTCTGGAATCTGAAGTGGGAGGCAGAGATGCTGTAGATACCAGGAACGAGCATGTAGCAATGCGCCAGATGGGGGAAACGCTATGCAGCCAGCAAAGATAGCCTGCACAAAGAGAGGAATAGGCCTGATAAATATGGCTGTTGGTCTCTGGTCGGCATGCCCACTGATGATGAATCGGTGAAGTCCGGAAATTGGTGCTTCTGTTCTCAGTGACGTCACAGTACGCCGAGCCGCGTAGTGGTCCAGAGAAGGGGAGTTATACGACACGTGCTGTGGTCCTGTTCTGGAATCTGAAGTGGGAGGCAGAGATGCTGTAGATACCAGGAACGAGCATGTAGCAATGCACCAGATGGGGGAAACGCTATGCAGCCAGCAAAGATAGCCTGCACAAAGAGAGGAATAGGCCTGGTAAATATGGCTGTTGGTCTCAGGTCGGCATGCCCACTGATGATGAATCGGTGAAGTCCGGAAATTGGTGCTTCTGTTCTCAGTGACGTCACAGTACGCCGAGCCGCGTAGTGGTCCAGAGAAGGGGAGTTATACGACACGTGCTGTGGTCCTGTTCTGGAATCTGAAGTGGGAGGCAGAGATGCTGTAGATACCACGAACGAGCATGTAGCAATGCACCAGATGGGGGAAACGCTATGCAGCCAGCAAAGATAGCCTGCACAAAGAGAGGAATAGGCCTGGTAAATATGGCTGTTGGTCTCAGGTTGGCATGCCCAGTGATGATGAACCGGTGAAGTCCGGAAATTGGTGCTTCTGTTCTCAGTGACGTCACAGTACGCCGAGCCGCGTAGTGGTCTAGAGAAGGGGAGTTATACGACACGTGCTGTGGTCCTGTTCTGGAATCTGAAGTGGGAGGCAGAGATGCTGTAGATACCAGGAACGAGCATGTAGCAATGCGCCAGATGGGGGAAACGCTATGCAGCCAGCAAAGATAGCCTGCACAAAGAGAGGAATAGGCCTGATAAATATGGCTGTTGGTCTCAGGTCGGCATGCCCACTGATGATGAATCGGTGAAATCCTGAAATTGGTGCTTCTGTTCTCAGTGAAATTGGTGCTTCTGTTCTCAGTGACGTCACAGTACGCCGAGCCGCGTAGTGGTCCAGAGAAGGGGAGTTATACGACACGTGCTGTGGTCCTGTTCTGGAATCTGAAGTGGGAGGCAGAGATGGTGTAGATACCAGGAACGACCATGTAGCAATGCGCCAGATGGGGGAAACGCTATGCAGCCAGCAAAGATATCCTGCACAAAGAGAGGAATAAGCCTGGTAAATATGGCTGTTGGTCTCAGGTCGGCATGCCCACTGATGATGAATCGGTGAAGTCCGGAAATTGGTGCTTCTGTTCTCAGTGACGTCACAGTACGCAGAGCCGCGTAGTGGTCCAGAGAAGGGGAGTTATACGACACGTGCTGTGGTCCTGTTCTGGAATCTGAAGTGGGAGGCAGAGATGCTGTAGATACCAGGAACGAGCATGTAGCAATGCACCAGATGGGGGAAACGCTATGCAGCCAGCAAAGATAGCCTTCACAAAGAGAGGAATAGGCCTGGTAAATATGGCTGTTGGTCTCAGGTTGGCATGCCCACTGATGATGAATCGGTGAGGTCCGGAAATTGGTGCTTCTGTTCTCAGTGACGTCACAGTACGCCGAGCCGCGAGTGGTCCAGAGAAGGGGAGTTATACGACACGAGCTGTGGTCCTGTTCTGGAATCTGAAGTGGGAGGCAGAGATGCTGTAGATACCAGGAACGAGCATGTAGCAATGCGCCAGATGGGGGAAACGCTATGCAGCCAGCAAAGATAGCCTGCACAAAGAGAGGAAAAGGCCTGATAAATATGGCTGTTGGTCTCTGGTCGGCATGCCCACTGATGATGAATCGGTGAAGTCCGGAAATTGGTGCTTCTGTTCTCAGTGACGTCACAGTACGCCGAGCCGCGTAGTGGTCCAGAGAAGGGGAGTTATACGACACGTGCTGTGGTCCTGTTCTGGAATCTGAAGTGGGAGGCAGAGATGCTGTAGATACCAGGAACGAGCATGTAGCAATGCACCAGATGGGGGAAACGCTATGCAGCCAGCAAAGATAGCCTTCACAAAGAGAGGAATAGGCCTGGTAAATATGGCTGTTGGTCTCAGGTTGGCATGCCCACTGATGATGAATCGGTGAGGTCCGGAAATTGGTGCTTCTGTTTTCAGTGACGTCACGGTACGTCGAGCCGCGTAGTGGTCCAGAGAAGGGGCGCTGTACGACATGCGCTGTGGTCCTGTAGTGGAAACTGAAGTGGGATGCAGAGATGGTGTAGATACCAGGAACGACCATGTAGCAATGCGCCAGATGGGGGAAACGCTATGCAGCCAGCAAAGATATCCTGCACAAAGAGAGGAATAAGCCTGGTAAATATGGCTGTTGGTCTCAGGTCGGCATGCCCACTGATGATGAATCGGTGAAGTCCGGAAATGGGTGCTTCGGTTCTCAGTGACGTCAAAGTACCCAGAGCCACGTATTGGTCCAGAGAAGGGGAGTTATACGACACGTGCTGTGGTCCTGTTCTGGAATCTGAAGTGGGAGGCTGAGATGCTGTAGATACCAGGAACGAGCATGTAGCAATGCACCAGATGGGGGAAACGCTATGCAGCCAGCAAAGATAGCCTTCACAAAGAGAGGAATAGGCCTGGTAAATATGGCTGTTGGCCTCAGGTTGGCATGCCCACTGATGATGAATCGGTGAGGTCCGGAAATTGGTGCTTCTGTTCTCAGTGACGTCACAGTACGCCGAGCCGCGTAGTGGTCCAGAGAAGGGGAGTTATACGACACGTGCTGTGGTCCTGTTCTGGAATCTGAAGTGGGAGGCAGAGATGCTGTAGATACCAGGAACGAGCATGTAGCAATGCGCCAGATGGGGGAAACGCTATGCAGCCAGCAAAGATAGCCTCCACAAAGAGAGGAATAGGCCTGATAAATATGGCTGTTGGTCTCAGGTCGGCATGCCCACTGATGATGAATCGGTGAAGTCCGGAAATTGGTGCTTCTGTTCTCAGTGACGTCACAGTACGCCGAGCCGCGTAGCGGTCCAGAGAAGGGGAGTTATACGACACGTGCTGTGGTCCTGTTCTGGAATCTGAAGTGGGAGGCAGAGATGGTGTAGATACCGGGAACGACCATGTAGCAATGCGCCAGATGGGGGAAACGCTATGCAGCCAGCAAAGATATCCTGCACAAAGAGAGGAATAAGCCTGGTAAATATGGCTGTTGGTCTCAGGTCGGCATGCCCACTGATGATGAATCGGTGAAGTCCGGAAATTGGTGCTTCTGTTCTCAGTGACGTCACAGTACGCAGAGCCGCGTAGTGGTCCAGAGAAGGGGAGTTATACGACACGTGCTGTGGTCCTGTTCTGGAATCTGAAGTGGGAGGCAGAGATGCTGTAGATACCAGGAACGAGCATGTAGCAATGCGCCAGATGGGGGAAACGCTATGCAGCCAGCAAAGATACCCTGCACAAAGAGAGGAATAGGCCTGGTAAATATGGCTGTTGGTCTCAGGTCGGCATGCCCAGTGATGATGAATTGGTGAAGTCTGGAAATTGGTGCTTCAGTTCTCAGTGACGTCACGGTACGCCGAGCCGCGTAGTGGTCCAGAGAAGGGGAGTTATACGACACGTGCTGTGGTCCTGTTCTGCAATCTGAAGTGGGAGGCAGAGATGCTGTAGATACCAGGAACGAGCATGTAGCAATGCGCCAGATGGGGGAAACGCTATGCAGCCAGCAAAGATAGCCTGCACAAAGAGAGGAATAGGCCTGGTAAATATGGCTGTTGGTCTCATGTCGGCATGCCCACTGATGATGAATCGCTGAAGTCCGGAAATTGGTGCTTCTGTTCTCAGTGACGTCACAGTACGCCGAGCCGCGTAGTGGTCGAGAGAAGGGGAGTTATACGACACGTGCTGTCGTCCTGTTCTGGAATCTGAAGTGGGAGGCAGAGATGCTGTAGATACCAGGAACGAGCATGTAGCAATGCGCCAGATGGGGGAAACGCTATGCAGCCAGCAAAGATAGTCTGCACAAAGAGAGGAATAGGCCTGGTAAATATGGCTGGTGGTCTGAGGTCGGCTTGCCCACTGATGATGAATCGGTGAAGTCCGGAAATTGGTGCTTCTGTTCTCAGTGACGTCGCAGTACGCAGAGCCGCGTAGTGGTCCAGAGAAGGGGAGTTATACGACACGTGCTGTGGTCCTGTTCTGGAATCTGAAGTGGGAGGCAGAGATGCTGTAGATACCAGGAACGAGCATGTAGCAATGCGCCAGATGGGGAAAACGCTATGCAGCCAGCAAAGATAACCTGCACAAAGAGAGGAATAGGCCTGGTAAATATGGCTGTCTGTCTCAGGTCGGCATGCCCACCGATGATGAATTGGTGAAGTCCGGAAATTGGTGCTTCAGTTCTCAGTGACGTCACGGTACGTCGAGCCGCGTAGTGGTCCAGAGAAGGGGAGTTATACGACACGTGCTGTGGTCCTGTTCTGGAATCTGAAGTGGGAGGCAGAGATGCTGTAGATACCAGGAACGAGCATGTAGCAATGCTCCAGATGGGGGAAACGCTATGCAGCCAGCAAAGATAGCCTGCACAAAGAGAGGAATAGGCCTGGTAAATATGGCTGTTGGTCTCAGGTCGGCATGCCCACTGATGATGAATCGGTGAAGTCCGGAAATTGGTGCTTCTGTTCTCAGTGACGTCACAGTACGCAGAGCCGCGTAGTGGTCCAGAGAAGGGGAGTTATACGACACGTGCTGTGGTCCTGTTCTGGAATCTGAAGTGGGAGGCAGAGATGCTGTAGATACCAGGAACGAGCATGTAGCAATGCGCCAGATGGGGGAAACGCTATGCAGCCAGCAAAGATAGCCTGCACAAAGAGAGGAATAGGCCTGGTAAATATGGCTGTTGGTCTCAGGTCGGCATGCCCACTGATGATGAATCGGTGAAGTCCGGAAATTGGTGCTTCTGTTCTCAGTGACGTCACAGTACGCCGAGCCGCGTAGTGGTCCAGAGAAGGGGAGTTATACGACACGTGCTGTGGTCCTGTTCTGGAATCTGAAGTGGGAGGCAGAGATGCTGTAGATACCAGGAACGAGCATGTAGCAATGCACCAGATGGGGGAAACGCTATGCAGCCAGCAAAGATAGCCTGCACAAAGAGAGGAATAGGCCTGGTAAATATGGCTGTTGGTCTCAGGTTGGCATGCCCACTGATGATGAACCGGTGAAGTCCGGAAATTGGTGCTTCTGTTCTCAGTGACGTCACAGTACGCCGAGCCGCGTAGTGGTCTAGAGAAGGGGAGTTATACGACACGTGCTGTGGTCCTGTTCTGGAATCTGAAGTGGGAGGCAGAGATGCTGTAGATACCAGGAACGAGCATGTAGCAATGCGCCAGATGGGGGAAACGCTATGCAGCCAGCAAAGATAGCCTGCACAAAGAGAGGAATAGGCCTGATAAATATGGCTGTTGGTCTCAGGTCGGCATGCCCACTGATGATGAATCGGTGAAATCCTGAAATTGGTGCTTCTGTTCTCAGTGACGTCACAGTACGCCGAGCCGCGTAGTGGTCCAGAGAAGGGGAGTTATACGACACGTGCTGTGGTCCTGTTCTGGAATCTGAAGTGGGAGGCAGAGATGCTGTAGATACCAGGAACGAGCATGTAGCAATGCGCCAGATGGGGGAAACGCTATGCAGCCAGCAAAGATAGCCTGCACAAAGAGAGGAATAGGCCTGGTAAATATGGCTGTTGGTCTCTGGTCGGCATGCCCACTGATGATGAATCGGTGAAGTCCGGAAATTGGTGCTTCTGTTCTCAGTGACGTCACAGTACGCCGAGCCGCGTAGTGGTCCAGAGAAGGGGAGTTATACGACACGTGCTGTAGTCCTGTTCTGGAATCTGAAGTGGGAGGCAGAGATGCTGTAGATACCAGGAACGAGCATGTAGCAATGCACCAGATGGGGGAAACGCTATGCAGCCAGCAAAGATAGCCTTCACAAAGAGAGGAATAGGCCTGGTAAATATGGCTGTTGGTCTCAGGTTGGCATGCCCACTGATGATGAATCGGTGAGGTCCGGAAATTGGTGCTTCTGTTCTCAGTGACGTCACAGTACGCCGAGCCGCGAGTTGTCCAGAGAAGGGGAGTTATACGACACGTGCTGTGGTCCTGTTCTGGAATCTGAAGTGGGAGGCAGAGATGCTGTAGATACCAGGAACGAGCATGTAGCAATGCGCCAGATGGGGGAAACGCTATGCAGCCAGCAAAGATAGCCTGCACAAAGAGAGGAATAGGCCTGATAAATATGGCTGTTGGTCTCAGGTCGGCATGCCCACTGATGATGAATCGGTGAAGTCCGGAAATTGGTGCTTCTGTTCTCAGTGACGTCACAGTACGCCGAGCCGCGTAGCGGTCCAGAGAAGGGGAGTTATACGACACGTGCTGTGGTCCTGTTCTGGAATCTGAAGTGGGAGGCAGAGATGGTGTAGATACCGGGAACGACCATGTAGCAATGCGCCAGATGGGGGAAACGCTATGCAGCCAGCTAAGATATCCTGCACAAAGAGAGGAATAAGCCTGGTAAATATGGCTGTTGGTCTCAGGTCGGCATGCCCACTGATGATGAATCGGTGAAGTCCGGAAATTGGTGCTTCTGTTCTCAGTGACGTCACAGTACGCAGAGCCGCGTAGTGGTCCAGAGAAGGGGAGTTATACGACACGTGCTGTGGTCCTGTTCTGGAATCTGAAGTGGGAGGCAGAGATGCTGTAGATACCAGGAACGAGCATGTAGCAATGCGCCAGATGGGGGAAACGCTATGCAGCCAGCAAAGATACCCTGCACAAAGAGAAGAATAGGCCTGGTAAATATGGCTGTTTGTCTCAGGTCGGCATGCCCAGTGATGATGAATTGGTGAAGTCCGGAAATTGGTGCTTCAGTTCTCAGTGACGTCACGGTACGCCGAGCCGCGTAGTGGTCCAGAGAAGGGGAGTTATACGACACGTGCTGTGGTCCTGTTCTGGAATCTGAAGTGGGAAGCAGAGATGCTGTAGATACCAGGAACGAGCATGTAGCAATGCGCCAGATGGGGAAAACGCTATGCAGCCAGCAAAGATAACCTGCACAAAGAGAGGAATAGGCCTGGTAAATATGGCTGTTGGTCTCAGGTCGGCATGCCCACTGATGATGAATTGGTGAAGTCCGGAAATTGGTGCTTCAGTTCTCAGTGACGTCACGGTACGTCGAGCCGCGTAGTGGTCCAGAGAAGGGGAGTTATACGACACGTGCTGTGGTCCTGTTCTGGAATCTGAAGTGGGAGGCAGAGATGCTGTAGATACCAGGAACGAGCATGTAGCAATGCTCCAGATGGGGGAAACGCTATGCAGCCAGCAAAGATAGCCTGCACAAAGAGAGGAATAGGCCTGGTAAATATGGCTGTTGGTCTCAGGTCGGCATGCCCACTGATGATGAATCGGTGAAGTCCGGAAATTGGTGCTTCTGTTCTCAGTGACGTCACAGTACGCAGAGCCGCGTAGTGGTCCAGAGAAGGGGAGTTATACGACACGTGCTGTGGTCCTGTTCTGGAATCTGAAGTGGGAGGCAGAGATGCTGTAGATACCAGGAACGAGCATGTAGCAATGCGCCAGATGGGGGAAACGCTATGCAGCCAGCAAAGATAGCCTGCACAAAGAGAGGAATAGGCCTGGTAAATATGGCTGTTGGTCTCAGGTCGGCATGCCCACTGATGATGAATCGGTGAAGTCCGGAAATTGGTGCTTCTGTTCTCAGTGACGTCACAGTACGCCGAGCCGCGTAGTGGTCCAGAGAAGGGGAGTTATACGACACGTGCTGTGGTCCTGTTCTGGAATCTGAAGTGGGAGGCAGAGATGCTGTAGATACCAGGAACGAGCATGTAGCAATGCGCCAGATGGGGGAAACGCTATGCAGCCAGCAAAGATAGCCTCCACAAAGAGAGGAATAGGCCTGATAAATATGGCTGTTGGTCTCAGGTCGGCATGCCCACTGATGATGAATCGGTGAAGTCCGGAAATTGGTGCTTCTGTTCTCAGTGACGTCACAGTACGCCGAGCCGCGTAGCGGTCCAGAGAAGGGGAGTTATACGACACGTGCTGTGGTCCTGTTCTGGAATCTGAAGTGGGAGGCAGAGATGGTGTAGATACCGGGAACGACCATGTAGCAATGCGCCAGATGGGGGAAACGCTATGCAGCCAGCAAAGATATCCTGCACAAAGAGAGGAATAAGCCTGGTAAATATGGCTGTTGGTCTCAGGTCGGCATGCCCACTGATGATGAATCGGTGAAGTCCGGAAATTGGTGCTTCTGTTCTCAGTGACGTCACAGTACGCAGAGCCGCGTAGTGGTCCAGAGAAGGGGAGTTATACGACACGTGCTGTGGTCCTGTTCTGGAATCTGAAGTGGGAGGCAGAGATGCTGTAGATACCAGGAACGAGCATGTAGCAATGCGCCAGATGGGGGAAACGCTATGCAGCCAGCAAAGATACCCTGCACAAAGAGAGGAATAGGCCTGGAAAATATGGCTGTTGGTCTCAGGTCGGCATGCCCAGTGATGATGAATTGGTGAAGTCTGGAAATTGGTGCTTCAGTTCTCAGTGACGTCACGGTACGCCGAGCCGCGTAGTGGTCCAGAGAAGGGGAGTTATACGACACGTGCTGTGGTCCTGTTCTGCAATCTGAAGTGGGAGGCAGAGATGCTGTAGATACCAGGAACGAGCATGTAGCAATGCGCCAGATGGGGGAAACGCTATGCAGCCAGCAAAGATAGCCTGCACAAAGAGAGGAATAGGCCTGGTAAATATGGCTGTTGGTCTCATGTCGGCATGCCCACTGATGATGAATCGCTGAAGTCCGGAAATTGGTGCTTCTGTTCTCAGTGACGTCACAGTACGCCGAGCCGCGTAGTGGTCGAGAGAAGGGGAGTTATACGACACGTGCTGTCGTCCTGTTCTGGAATCTGAAGTGGGAGGCAGAGATGCTGTAGATACCAGGAACGAGCATGTAGCAATGCGCCAGATGGGGGAAACGCTATGCAGCCAGCAAAGATAGTCTGCACAAAGAGAGGAATAGGCCTGGTAAATATGGCTGTTGGTCTGAGGTCGGCTTGCCCACTGATGATGAATCGGTGAAGTCCGGAAATTGGTGCTTCTGTTCTCAGTGACGTCGCAGTACGCAGAGCCGCGTAGTGGTCCAGAGAAGGGGAGTTATACGACACGTGCTGTGGTCCTGTTCTGGAATCTGAAGTGGGAGGCAGAGATGCTGTAGATACCAGGAACGAGCATGTAGCAATGCGCCAGATGGGGAAAACGCTATGCAGCCAGCAAAGATAACCTGCACAAAGAGAGGAATAGGCCTGGTAAATATGGCTGTTGGTCTCAGGTCGGCATGCCCACCGATGATGAATTGGTGAAGTCCGGAAATTGGTGCTTCAGTTCTCAGTGACGTCACGGTACGTCGAGCCGCGTAGTGGTCCAGAGAAGGGGAGTTATACGACACGTGCTGTGGTCCTGTTCTGGAATCTGAAGTGGGAGGCAGAGATGCTGTAGATACCAGGAACGAGCATGTAGCAATGCTCCAGATGGGGGAAACGCTATGCAGCCAGCAAAGATAGCCTGCACAAAGAGAGGAATAGGCCTGGTAAATATGGCTGTTGGTCTCAGGTCGGCATGCCCACTGATGATGAATCGGTGAAGTCCGGAAATTGGTGCTTCTGTTCTCAGTGACGTCACAGTACGCAGAGCCGCGTAGTGGTCCAGAGAAGGGGAGTTATACGACACGTGCTGTGGTCCTGTTCTGGAATCTGAAGTGGGAGGCAGAGATGCTGTAGATACCAGGAACGAGCATGTAGCAATGCGCCAGATGGGGGAAACGCTATGCAGCCAGCAAAGATAGCCTGCACAAAGAGAGGAATAGGCCTGGTAAATATGGCTGTTGGTCTCAGGTCGGCATGCCCACTGATGATGAATCGGTGAAGTCCGGAAATTGGTGCTTCTGTTCTCAGTGACGTCACAGTACGCCGAGCCGCGTAGTGGTCCAGAGAAGGGGAGTTATACGACACGTGCTGTGGTCCTGTTCTGGAATCTGAAGTGGGAGGCAGAGATGCTGTAGATACCAGGAACGAGCATGTAGCAATGCACCAGATGGGGGAAACGCTATGCAGCCAGCAAAGATAGCCTGCACAAAGAGAGGAATAGGCCTGGTAAATATGGCTGTTGGTCTCAGGTTGGCATGCCCACTGATGATGAACCGGTGAAGTCCGGAAATTGGTGCTTCTGTTCTCAGTGACGTCACAGTACGCCGAGCCGCGTAGTGGTCTAGAGAAGGGGAGTTATACGACACGTGCTGTGGTCCTGTTCTGGAATCTGAAGTGGGAGGCAGAGATGCTGTAGATACCAGGAACGAGCATGTAGCAATGCGCCAGATGGGGGAAACGCTATGCAGCCAGCAAAGATAGCCTGCACAAAGAGAGGAATAGGCCTGATAAATATGGCTGTTGGTCTCAGGTCGGCATGCCCACTGATGATGAATCGGTGAAATCCTGAAATTGGTGCTTCTGTTCTCAGTGACGTCACAGTACGCCGAGCCGCGTAGTGGTCCAGAGAAGGGGAGTTATACGACACGTGCTGTGGTCCTGTTCTGGAATCTGAAGTGGGAGGCAGAGATGCTGTAGATACCAGGAACGAGCATGTAGCAATGCGCCAGATGGGGGAAACGCTATGCAGCCAGCAAAGATAGCCTGCACAAAGAGAGGAATAGGCCTGGTAAATATGGCTGTTGGTCTCTGGTCGGCATGCCCACTGATGATGAATCGGTGAAGTCCGGAAATTGGTGCTTCTGTTCTCAGTGACGTCACAGTACGCCGAGCCGCGTAGTGGTCCAGAGAAGGGGAGTTATACGACACGTGCTGTAGTCCTGTTCTGGAATCTGAAGTGGGAGGCAGAGATGCTGTAGATACCAGGAACGAGCATGTAGCAATGCACCAGATGGGGGAAACGCTATGCAGCCAGCAAAGATAGCCTTCACAAAGAGAGGAATAGGCCTGGTAAATATGGCTGTTGGTCTCAGGTTGGCATGCCCACTGATGATGAATCGGTGAGGTCCGGAAATTGGTGCTTCTGTTCTCAGTGACGTCACAGTACGCCGAGCCGCGAGTTGTCCAGAGAAGGGGAGTTATACGACACGTGCTGTGGTCCTGTTCTGGAATCTGAAGTGGGAGGCAGAGATGCTGTAGATACCAGGAACGAGCATGTAGCAATGCGCCAGATGGGGGAAACGCTATGCAGCCAGCAAAGATAGCCTGCACAAAGAGAGGAATAGGCCTGATAAATATGGCTGTTGGTCTCAGGTCGGCATGCCCACTGATGATGAATCGGTGAAGTCCGGAAATTGGTGCTTCTGTTCTCAGTGACGTCACAGTACGCCGAGCCGCGTAGCGGTCCAGAGAAGGGGAGTTATACGACACGTGCTGTGGTCCTGTTCTGGAATCTGAAGTGGGAGGCAGAGATGGTGTAGATACCGGGAACGACCATGTAGCAATGCGCCAGATGGGGGAAACGCTATGCAGCCAGCTAAGATATCCTGCACAAAGAGAGGAATAAGCCTGGTAAATATGGCTGTTGGTCTCAGGTCGGCATGCCCACTGATGATGAATCGGTGAAGTCCGGAAATTGGTGCTTCTGTTCTCAGTGACGTCACAGTACGCAGAGCCGCGTAGTGGTCCAGAGAAGGGGAGTTATACGACACGTGCTGTGGTCCTGTTCTGGAATCTGAAGTGGGAGGCAGAGATGCTGTAGATACCAGGAACGAGCATGTAGCAATGCGCCAGATGGGGGAAACGCTATGCAGCCAGCAAAGATACCCTGCACAAAGAGAAGAATAGGCCTGGTAAATATGGCTGTTTGTCTCAGGTCGGCATGCCCAGTGATGATGAATTGGTGAAGTCCGGAAATTGGTGCTTCAGTTCTCAGTGACGTCACGGTACGCCGAGCCGCGTAGTGGTCCAGAGAAGGGGAGTTATACGACACGTGCTGTGGTCCTGTTCTGGAATCTGAAGTGGGAAGCAGAGATGCTGTAGATACCAGGAACGAGCATGTAGCAATGCGCCAGATGGGGAAAACGCTATGCAGCCAGCAAAGATAACCTGCACAAAGAGAGGAATAGGCCTGGTAAATATGGCTGTTGGTCTCAGGTCGGCATGCCCACTGATGATGAATTGGTGAAGTCCGGAAATTGGTGCTTCAGTTCTCAGTGACGTCACGGTACGTCGAGCCGCGTAGTGGTCCAGAGAAGGGGAGTTATACGACACGTGCTGTGGTCCTGTTCTGGAATCTGAAGTGGGAGGCAGAGATGCTGTAGATACCAGGAACGAGCATGTAGCAATGCTCCAGATGGGGGAAACGCTATGCAGCCAGCAAAGATAGCCTGCACAAAGAGAGGAATAGGCCTGGTAAATATGGCTGTTGGTCTCAGGTCGGCATGCCCACTGATGATGAATCGGTGAAGTCCGGAAATTGGTGCTTCTGTTCTCAGTGACGTCACAGTACGCAGAGCCGCGTAGTGGTCCAGAGAAGGGGAGTTATACGACACGTGCTGTGGTCCTGTTCTGGAATCTGAAGTGGGAGGCAGAGATGCTGTAGATACCAGGAACGAGCATGTAGCAATGCGCCAGATGGGGGAAACGCTATGCAGCCAGCAAAGATAGCCTGCACAAAGAGAGGAATAGGCCTGGTAAATATGGCTGTTGGTCTCAGGTCGGCATGCCCACTGATGATGAATCGGTGAAGTCCGGAAATTGGTGCTTCTGTTCTCAGTGACGTCACAGTACGCCGAGCCGCGTAGTGGTCCAGAGAAGGGGAGTTATACGACACGTGCTGTGGTCCTGTTCTGGAATCTGAAGTGGGAGGCAGAGATGCTGTAGATACCAGGAACGAGCATGTAGCAATGCGCCAGATGGGGGAAACGCTATGCAGCCAGCAAAGATAGCCTGCACAAAGAGAGGAATAGGCCTGGTAAATATGGCTGTTGGTCTCTGGTCGGCATGCCCACTGATGATGAATCGGTGAAGTCCGGAAATTGGTGCTTCTGTTCTCAGTGACGTCACAGTACGCCGAGCCGCGTAGTGGTCCAGAGAAGGGGAGTTATACGACACGTGCTGTAGTCCTGTTCTGGAATCTGAAGTGGGAGGCAGAGATGCTGTAGATACCAGGAACGAGCATGTAGCAATGCACCAGATGGGGGAAACGCTATGCAGCCAGCAAAGATAGCCTTCACAAAGAGAGGAATAGGCCTGGTAAATATGGCTGTTGGTCTCAGGTTGGCATGCCCACTGATGATGAATCGGTGAGGTCCGGAAATTGGTGCTTCTGTTCTCAGTGACGTCACAGTACGCCGAGCCGCGAGTTGTCCAGAGAAGGGGAGTTATACGACACGTGCTGTGGTCCTGTTCTGGAATCTGAAGTGGGAGGCAGAGATGCTGTAGATACCAGGAACGAGCATGTAGCAATGCGCCAGATGGGGGAAACGCTATGCAGCCAGCAAAGATAGCCTGCACAAAGAGAGGAATAGGCCTGATAAATATGGCTGTTGGTCTCAGGTCGGCATGCCCACTGATGATGAATCGGTGAAGTCCGGAAATTGGTGCTTCTGTTCTCAGTGACGTCACAGTACGCCGAGCCGCGTAGCGGTCCAGAGAAGGGGAGTTATACGACACGTGCTGTGGTCCTGTTCTGGAATCTGAAGTGGGAGGCAGAGATGGTGTAGATACCGGGAACGACCATGTAGCAATGCGCCAGATGGGGGAAACGCTATGCAGCCAGCTAAGATATCCTGCACAAAGAGAGGAATAAGCCTGGTAAATATGGCTGTTGGTCTCAGGTCGGCATGCCCACTGATGATGAATCGGTGAAGTCCGGAAATTGGTGCTTCTGTTCTCAGTGACGTCACAGTACGCAGAGCCGCGTAGTGGTCCAGAGAAGGGGAGTTATACGACACGTGCTGTGGTCCTGTTCTGGAATCTGAAGTGGGAGGCAGAGATGCTGTAGATACCAGGAACGAGCATGTAGCAATGCGCCAGATGGGGGAAACGCTATGCAGCCAGCAAAGATACCCTGCACAAAGAGAAGAATAGGCCTGGTAAATATGGCTGTTTGTCTCAGGTCGGCATGCCCAGTGATGATGAATTGGTGAAGTCCGGAAATTGGTGCTTCAGTTCTCAGTGACGTCACGGTACGCCGAGCCGCGTAGTGGTCCAGAGAAGGGGAGTTATACGACACGTGCTGTGGTCCTGTTCTGGAATCTGAAGTGGGAAGCAGAGATGCTGTAGATACCAGGAACGAGCATGTAGCAATGCGCCAGATGGGGAAAACGCTATGCAGCCAGCAAAGATAACCTGCACAAAGAGAGGAATAGGCCTGGTAAATATGGCTGTTGGTCTCAGGTCGGCATGCCCACTGATGATGAATTGGTGAAGTCCGGAAATTGGTGCTTCAGTTCTCAGTGACGTCACGGTACGTCGAGCCGCGTAGTGGTCCAGAGAAGGGGAGTTATACGACACGTGCTGTGGTCCTGTTCTGGAATCTGAAGTGGGAGGCAGAGATGCTGTAGATACCAGGAACGAGCATGTAGCAATGCTCCAGATGGGGGAAACGCTATGCAGCCAGCAAAGATAGCCTGCACAAAGAGAGGAATAGGCCTGGTAAATATGGCTGTTGGTCTCAGGTCGGCATGCCCACTGATGATGAATCGGTGAAGTCCGGAAATTGGTGCTTCTGTTCTCAGTGACGTCACAGTACGCAGAGCCGCGTAGTGGTCCAGAGAAGGGGAGTTATACGACACGTGCTGTGGTCCTGTTCTGGAATCTGAAGTGGGAGGCAGAGATGCTGTAGATACCAGGAACGAGCATGTAGCAATGCGCCAGATGGGGGAAACGCTATGCAGCCAGCAAAGATAGCCTGCACAAAGAGAGGAATAGGCCTGGTAAATATGGCTGTTGGTCTCAGGTCGGCATGCCCACTGATGATGAATCGGTGAAGTCCGGAAATTGGTGCTTCTGTTCTCAGTGACGTCACAGTACGCCGAGCCGCGTAGTGGTCCAGAGAAGGGGAGTTATACGACACGTGCTGTGGTCCTGTTCTGGAATCTGAAGTGGGAGGCAGAGATGCTGTAGATACCAGGAACGAGCATGTAGCAATGCGCCAGATGGGGGAAACGCTATGCAGCCAGCAAAGATAGCCTGCACAAAGAGAGGAATAGGCCTGGTAAATATGGCTGTTGGTCTCTGGTCGGCATGCCCACTGATGATGAATCGGTGAAGTCCGGAAATTGGTGCTTCTGTTCTCAGTGACGTCACAGTACGCCGAGCCGCGTAGTGGTCCAGAGAAGGGGAGTTATACGACACGTGCTGTAGTCCTGTTCTGGAATCTGAAGTGGGAGGCAGAGATGCTGTAGATACCAGGAACGAGCATGTAGCAATGCACCAGATGGGGGAAACGCTATGCAGCCAGCAAAGATAGCCTTCACAAAGAGAGGAATAGGCCTGGTAAATATGGCTGTTGGTCTCAGGTTGGCATGCCCACTGATGATGAATCGGTGAGGTCCGGAAATTGGTGCTTCTGTTCTCAGTGACGTCACAGTACGCCGAGCCGCGAGTGGTCCAGAGAAGGGGAGTTATACGACACGTGCTGTGGTCCTGTTCTGGAATCTGAAGTGGGAGGCAGAGATGCTGTAGATACCAGGAACGAGCATGTAGCAATGCGCCAGATGGGGGAAACGCTATGCAGCCAGCAAAGATAGCCTGCACAAAGAGAGGAATAGGCCTGATAAATATGGCTGTTGGTCTCAGGTCGGCATGCCCACTGATGATGAATCGGTGAAGTCCGGAAATTGGTGCTTCTGTTCTCAGTGACGTCACAGTACGCCGAGCCGCGTAGCGGTCCAGAGAAGGGGAGTTATACGACACGTGCTGTGGTCCTGTTCTGGAATCTGAAGTGGGAGGCAGAGATGGTGTAGATACCGGGAACGACCATGTAGCAATGCGCCAGATGGGGGAAACGCTATGCAGCCAGCAAAGATATCCTGCACAAAGAGAGGAATAAGCCTGGTAAATATGGCTGTTGGTCTCAGGTCGGCATGCCCACTGATGATGAATCGGTGAAGTCCGGAAATTGGTGCTTCTGTTCTCAGTGACGTCACAGTACGCAGAGCCGCGTAGTGGTCCAGAGAAGGGGAGTTATACGACACGTGCTGTGGTCCTGTTCTGGAATCTGAAGTGGGAGGCAGAGATGCTGTAGATACCAGGAACGAGCATGTAGCAATGCGCCAGATGGGGGAAACGCTATGCAGCCAGCAAAGATACCCTGCACAAAGAGAAGAATAGGCCTGGTAAATATGGCTGTTTGTCTCAGGTCGGCATGCCCAGTGATGATGAATTGGTGAAGTCCGGAAATTGGTGCTTCAGTTCTCAGTGACGTCACGGTACGCCGAGCCGCGTAGTGGTCCAGAGAAGGGGAGTTATACGACACGTGCTGTGGTCCTGTTCTGGAATCTGAAGTGGGAAGCAGAGATGCTGTAGATACCAGGAACGAGCATGTAGCAATGCGCCAGATGGGGAAAACGCTATGCAGCCAGCAAAGATAACCTGCACAAAGAGAGGAATAGGCCTGGTAAATATGGCTGTTGGTCTCAGGTCGGCATGCCCACTGATGATGAATTGGTGAAGTCCGGAAATTGGTGCTTCAGTTCTCAGTGACGTCACGGTACGTCGAGCCGCGTAGTGGTCCAGAGAAGGGGAGTTATACGACACGTGCTGTGGTCCTGTTCTGGAATCTGAAGTGGGAGGCAGAGATGCTGTAGATACCAGGAACGAGCATGTAGCAATGCTCCAGATGGGGGAAACGCTATGCAGCCAGCAAAGATAGCCTGCACAAAGAGAGGAATAGGCCTGGTAAATATGGCTGTTGGTCTCAGGTCGGCATGCCCACTGATGATGAATCGGTGAAGTCCGGAAATTGGTGCTTCTGTTCTCAGTGACGTCACAGTACGCAGAGCCGCGTAGTGGTCCAGAGAAGGGGAGTTATACGACACGTGCTGTGGTCCTGTTCTGGAATCTGAAGTGGGAGGCAGAGATGCTGTAGATACCAGGAACGAGCATGTAGCAATGCGCCAGATGGGGGAAACGCTATGCAGCCAGCAAAGATAGCCTGCACAAAGAGAGGAATAGGCCTGGTAAATATGGCTGTTGGTCTCAGGTCGGCATGCCCACTGATGATGAATCGGTGAAGTCCGGAAATTGGTGCTTCTGTTCTCAGTGACGTCACAGTACGCCGAGCCGCGTAGTGGTCCAGAGAAGGGGAGTTATACGACACGTGCTGTGGTCCTGTTCTGGAATCTGAAGTGGGAGGCAGAGATGCTGTAGATACCAGGAACGAGCATGTAGCAATGCACCAGATGGGGGAAACGCTATGCAGCCAGCAAAGATAGCCTGCACAAAGAGAGGAAAAGGCCTGGTAAATATGGCTGTTGGTCTCAGGTTGGCATGCCCACTGATGATGAACCGGTGAAGTCCGGAAATTGGTGCTTCGGTTCTCAGTGACGTCACAGTACGCCGAGCCGCGTAGTGGTCTAGAGAAGGGGAGTTATACGACACGTGCTGTGGTCCTGTTCTGGAATCTGAAGTGGGAGGCAGAGATGCTGTAGATACCAGGAACGAGCATGTAGCAATGCGCCAGATGGGGGAAACGCTATGCAGCCAGCAAAGATAGCCTGCACAAAGAGAGGAATAGGCCTGATAAATATGGCTGTTGGTCTCAGGTCGGCATGCCCACTGATGATGAATCGGTGAAATCCTGAAATTGGTGCTTCTGTTCTCAGTGACGTCACAGTACGCTGAGCCGCGTAGTGGTCCAGAGAAGGGGAGTTATACGACACGTGCTGTGGTCCTGTTCTGGAATCTGAAGTGGGAGGCAGAGATGGTGTAGATACCAGGAACGACCATGTAGCAATGCGCCAGATGGGGGAAACGCTATGCAGCCAGCAAAGATATCCTGCACAAAGAGAGGAATAAGCCTGGTAAATATGGCTGTTGGTCTCAGGTCGGCATGCCCACTGATGATGAATCGGTGAAGTCCGGAAATTGGTGCTTCTGTTCTCAGTGACGTCACAGTACGCAGAGCCGCGTAGTGGTCCAGAGAAGGGGAGTTATACGACACGTGCTGTGGTCCTGTTCTGGAATCTGAAGTGGGAGGCAGAGATGCTGTAGATACCAGGAACGAGCATGTAGCAATGCGCCAGATGGGGGAAACGCTATGCAGCCAGCAAAGATAGCTTGCACAAAGAGAGGAATAGGCCTGGTAAATATGGCTGTTGGTCTCAGGTCGGCATGCCCACTGATGATGAATCGGTGAAGTCCGGAAATTGGTGCTTCTGTTCTCAGTGACGTCACAGTACGCCGAGCCGCGTAGTGGTCCAGAGAAGGGGAGTTATACGACACGTGCTGTGGTCCTGTTCTGGAATCTGAAGTGGGAGGCAGAGATGCTGTAGATACCAGGAACGAGCATGTAGCAATGCACCAGATGGGGGAAACGCTATGCAGCCAGCAAAGATAGCCTTCACAAAGAGAGGAATAGGCCTGGTAAATATGGCTGTTGGTCTCAGGTTGGCATGCCCACTGATGATGAATCGGTGAAGTCCGGAAATTGGTGCTTCTGTTCTCAGTGACGTCACGGTACGCCGAGCCGCGTAGTGGTCCAGAGAAGGGGAGTTATACGACACGTGCTGTGGTCCTGTTCTGGAATCTGAAGTGGGAAGCAGAGATGCTGTAGATACCAGGAACGAGCATGTAGCAATGCGCCAGATGGGGAAAACGCTATGCAGCCAGCAAAGATAACCTGCACAAAGAGAGGAATAGGCCTGGTAAATATGGCTGTTGGTCTCAGGTCGGCATGCCCACTGATGATGAATTGGTGAAGTCCGGAAATTGGTGCTTCAGTTCTCAGTGACGTCACGGTACGTCGAGCCGCGTAGTGGTCCAGAGAAGGGGAGTTATACGACACGTGCTGTGGTCCTGTTCTGGAATCTGAAGTGGGAGGCAGAGATGCTGTAGATACCAGGAACGAGCATGTAGCAATGCTCCAGATGGGGGAAACGCTATGCAGCCAGCAAAGATAGCCTGCACAAAGAGAGGAATAGGCCTGGTAAATATGGCTGTTGGTCTCAGGTCGGCATGCCCACTGATGATGAATCGGTGAAGTCCGGAAATTGGTGCTTCTGTTCTCAGTGACGTCACAGTACGCAGAGCCGCGTAGTGGTCCAGAGAAGGGGAGTTATACGACACGTGCTGTGGTCCTGTTCTGGAATCTGAAGTGGGAGGCAGAGATGCTGTAGATACCAGGAACGAGCATGTAGCAATGCGCCAGATGGGGGAAACGCTATGCAGCCAGCAAAGATAGCCTGCACAAAGAGAGGAATAGGCCTGGTAAATATGGCTGTTGGTCTCAGGTCGGCATGCCCACTGATGATGAATCGGTGAAGTCCGGAAATTGGTGCTTCTGTTCTCAGTGACGTCACAGTACGCCGAGCCGCGTAGTGGTCCAGAGAAGGGGAGTTATACGACACGTGCTGTGGTCCTGTTCTGGAATCTGAAGTGGGAGGCAGAGATGCTGTAGATACCAGGAACGAGCATGTAGCAATGCGCCAGATGGGGGAAACGCTATGCAGCCAGCAAAGATAGCCTGCACAAAGAGAGGAATAGGCCTGGTAAATATGGCTGTTGGTCTCTGGTCGGCATGCCCACTGATGATGAATCGGTGAAGTCCGGAAATTGGTGCTTCTGTTCTCAGTGACGTCACAGTACGCCGAGCCGCGTAGTGGTCCAGAGAAGGGGAGTTATACGACACGTGCTGTAGTCCTGTTCTGGAATCTGAAGTGGGAGGCAGAGATGCTGTAGATACCAGGAACGAGCATGTAGCAATGCACCAGATGGGGGAAACGCTATGCAGCCAGCAAAGATAGCCTTCACAAAGAGAGGAATAGGCCTGGTAAATATGGCTGTTGGTCTCAGGTTGGCATGCCCACTGATGATGAATCGGTGAGGTCCGGAAATTGGTGCTTCTGTTCTCAGTGACGTCACAGTACGCCGAGCCGCGAGTGGTCCAGAGAAGGGGAGTTATACGACACGTGCTGTGGTCCTGTTCTGGAATCTGAAGTGGGAGGCAGAGATGCTGTAGATACCAGGAACGAGCATGTAGCAATGCGCCAGATGGGGGAAACGCTATGCAGCCAGCAAAGATAGCCTGCACAAAGAGAGGAATAGGCCTGATAAATATGGCTGTTGGTCTCAGGTCGGCATGCCCACTGATGATGAATCGGTGAAGTCCGGAAATTGGTGCTTCTGTTCTCAGTGACGTCACAGTACGCCGAGCCGCGTAGCGGTCCAGAGAAGGGGAGTTATACGACACGTGCTGTGGTCCTGTTCTGGAATCTGAAGTGGGAGGCAGAGATGGTGTAGATACCGGGAACGACCATGTAGCAATGCGCCAGATGGGGGAAACGCTATGCAGCCAGCAAAGATATCCTGCACAAAGAGAGGAATAAGCCTGGTAAATATGGCTGTTGGTCTCAGGTCGGCATGCCCACTGATGATGAATCGGTGAAGTCCGGAAATTGGTGCTTCTGTTCTCAGTGACGTCACAGTACGCAGAGCCGCGTAGTGGTCCAGAGAAGGGGAGTTATACGACACGTGCTGTGGTCCTGTTCTGGAATCTGAAGTGGGAGGCAGAGATGCTGTAGATACCAGGAACGAGCATGTAGCAATGCGCCAGATGGGGGAAACGCTATGCAGCCAGCAAAGATACCCTGCACAAAGAGAAGAATAGGCCTGGTAAATATGGCTGTTTGTCTCAGGTCGGCATGCCCAGTGATGATGAATTGGTGAAGTCCGGAAATTGGTGCTTCAGTTCTCAGTGACGTCACGGTACGCCGAGCCGCGTAGTGGTCCAGAGAAGGGGAGTTATACGACACGTGCTGTGGTCCTGTTCTGGAATCTGAAGTGGGAAGCAGAGATGCTGTAGATACCAGGAACGAGCATGTAGCAATGCGCCAGATGGGGAAAACGCTATGCAGCCAGCAAAGATAACCTGCACAAAGAGAGGAATAGGCCTGGTAAATATGGCTGTTGGTCTCAGGTCGGCATGCCCACTGATGATGAATTGGTGAAGTCCGGAAATTGGTGCTTCAGTTCTCAGTGACGTCACGGTACGTCGAGCCGCGTAGTGGTCCAGAGAAGGGGAGTTATACGACACGTGCTGTGGTCCTGTTCTGGAATCTGAAGTGGGAGGCAGAGATGCTGTAGATACCAGGAACGAGCATGTAGCAATGCTCCAGATGGGGGAAACGCTATGCAGCCAGCAAAGATAGCCTGCACAAAGAGAGGAATAGGCCTGGTAAATATGGCTGTTGGTCTCAGGTCGGCATGCCCACTGATGATGAATCGGTGAAGTCCGGAAATTGGTGCTTCTGTTCTCAGTGACGTCACAGTACGCAGAGCCGCGTAGTGGTCCAGAGAAGGGGAGTTATACGACACGTGCTGTGGTCCTGTTCTGGAATCTGAAGTGGGAGGCAGAGATGCTGTAGATACCAGGAACGAGCATGTAGCAATGCGCCAGATGGGGGAAACGCTATGCAGCCAGCAAAGATAGCCTGCACAAAGAGAGGAATAGGCCTGGTAAATATGGCTGTTGGTCTCAGGTCGGCATGCCCACTGATGATGAATCGGTGAAGTCCGGAAATTGGTGCTTCTGTTCTCAGTGACGTCACAGTACGCCGAGCCGCGTAGTGGTCCAGAGAAGGGGAGTTATACGACACGTGCTGTGGTCCTGTTCTGGAATCTGAAGTGGGAGGCAGAGATGCTGTAGATACCAGGAACGAGCATGTAGCAATGCACCAGATGGGGGAAACGCTATGCAGCCAGCAAAGATAGCCTGCACAAAGAGAGGAAAAGGCCTGGTAAATATGGCTGTTGGTCTCAGGTTGGCATGCCCACTGATGATGAACCGGTGAAGTCCGGAAATTGGTGCTTCGGTTCTCAGTGACGTCACAGTACGCCGAGCCGCGTAGTGGTCTAGAGAAGGGGAGTTATACGACACGTGCTGTGGTCCTGTTCTGGAATCTGAAGTGGGAGGCAGAGATGCTGTAGATACCAGGAACGAGCATGTAGCAATGCGCCAGATGGGGGAAACGCTATGCAGCCAGCAAAGATAGCCTGCACAAAGAGAGGAATAGGCCTGATAAATATGGCTGTTGGTCTCAGGTCGGCATGCCCACTGATGATGAATCGGTGAAATCCTGAAATTGGTGCTTCTGTTCTCAGTGACGTCACAGTACGCTGAGCCGCGTAGTGGTCCAGAGAAGGGGAGTTATACGACACGTGCTGTGGTCCTGTTCTGGAATCTGAAGTGGGAGGCAGAGATGGTGTAGATACCAGGAACGACCATGTAGCAATGCGCCAGATGGGGGAAACGCTATGCAGCCAGCAAAGATATCCTGCACAAAGAGAGGAATAAGCCTGGTAAATATGGCTGTTGGTCTCAGGTCGGCATGCCCACTGATGATGAATCGGTGAAGTCCGGAAATTGGTGCTTCTGTTCTCAGTGACGTCACAGTACGCAGAGCCGCGTAGTGGTCCAGAGAAGGGGAGTTATACGACACGTGCTGTGGTCCTGTTCTGGAATCTGAAGTGGGAGGCAGAGATGCTGTAGATACCAGGAACGAGCATGTAGCAATGCGCCAGATGGGGGAAACGCTATGCAGCCAGCAAAGATAGCTTGCACAAAGAGAGGAATAGGCCTGGTAAATATGGCTGTTGGTCTCAGGTCGGCATGCCCACTGATGATGAATCGGTGAAGTCCGGAAATTGGTGCTTCTGTTCTCAGTGACGTCACAGTACGCCGAGCCGCGTAGTGGTCCAGAGAAGGGGAGTTATACGACACGTGCTGTGGTCCTGTTCTGGAATCTGAAGTGGGAGGCAGAGATGCTGTAGATACCAGGAACGAGCATGTAGCAATGCACCAGATGGGGGAAACGCTATGCAGCCAGCAAAGATAGCCTTCACAAAGAGAGGAATAGGCCTGGTAAATATGGCTGTTGGTCTCAGGTTGGCATGCCCACTGATGATGAATCGGTGAGGTCCGGAAATTGGTGCTTCTGTTCTCAGTGACGTCACAGTACGCCGAGCCGCGAGTGGTCCAGAGAAGGGGAGTTATACGACACGTGCTGTGGTCCTGTTCTGGAATCTGAAGTGGGAGGCAGAGATGCTGTAGATACCAGGAACGAGCATGTAGCAATGCGCCAGATGGGGGAAACGCTATGCAGCCAGCAAAGATAGCCTGCACAAAGAGAGGAATAGGCCTGATAAATATGGCTGTTGGTCTCAGGTCGGCATGCCCACTGATGATGAATCGGTGAAGTCCGGAATTTGGTGCTTCTGTTCTCAGTGACGTCACAGTACGCCGAGCCGCGTAGCGGTCCAGAGAAGGGGAGTTATACGACACGTGCTGTGGTCCTGTTCTGGAATCTGAAGTGGGAGGCAGAGATGGTGTAGATACCGGGAACGACCATGTAGCAATGCGCCAGATGGGGGAAACGCTATGCAGCCAGCAAAGATATCCTGCACAAAGAGAGGAATAAGCCTGGTAAATATGGCTGTTGGTCTCAGGTCGGCATGCCCACTGATGATGAATCGGTGAAGTCCGGAAATTGGTGCTTCTGTTCTCAGTGACGTCACAGTACGCAGAGCCGCGTAGTGGTCCAGAGAAGGGGAGTTATACGACACGTGCTGTGGTCCTGTTCTGGAATCTGAAGTGGTAGGCAGAGATGCTGTAGATACCAGGAACGAGCATGTAGCAATGCGCCAGATGGGGGAAACGCTATGCAGCCAGCAAAGATACCCTGCACAAAGAGAGGAATAGGCCTGGTAAATATGGCTGTTTGTCTCAGGTCGGCATGCCCAGTGATGATGAATTGGTGAAGTCCGGAAATTGGTGCTTCAGTTCTCAGTGACGTCACGGTACGCCGAGCCGCGTAGTGGTCCAGAGAAGGGGAGTTATACGACACGTGCTGTGGTCCTGTTCTGCAATCTGAAGTGGGAGGCAGAGATGCTGTAGATACCAGGAACGAGCATGTAGCAATGCGCCAGATGGGGGAAACGCTATGCAGCCAGCAAAGATAGCCTACACAAAGAGAGGAATAGGCCTGGTAAATATGGCTGTTGGTCTCAGCTCGGCATGCCCACTGATGATGAATCGGTGAAGTCCGGAAATTGGTGCTTCTGTTCTCAGTGACGTCACAGTACACCGAGCGGCGTAGTGGTCCAGAGAAGGGGAGTTATGCGACACGTGCTGTGGTCCTGTTCTGGAATCTGAAGTGGGAGGCAGAGATGCTGTAGATACCAGGAACGAGGATGTAGCAATGCGCCAGATGGGGGAAACGCTATGCAGCCAGCAAAGATAGCCTGCACAAAGAGAGGAATAGGCCTGGTAAATATGGCTGTCGGTCTCAGGTCGGCATGCCCACTGATGATGAATTGGTGAAGTCCGGAATTTGGTGCTTCTGTTCTCATTGACGTCACAGTACGCAGAGCCGCGTAGTGGTCCAGAGAAGGGGAGTTATACGACACGTGCTGTGGTCCTGTTCTAGAATCTGAAGTGGGAAGCAGAGATGCTGTAGATACCAGGAACGAGCATGTAGCAATGCGCCAGATGGGGAAAACGCTATGCAGCCAGCAAAGACAACCTGCCCAAAGAGAGGAATAGGCCTGGTAAATATGGCTGTTGGTCTCAGGTCGGCATGCCCACTGATGATGAATTGGTGAAGTCCGGAAATTGGTGCTTCAGTTCTCAGTGACGTCACGGTACGTCGAGCCGCGTAGTGGTCCAGAGAAGGGGAGTTATACGACACGTGCTGTGGTCCTGTTCTGGAATCTGAAGTGGGAGGCAGAGATGCTGTAGATACCAGGAACGAGCATGTAGCAATGCTCCAGATGGGGGAAACGCTATGCAGCCAGCAAAGATAGCCTGCACAAAGACAGCAATAGGCCTGGTAAATATGGCTGTTGGTCTCAGGTCGGCATGCCCACTGATGATGAATCGGTGAAGTCCGGAAATTGGTGCTTCTGTTCTCAGTGACGTCACAGTACGCAGAGCCGCGTAGTGGTCCAGAGAAGGGGAGTTATACGACACGTGCTGTGGTCCTGTTCTGGAATCTGAAGTGGGAGGCAGAGATGCTGTAGATACCAGGAACGAGCATGTAGCAATGCGCCAGATGGGGGAAACGCTATGCAGCCAGCAAAGATAGCCTGCACAAAGAGAGGAATAGGCCTGGTAAATATGGCTGTTGGTCTCAGGTCGGCATGCCCACTGATGATGAATCGGTGAAGTCCGGAAATTGGTGCTTCTGTTCTCAGTGACGTCACAGTACGCCGAGCCGCGTACTGGTCCAGAGAAGGGGAGTTATACGACACGTGCTGTGGTCCTGTTCTGGAATCTGAAGTGGGAGGCAGAGATGCTGTAGATACCAGGAACGAGCATGTAGCAATGCACCAGATGGGGGAAACGCTATGCAGCCAGCAAAGATAGCCTGCACAAAGAGAGGAATAGGCCTGGTAAATATGGCTGTTGGTCTCAGGTTGGCATGCCCACTGATGATGAATCGGTGAAGTCCGGAAATTGGTGCTTCTGTTCTCAGTGACGTCACAGTACGCCGAGCCGCGTAGTGGTCCAGAGAAGGGGAGTTATACGACACGTGCTGTGGTCCTGTTCTGGAATCTGAAGTGGGAGGCAGAGATGCTGTAGATACCAGGAACGAGCATGTAGCAATGCGCCAGATGGGGGAAACGCTATGCAGCCAGCAAAGATATCCTGCACAAAGAGAGGAATAAGCCTGGTAAATATGGCTGTTGGTCTCAGGTCGGCATGCCCACTGATGATGAATGGGTGAAGTCCGGAAATTGGTGCTTCTGTTCTCAGTGACGTCACAGTACGCAGAGCCGCGTAGTGGTCCAGAGAAGGGGAGTTATACGACACGTGCTGTGGTCCTGTTCTGGAATCTGAAGTGGGAGGCAGAGATGCTGTAGATACCAGGAACGAGCATGTAGCAATGCGCCAGATGGGGAAAACGCTATGCAGCCAGCAAAGATAACCTGCACAAAGAGAGGAATAGGCCTGGTAAATATGGCTGTTGGTCTCAGGTCGGCATGCCCACTGATGATGAATTGGTGAAGTCCGGAAATTGGTGCTTCAGTTCTCAGTGACGTCACGGTACGTCGAGCCGCGTAGTGGTCCAGAGAAGGGGAGTTATACGACACGTGCTGTGGTCCTGTTCTGGAATCTGAAGTGGGAGGCAGAGATGCTGTAGATACCAGGAACGAGCATGTAGCAATGCTCCAGATGGGGGAAACGCTATGCAGCCAGCAAAGATAGCCTGCACAAAGAGAGGAATAGGCCTGGTAAATATGGCTGTTGGTCTCAGGTCGGCATGCCCACTGATGATGAATCGGTGAAGTCCGGAAATTGGTGCTTCTGTTCTCAGTGACGTCACAGTACGCAGAGCCGCGTAGTGGTCCAGAGAAGGGGAATTATACGACACGTGCTGTGGTCCTGTTCTGGAATCTGAAGTGGGAGGCAGAGATGCTGTAGATACCAGGAACGAGCATGTAGCAATGCGCCAGATGGGGGAAACGCTATGCAGCCAGCAAAGATAGCCTGCACAAAGAGAGGAGTAGGCCTGGTAAATATGGCTGTTGGTCTCAGGTCGGCATACCCACTAATGATGAATCGGTGAAGTCCGGAAATTGGTGCTTCTGTTCTCAGTGACGTCACAGTACACCGAGCCGCGTAGTGGTCCAGAGAAGGGGAGTTATACGACACGTGCTGTGGTCCTGTTCTGGAATCTGAAGTGGGAGGCAGAGATGCTGTAGATACCAGGAACGAGCATGTAGCAATGCGCCAGATGGGGAAAACGCTATGCAGCCAGCAAAGATAGCCTCCACAAAGAGAGGAATAGGCCTGGTAAATATGGCTGTTGGTCTCAGGTTGGCATGCCCACTGATGATGAATCGGTGAGGTCCGGAAATTGGTGCTTCTGTTCTCAGTGACGTCACAGTACGCCGAGCCGCGTAGTGGTCCAGAGAAGCGGAGTTATACGACACGTGCTGTGGTCCTGTTCTGGAATCTGAAGTGGGAGGCAGAGATGCTGTAGATACCAGGAACGAGCATGTAGCAATGCGCCAGATGGGGGAAACGCTATGCAGCCAGCAAAGATAGCCTGCACAAAGAGAGGAATAGGCCTGATAAATATGGCTGTTGGTCTCAGGTCGGCATGCCCACTGATGATGAATCGGTGAAGTCCGGAAATTGGTGCTTCTGTTCTCAGTGACGTCACAGTACGCCGAGCCGCGTAGCGGTCCAGAGAAGGGGAGTTATACGACACGTGCTGTGGTCCTGTTCTGGAATCTGAAGTGGGAGGCAGAGATGGTGTAGATACCGGGAACGACCATGTAGCAATGCGCCAGATGGGGGAAACGCTATGCAGCCAGCAAAGATATCCTGCACAAAGAGAGGAATAAGCCTGGTAAATATGGCTGTTGGTCTCAGGTCGGCATGCCCACTGATGATGAATCGGTGAAGTCCGGAAATTGGTGCTTCTGTTCTCAGTGACGTCACAGTAAGCAGAGCCGCGTAGTGGTCCAGAGAAGGGGAGTTATACGACACGTGCTGTGGTCCTGTTCTGGAATCTGAAGTGGGAGGTAGAGATGCTGTAGATACCAGGAACGAGCATGTAGCAATGCGCCAGATGGGGGAAACGCTATGCAGCCAGCAAAGATACCCTGCACAAAGAGAGGAATAGGCCTGGTAAATATGGCTGTTGGTCTCAAGTCGGCATGCCCAGTGATGATGAATTGGTGAAGTCCGGAAATTGGTGCTTCAGTTTTCAGTGACGTCACGGTATGCCGAGCCGCGTAGTGGTCCAGAGAAGGGGAGTTATACGACACTTGCTTTGGTCCTGTTCTGCAATCTGAAGTGGGAGGCAGAGATGCTGTAGATACCAGGAACGAGCATGTAGCAATGCGCCAGATGGGGGAAACGCTATGCAGCCAGCAAAGATAGCCTGCACAAAGAGAGGAATAGGCCTGGTAAATATGGCTGTTGGTCTCAGGTCGGCATGCCCACTGATGATGAATCGGTGAAGTCCGGAAATTGGTGCTTCTGTTCTCAGTGACGTCACAGTACGCCGAGCCGCGTAGTGGTCCAGAGAAGGGGAGTTATACGACACGTGCTGTCGTCCTGTTCTGGAATCTGAAGTGAGAGGCAGAGATGCTGTAGATACCAGGAACGAGCATGTAGCAATGCGCCAGATGGAGGAAACGCTATGCAGCCAGCAAAGATAGTCTGCACAAAGAGAGGAATAGGCCTGGTAAATATGGCTGTTGGTCTGAGGTCGGCTTGCCCACTGATGATGAATCGGTGAAGTCCGGAAATTGGTGCTTCTGTTCTCAGTGACGTCGCAGTACGCAGAGCCGCGTAGTGGTCCAGAGAAGGGGAGTTATACGACACGTGCTGTGGTCCTGTTCTGGAATCTGAAGTGGGAGGCAGAGATGCTGTAGATACCAGGAACGAGCATGTAGCAATGCGCCAGATGGGGGAAACACTATGCAGCCAGCAAAGATAGCCTACACAAAGAGAGGAATAGCCCTGGTAAATATGGCTGTTGGTCTCAGCTCGGCATGCCCACTGATGATGAATCGGTGAAGTCCGGAAATTGGTGCTTCTGTTCTCAGTGACGTCACAGTACACCGAGCGGCGTAGTGGTCCAGAGAAGGGGAGTTATGCGACACGTGCTGTGGTCCTGTTCTGGAATCTGAAGTGGGAGGCAGAGATGCTGTAGATACCAGGAACGAGCATGTAGCAATGCGCCAGATGGGGGAAACGCTATGCAGCCAGCAAAGATAGCCTGCACAAAGAGAGGAATAGGCCTGGTAAATATGGCTGTCGGTCTCAGGTCGGCATGCCCACTGATGATGAATTGGTGAAGTCCGGAAATTGGTGCTTCTGTTCTCATTGACGTCACAGTACGCAGAGCCGCGTAGTGGTCCAGAGAAGTGGAGTTATACGACACGTGCTGTGGTCCTGTTCTGGAATCTGAAGTGGGAGGCAGAGATTCTGTAGATACCAGGAACGAGCATGTAGCAATGCGCCAGATGGGGAAAACGCTATGCAGCCAGCAAAGATAACCTGCACAAAGAGAGGAATAGGCCTGGTAAATATGGCTGTTGGTCTCAGGTCGGCATGCCCACTGATGATGAATTGGTGAAGTCCGGAAATTGGTGCTTCAGTTCTCAGTGACGTCACGGTACGTCGAGCCGCGTAGTGGTCCAGAGAAGGGGAGTTATACGACACGTGCTGTGGTCCTGTTCTGGAATCTGAAGTGGGAGGCAGAGATGCTGTAGATACCAGGAACGAGCATGTAGCAATGCTCCAGATGGGGGAAACGCTATGCAGCCAGCAAAGATAGCCTGCACAAAGAGAGGAATAGGCCTGGTAAATATGGCTGTTGGTCTCAGGTCGGCATGCCCACTGATGATGAATCGGTGAAGTCCGGAAATTGGTGCTTCTGTTCTCAGTGACGTCACAGTACGCAGAGCCGCGTAGTGGTCCAGAGAAGGGGAGTTATACGACACGTGCTGTGGTCCTGTTCTGGAATCTGAAGTGGGAGGCAGAGATGCTGTAGATACCAGGAACGAGCATGTAGCAATGCGCCAGATGGGGGAAACGCTATGCAGCCAGCAAAGATAGCCTGCACAAAGAGAGGAATAGGCCTGGTAAATATGGCTGTTGGTCTCAGGTCGGCATGCCCACTGATGATGAATCGGTGAAATCCTGAAATTGGTGCTTCTGTTCTCAGTGACGTCACAGTACGCCGAGCCGCGTAGTGGTCCAGAGAAGGGGAGTTATACGACACGTGCTGTGGTCCTGTTCTGGAATCTGAAGTGGGAGGCAGAGATGCTGTAGATACCAGGAACGAGCATGTAGCAATGCGCCAGATGGGGGAAACGCTATGCAGCCAGCAAAGATATCCTGCACAAAGAGAGGAATAAGCCTGGTAAATATGGCTGTTGGTCTCAGGTCGGCATGCCCACTGATGATGAATCGGTGAAGTCCAGAAATTGGTGCTTCTGTTCTCAGTGACGTCACAGTACGCCGAGCCGCGTAGTGGTCCAGAGAAGGGGAGTTATACGACACGTGCTGTGGTCCTGTTCTGGAATCTGAAGTGGGAGGCAGAGATGCTGTAGATACCAGGAACGAGCATGTAGCAATGCGCCAGATGGGGGAAACGCTATGCAGCCAGCAAAGATAGCCTGCACAAAGAGAGGAATAGGCCTGATAAATATGGCTGTTGGTCTCAGGTCGGCATGCCCACTGATGATGAATCGGTGAAATCCTGAAATTGGTGCTTCTGTTCTCAGTGACGTCACAGTACGCCGAGCCGCGTAGTGGTCCAGAGAAGGGGAGTTATACGACACGTGCTGTGGTCCTGTTCTGGAATCTGAAGTGGGAGGCAGAGATGCTGTAGATACCAGGAACGAGCATGTAGCAATGCGCCAGATGGGGGAAACGCTATGCAGCCAGCAAAGATACCCTGCACAAAGAGAGGAATAGGCCTGGTAAATATGGCTGTTGGTCTCAGGTCGGCATGCCCACTGATGATGAATTGGTGAAGTCCGGAAATTGGTGCTTCAGTTCTCAGTGACGTCACGGTACGCCGAGCCGCGTAGTGGTCCAGAGAAGGGGAGTTATACGACACGTGCTGTGGTCCTGTTCTGCAATCTGAAGTGGGAGGCAGAGATGCTGTAGATACCAGGAACGAGCATGTAGCAATGCGCCAGATGGGGGAAACGCTATGCAGCCAGCAAAGATAGCCTGCACAAAGAGAGGAATAGGCCTGATAAATATGGCTGTTGGTCTCAGGTCGGCATGCCCACTGATGATGAATAGGTGAAGTCCGGAAATTGGTGATTCTGTTCTCAGTGATGTCACGGTACGCAGATCCACGTAGTGGTATAGAGAGGGGGAATAATACGACACATGCTGTGGCCCTGTTCTCAAATCTGAAGCGGGAAGCAGAGATGCTGTAGATACCAGGAACAGAGCATGCAGCGATCCGCCAGCTGAAGGAGATGCGATGCAGCCAGCAAAAATAGCCTCTACAAAGAGAGAAATAGGCCTGGTAAACATAGCTGTTGGTCTGAGTTCACCATGCCCACTGATGAAGGATTGGTGAATCCGGAAATTATAGCTTCGGTTTTCAGTGACGTCACGGTGCCCAGAGCCACGTAGTGGTCTAGAGAAGGGGAGTTGTATGACACGTGTCGTGCTCCTGTTGCGGAATATGAAGCGAGATGCATAGATGTTTGAATATACCAGGAACGGAGCATGCAGCGATCCGCCAGTTGGAAGAAATGCGATGCAGCCAGTAAAGAAAGCCTGCACAGAGAGGAATAGGCCTGGTAAACATGGCTGTTGGTCTGAGTTCGCCATGCCCACTGATGAAGGATTGGTGAATCCTGAAATTATAGCTTCTGTTTTCATTGACGTCACGGTACGCATCGCCACGTAGTGGTCCAGAGAAGGGTAGTTGTATGATACGTGTTGTGGTCCTGTTGCGGAATCCGAAGCGGGAGGCATAGGTGCTGTAGATACCAGTAACGGAGGATGCAGCGATCCGCCAGCTGGTTGAAATGCGATGCAGCCTGCAAACATAGCCTGCACAAAAAGAGGACTAGGCCTGATAAAAATGGCTGTTGGTATCCTTTCGCCATGCCCACTCAGACTTGTAAACGCTCACAGTCTTGTAAGCGAATATTATATGTTTTGTGATGATATACTTGTCTAGAGGCACATAATGTTCCCATTTAAATGGCTAGTGAAATTCTGGCGCCAAAAATTGCCTGTTGCTGTGACGTGCGCTTTTAAGTCCTGATTTACCAAGAACTCACATATTTCTGTTTCAAATCAATTTTTTATTCAGTGCCAAATGCACACGTTTCTCGTCGCGTACATTAGGCAAACAGTTTCGCAAAATTTTTTCCCAGGTTTTATCCAATACCCTTTTACAAGTCGCTGTAAAATCTGTTACAGCCGCCACAACGTTTCTGCCTTAGCTGGCAGAAATGCTCAATCTTGTTTTTCCAAGTCAAAAATAATAACGGCGGTGATTATTGACACTGAGTGGTATATTGAAGGCTCAGGTGAAATTAATGTGTTACCATCATCATAGCCACTCTACACGAAAAACGCTGTGGCGTATTGCTCCCTGAATTTCTTCAGAGAATGATTTCTGGCATTGCCAGGGTATATTTATTAATGTGAAATTCCAGAGATAACACAACGTCTCTATATTATGGCTCGTTTAAAGGAGCCGTGAAGACAAAACACAAGTTTGTGGTATTCGAAAGATTTCGTGCTTTTTAATGCCCCCAGCGCTTGTCCGAATGCAAACGATGGTTTATTCACTGAGAAATTAGTTAATTTAGGGTAAACGTTTGATTTTCCCGCTAAATCGTGCATTTTTGCGGTCTGGAGTGACATCATCAAAGGGCCCTGTTTACCTTTAGTGAAACTATATGGCTTCACCACACCGCGGCAAAACGTTTTCTGCCCTTGGTTTGTTTGTGAACGTATGTGTACCTGGCTTGTTTTGTTCATGGAGGCAATCGTTTCGTGGAGCATGGTGCTTGCTCGACAAATACGGTCACGTAAGACATTCTTCGCTTGCGTCAATCGGCCAGTGTCGTATAAAACAACCCCAAAGCCCCGCGGTTCTGTGCAGCTTAACCAAGCATAGTGCGCGGAGAGCCAACATTAGTATACGCATCGGTACTTCCATATTTACGTGTGCTTTCGTACCTTCCATAGTTTGTCCCACCATTCGTATTGCTTTATAAAGAATGTGCCTTAAAGTTAAGTGCAAATATCCCGTTCGCCACGCTTATAAGCCCTCCCTAATTTGCGTTTGCTTTTGCCGCCCTCCGCCAATCCAGAGCTGTCTCGTAAGACATCATACCTCCTGTTGCGGGAAATGAGCTAATGGGTCGCATGGCCATTCCCCTTTTCTTCTAATTTTGTAGCATATATTATCGAAGTTTACGTTAGAGCGGTGTCAGTATGATTCTAACGAGTCAAGTCAATCTTTTGAATGAACCAAACTTGTGTTTTCTCATCTTGTTCCTTTTAAAGAGCTACCACAGCCGCTGAAGGCATTTGTCAGGTACATAAACACTGGTGTTGTACTCTCCCATGTTGTTCTTCTTGCAGCTACATCGATGCCTTCAACAAAGACTTCAGTCAAGGTTATGGGAAACAGCGTGTAGAAGTTCATACTTATCACAGAATCTTCCATTACGGCATTTTGGCTTTAAACGTAACCTTACTGGATCCCAACATCTTCAAAAAGGCGCTGGACACACTCAAGGTTTGTAAGGAGTTGTGAATTATATTCATTGTAGGACCGTTTTACCAAATGTGACGCGTAGTTGCATGCCGTCTTTCTCTACAATGAAACGCCATGAAGATTCCACGGAACGACGACACAAAGAGGAGAAAAGAGGACGAGACACCAGGGTGCTCGTCCTGTTGTATCCTCTTCGTGTCTTCGTTCCGCGCAATCCTCATGGCGTTTCAAGTATCAGAGCAACTAGCCCATGAACAAATCTTGCTGAACTTCTTTACAATAACTAATCATTACATAAAATCGTAAAAGTAGGAGCAAATGGGTAAAATATTTGTCTTCATTTCATTTCATTTATTTAAACTCAGTGCCACAACCCGTTAGAGTGCCACTTGGGAGGACTGAAATAGTAATAACAGCTATCAGGTGGCTTTATCTTAGCCGAAGAGGCGTAGGGGAAAACCGGGAGCTGTTCTGAAGGTCACACTTGGAAGAACAGCTGAGACAGCCGGCGGTATCTCCACACTAGCGAAGCGTTCACGAGGCGGCTGAGCCTCTCTGCGCCTTCGTCATCGCAGAGCCCAATGGGTGCGATCAAAAATTATGGCGATGATGAATGTAGCTGGGCGATGGGGACTTAGTGACTATGGCGGAATGACTGGTTCTACCTATGTCGCTTCCTGCAGCGCGCCGCGGCATGCTTAGGGCTGGATACAGCCTGCAAACCACCACGTAAAATTTTAAGAACTTACATCGAAAATTCACGCACCGGAAAGTTGAATTAGTTGAATCGATAATGGTGACGGTAGAGAGGAATAGATGGTTGCATTGGGTACTGGTTTCGGGTGGGGAAAAGGGAATTTGCAAATTTGTCTGGCATTTCGGTACTCCAACTTTAAACTTGTGATTGTTAGCGGAAGGCTAACAATAAGGTATTTTAGAGACAACATGTTTTAGGTGGGTGTTTTAAAAAGAATATATTTCCGGAGATGACTTGCCTTTAGCGAAAATCGGATGGTTTAGTGTTAGTTTGGCGTGAGTGACATGTGTATATTAATTATTAGAGACTTGAAAACGAGCCACATGATTTTGAATAGATTCAAGAAATGTTGCAAGGTTGTTACTTTGCCACTCTCAAGCCCAAGAAGAGTACGAAACTTTCGATTGCATGGAGGTTTTACATCGTGAAATTTTAAAAAAGCAGGTTTAGAAAAAAATTTTTTTGCGAATGATTCCGAGCATGGTGTTATTTTTGTCTATACGTAAGCGCCAAGAATGGGAGTTAAAAATGTTTACGCCTAATTATGCGCACTTAGTAACGTAGTCAGGCGAAGAACCATTTAAACAGTATGTTCACTCAGTCAAGAATCGAGGTTCTTGTAAAAATAACCATTCACAGCGATGTTGTGGCGCGCAATATATATTAAGGAAACACAAGCTTCGAAAAAGTAGATGTATGGAAGAACGTCGAATATTACAGCAACAACAGGGTAGCGATAGGGAAGCGTTGCACGGTCGGTTTTACACTTGGGGCCTGTTCGAATCTTGCTGGCTTCTCTGCGATTTACACTAACTGAAGACTAGAGTCGGAGATGGATCTGGCCACTTTCCCTCCCTATGATGATTTGGGAGGAGATGGGGTTTGGGTGAACTCCTACCAGCCCAATACCACAGCCGACGCACTTGGTGGAGGCCGATACCTTGTTGCAGTGAATGCAGGTGGGTAGAATCAGGATGTACTTATGACCTTCAGTTTATATAGTTCGAGAAAGTATATAAGTGTTCTCTTTCAGTTATTTGTTCCCAGAACCCGAATTATATCCTTAGGTCGTTCGTTAGCTACGAGGGGGAGGGAGAACCGCGACAAAAGCGCAGCCTAACAAACTTGTGCTGTGTGATGTTGTGATATGTAACTATATATCTCGTCTTCACAAGTACACAGAGGGCAAATATCCTCTAACGACCGTCATGTACGCGGTGTGTAGCAGTAGTGTCGACATTCGGCGCTTTCGGCTTTGCTCAGTGCTCCTTTCTGAAAGACGTTCGTCATGACATCGTTGGGTGTGTTCTCTTGATGAGCGCACCCACTAATGTTTGGCAGGGACAATTTTCACAGTCCCTAACTTACTATTGAATGCAATGACAGCTCTCTTGCCAGTATTTCGGGAGCACCATAGTGGCGTGGTGTAGGACTGACTGATAAGCCCTTGTGTGAAGGATGAAAAGTTTTGCCTGTCACACGTCCGACAGACTTGCTTATTCTGGTCAGTTGCCTAAAGATGTCAGCCTACTCATTTGTGTCGTCTTTTCTTTGGTTCGGCTCACCTTGGTGTAGTGAATAGATATGGTGAGCTAATACTGCTGACGTAAGGTCATTTCTTAAATACGGTTTCCATTCCGATATTTTCACTGTTGACTAGCGCACCCTTCTTGTATGCTTTTGTAAACTGTGGTGTTTTCTGTTACCTAATAAGAGGAAGTATGCCTATCATCCCAAATTCCATACTCGTCTGACGTTGACTGGTACGTCCCTGACAGACATAAGCGGCAGTATTCAGCTCTCAGAAAATTGTATCTCATAATGTATTCCGTGCCTATGTCGTATTACTCTGCAATGGTTGAAGTCAAAAGAGCTCTCGAAACGCCTTTGTTCTAGAACTTATGCCACATCTACCGCGTATTATCATTGCGTTTTTTGTTTTCAGTACAAAAAAGCATCGTTCGCTTTTTTCGTGGCTTCCAGGCTTTTAACAGCAACAAAAGCAGAGACGAGTAAAATCGTTTACCTGATGCCCCGAATTGATTACACCCTGAACACCTCTCAATGTGCTGCACGCTCTTCCAGGCTTGACTTCCGTTCTTAATAAATTTAATATTCTTATGCACGATGCTTACAAACAAAACACAGCTACAGTTGCGTCTGATCACATTAATAAACAAACGCTTCCACATTCGGGTTGTACCAAAACTGGGCGCTATTACAGAAGGCCGGAGTTTGCAGTTGCCTGGGTTAAAGTAGTGAAATTAGAGCATCTGATACACGTCCAGTGGAAGCAAATAAATCGCGTGAAACACATCCAGCGCGCGCGTGCCGTATCCAGCGCGTGCTAAGAGGCCGCTTACGTTAAGAAAAATACGGCTTGTGCGAATATTCGCAAGGAGCGCTTTTTTCAATTTAAGCTGCGGTAATCACACCCTAGCCTAAAGTAGATTGTTCCACAATTTTTTTTTTTCAAAACTTCAGCCTTGCTACTGGCCGCGCCCGGCGCGGTACGGCCCGTATTTTTCGATGTTGTGTTCTTAAAGTGAATTACGCTAGGTATGTGGCTTGGCGATAGTCACAGTGCATGCGCTCGGCGCAAGCACAAAAAATGTAAGCAGGGAAGTTCACTGAGGTGAAGGGAATGCGCTCTGCTCCCGACTGTCAAATATGGCGCTTGTTTAGAGTGTCGTTGATCTCGGACGGCGATCGTTTAGCAGAAATAATCCCAAATCAGCGTGTCAAGCGCCTCTTTGTTCACTGACTAGGGTGTTTTAGGTGAAGTTGTGTCATCTGTCACCGACTGAGTTTTTACAGTGTGTGAAAAATGGTGCCTTGGGAAATATTGTCGGTTTAGCCACTCGTATCGGCTCCAGGTACAGTGAACTTCAGTAGGGAGCGATCACCCCCGCGACTTTGCCAGCACAGGCTGACGGTGGCATAAAGACTTCGTTTACGTATGGGGCTAAGTTCTTGTTTCTGCTAGAGTCGATAAAATAAATGCGACTTCACGTCTTCGAAGTAACTCCATGGACAAAGGAGTCGCCATGGATGGGCGGGGCTTCTGTTGCTACGCCATGCCGAGGAACGCTCTTGGTGTGTTTGGTTTACAATGACGTTCGGCGAGAACCCGGTGTTGGTACTTTCTCTTTGTCATCCCTTGTAGCAGACGACGCTAATCATTATCATTTCATTACGCTCGTCACGAGCGGCCGCATGTTCTTGTGGCTGCGTTGGCTCGCGCCACTTCTTCTTCGAGATTCCATTAAAGCCTCATCGTGTCACGACGGGTCGTTCCGCTTTCTGAGCATCGCCCCGCAGCTGGAGGACCCAGAGGTCCAACACATGGTGCCGAAACCCGGGAACTCTAGACGACGCCAAGCCCATCGACGCACGGAGCCGCGAAAGCCCAGAAAGAGATGCGGCGCCTGCGATCTTGGCGGGTTCCAGCTGCGTGCGACCGAATGGAACGACAGCTTCGACGACGACGCAGCCTACGGGCGCAACTCGATGGCGCTCTAACGGGAGCGGAAGGCCACATAAGTGGAAACACAGAGAGGCGACGGCAGGAGCGGTGAGTGTACTGCTCGAACGAATCAATGCATTTAGAGAAGTTGGACGAGGCGATCTTTGAAAAGACACGGGAGTACCTAGTAGACAGCGAGACGACAGACGCGGGACAATACCGCGACAAGGTTGTAAGCGCTACCGCGAACCTTCGTTTCAAGCTGCAAGAATCCCGGTCTTCAACGCCACGTCCGACGACCGTCCACCCATCACCGACTGGCAAATTCAAGCTTCCTCAGCTAGAGCGCCTCAAATTTGACGCGAACCGCAGCTTGTGGCAGCGATTCTGGACACAGTTTTCGGCAGCCGTCCGCAACAACGACGAGCTCAGCACGGCTGACAAGTTTAACTACTTAAGCAGCCTCGTCACTGGAGCAGCTGCATCAGCCATAGCCGGACTGAAAGCTACCGATGGCTGCTACAAGGACGCCATAGAGATCCTGAAACAGCACTTCGGAGATGAACGCATCATCGTGCAAGATCATCTGCGAGGCCTCCTGGACTTGAAGCCGGTGTCATCGTCATCCCACGTCCGACAACTGAGGCAACTTTACGATCGGGTCCAGGTGCACATTCGCAGCCTCAGGGCGCTTGGCACGAGCTCCACGACATACTGCACCATGCTTCGGGAAATCCTGCTAAGGGTTCTACCGACAGACATGGTCCTGCGGTTCCATGAGGGGCGCAAGACGCCATTTTAAAACCCCAGATGGCGCTTCATCGAACCCACACGGCGACACATTCGGTTTAACGGCCTCCCCCGACCAGGAGCTTCAAGTGCTTCTGGAATTCCTTGACCACCAGCTTATGTGTCGAGAGGCTGTTGCTGAACGCGCGGAACAGAAACTTCATCGCACACTAGAGAAAGAAGCACAAAAACCAAACCACCCGTGTGATGTTCTACAAAGCTTAGTGAACCGGCCGTAGCAGTGCTTCTTTTGCCACTCTGGAGCACACTCTTCCAAAGCCTGCGATGCCAGAGAACTCAGCCTTTCGTGCAAAAAGGAGATTCTCGCCAAAGTTGGACGATGCTTCCGTTGTCTCAAGAAGGGTCACTTGGCAAGAGAATGCAGAAGCCAGCTAAAATGTGCCAAGTGCACGAGAAGGCACGCAAGATCCGTGTGCCCTGCAGACAGCACTAACAACGACATGGAGAACATGACGTCTGCACCGGTCAACCTGGTCGCGAAACGAGCAGGCTCTGTCGTGCTGCTGCAGACACTCTCAGCCACAATAGCAGGCGCGAAAACGTCAGGACGCTACCGAGTTCTGTTCGATGGAGGAAGCCAGCGTAGCTTCATTACTGCCAGTGCTTCTGAAAAACTCGGTTGCAAACCGCTGGGCGAGGAAACGTTGACCGTAGGTGTGTTCGGAGGTCAACACACACGGAAAACGATGAAGAAGATGCGAGTTCTCCTTTTCGCTGTGGACAACAAACGTCCAATCAGGATCGAAGCCCTGGAAGTGGATACGATTTGCAGCGAAAACATCCCTGTACCAGGAGAAAGAGTTCTAAGGGAGATGAATAATATGCACATCGATACGAAGGCTCTTTCCGTACGAGGAGTGGAGGATAAACAGATGGCGGTCCTTATCGGGTCAGATTATTATTGGGAGCTACTGACCTATACCGTCAGACCTGTGCAGGTAGAGCTGAATGCGGTGAAGACTAAATTAGGATGGACTGTACAAGGCCCTTTGCCTGTTTTTTCCGACTTCGTCCAGTGTTCCAGTGCTGTTGTGCTTCGATCGTCCGTTGACGACCAAGTGTTCTCGAAACTTGCGACTCCTTTAAGGGATCATGAGAGCATCGGAGTCAAGGCCGAAGATAAACGAGCGACGGGCAGCAATTTGGCGCTGGATAAGTCAGAGCTCATCAAGTGGACATCTCCACAACCAGACCATCTGCTACCCTACTTAGGCTCGTGGAAAATGACTAGGGCGCCTTTTGGAGCTACTTCGAGTCCTGTCCTCATGACGGCTACCTTGAAGCATCCCTTTCAACTCGCCCAAAATCACTACCCACAGGCAGACCGACTACCGCAGTACTTGATAGGTACAAGCGATCCGCTCATAGGAGCCGACACTAATGAAGGAACGATGGAGAACAAGGAAAGAGCGACCGTACAAGAAGCTTCCACGAGCATTTGTAAGCGGGCCGGCAACAACCCTGTTCCCACCTTAGAACAAGAAATGACACCTGCGGTAAAAACCTTCTGCTCGCCTTCTGGAATCCTTAGAGTGCTGGGACCTCGTTGTAACACGTGCTCGGATACCTTTTTGTCCAAGCCCCAGAACCTCCGGCACTCCTGCGAGGAGTCAAAGAAAACTGGAAATTTTCGAGAGCGAACGTGTATAAAACCAACTGAACTCAACAGACACAAACGTAAAACGAGTAGACTACAAGCCAGCAGACACCATAACGAGCCCGGAGTGAAGTGTCAAGAGAAAATATTCGGCCTGCAGACGCTGAACACCAGAACAGCAGCTGAAAAGCAAACAACTTCACGAAGGAAAACCCCAAAAATCAGTATGCAAAACACCGCATTTACTAACGATTCGACACCTGCAAACAAAATTTTCCGTTTACAGCGAACTTCCTTGGTCCAGAAACCCTTGTCGCTCTGAACTCCACGAGGTGAGCCTGGCTTGCAAAACGCTGGGGACTCATTCTAAGGTGCAACAAGATCGACGGTGTGAGCACCGATGGCGGAGAAAGCGCTCTGTAAATGCTACAGGGTCTATGTTTGGAAATTTCACCTGGAGCCAAGAAAAACGCACACTTATTGAAGCAAGACAGTATGCTGCTCATCAAAACCGAGCATCCAAGGCAACTGTGTAGTTTCGGAAAGAAAAGATTTCATCGGCGGACAGACACAATGGCTTGGTCAGGTGCAGCACCCTACGTTTGCTCTACCCTGTGGAAGCCACTTAGCCTCATCTGTCGGCGGGAGAGACTGTTGGGACTTTCTCTTTGTCATCCCTTGTAGCAGACGACACTAATCATTATCATTTCATTACGCTCGTCACGAGCGGCCGCATGTTCTTGTGGCTGCGTTGGCTCGCGCCACTTCTTCTTCGAGATTTTATTAAATCCTCATGGTATCACGACGGGTCGTTCCGCTTTCTGAGCATCGCGCAGCAGCTGGAGGACCCAGAGGTCCAACACCCGGGAATGGTGGAGACGGGTGGGTCGAACTCGTGACACTCGTGGTGCCTGCTGCTGCAGCGTGTTTTGTAGGTAAGGGTCGCCGAAGCAGCCATATTTCCGGGCCGACAGATCTCAATTTTAATGAAGCAGAATTTTTACCGCGTTTTTGTCTCTCGCAAACTACACTACATTGGCTGTGGAGTAATTTCGCCACCGATATCCGTTGGTGACGACTTCGAGGTAGGATTCCCTCCATGACCGACAGGAGCAAGTGTGTGCGCTGAGGTTTTCTTCAACGGAAGCGTTTACAGCGGCCTCGCCATCGGCTTCCAGAGCCCGCCTTACCCCATTCGGCGCCCTGTTCGAAATACTGCCAAAGCCTCCTCCCTCCTCCTCCCGCATGTCCCTGATTTGTAGCGACAATCTGTTAAGTTCAGGCTCCTCATTTAAGTAATAAAAACCGCCGGTGGCTCATGTATCGGCGGACCCTCCGCGTGAAGATGTCATGCTGAGGTCCTGTCATGCAACCGCGGGGACGCGAAGTTGGGGGCCGCTGAGTGCAGACTGTATTCCTTCCTTTTGTGTGGCAAAAGACTGGCTTGCTTAGCCAGAGTACCTGTGTTGGGATGCGGTCGTTCGTTGAGAAGCTCACGAGAAGCTAAAGGCTGCTTCATCTTAGTGTCGAAAAGGCGCGCGGCTTAGACTTTGAGCACTTCCGAAGCCGGCGTAGGTGCTTTTCGTTTAAGGGTCATTCGCCTCGAGAATATTCGCCTGGGTTTAGAGCAGCTCTTCCAACGAGTCTGGCGGCGGGCCGAAGCGTTTCTCAGTCTGGGGAGGAGATTGGCAACGACTCTCTCATTGTGCCGGCGAGCGCCCGCGGACGATTAAGGGGCGGCAAGGCGAGGACACTAAGATGGTAGCCGTGGGAAGACTGCGCTCAGCGTTCGGCTTTGGCTTTGTGTACGTGCTGTCAGTCTGGCGTAATTGTTTGACCACTCCGATCAGTCAGTGACTTTAGGTAGCAGATGTCTTGTGTTTGCTTGTCGGTTGCACGTACTATGATTTAATGAGAGAGAGTGTCGAGTCACGGAACCGCAGGTGGGGACATGTGTAGGGTTTGTTGGTTCTTGTGGCCAATCAATGGTTGATATTAATCATTTTGAAAGGGGTTTTGGCTGTTTTAAAGGTGTAGTTTTTGGGGACCAAAACCGGAGTGTTTGGTTTGGTCCAAGGTCGGTCGAGAAGGATCTAGTTCGGTATAGATCTTGGCTGAACAGGCTGCGACGGGAAAGTGACAATGTAACTTTCCCTCTGTCCTGATGTAAATACTTAGAGTAATGTAAATAGTGTAAATAAACCTAATATCGAGCAATAACCGAGAAGACCCAAGGCGCCCCAACCGGCCATCGCGGTCAGAATCGACGGCTTAGAGATTCAGCCGACGCAGCAGTGTAGGATACTGGGCCTGCTGCTGCAGAACAACGGGAAACCAGACGCCACCGTGATTGAAATCAAAACCACCACGGAACAGGTACTCGGGATGTTACGCCGGGTGTCTAACAGTAACAGAGGCCTTAAAGAGGACGACACCATCCGTCTGGTGCGGGCGCTTGTCGTTTCGAGAGTCACCTACTCGGTCCCGTATCTCCAGCTGACGAGGACGCAGAGAAACACCCTCGACACGCTCATTCGCAAGGCAACGAAGCAAGCTCTAGGCGTTCCCATATACTCGTCGACCCGGTGACTGCAGGACATGGGCGTCAAAAACACGGTGGACGAGCTGGTGGATGCTCACCTCTCTAATCAACGCGTCAGACTCAGTAGAACAGAACACTGACGCGCCGTCCTTCGCAAGCTGGGATGGCGGATAGAACCAATACCCACGACGGCGCCCTACCCGAGAGGTGGAAGGAGGCAATCGAGACCAAACCCTTACCCCAGAACATGAACCCGGGTAAGGATGACGGGAGGCGCGATGCGCGGGAAAAAGCCCTGGTCCGACAGCTGGAAGAGAATCCCCGGGTTCTATACGCGGACGCCTCGCTTAGGAAAGGCCGCGACCGGGCGGCGGCAGTCGTTACGACACACGACCGACTGATCGTCACAGCGTCGACGAGGACGAGAGATCCCGTGATGGCAGAAGTGGCTGTGGCTCTGGCGCTCGTTCAACCGGACGTCGAGGCCGTGGCCACGGACTCCAAGACTGCGTACGGCAACTACCGAAGGGGACGCGTTTCCTCCGAGGCATTTGCGATTTTGAACAAGAAGATGACACCAGGACGAGCCGTTGAACTCGTGCGGGTCCCAGCTCACTAGGGGGTAGCAGGCAACACCACCGCCGACTACCACGCCCACGAAATGACGCTCCGGGCAGCCACCGAGTCACGCGATGATGCGGACACCCGAGCCCAATGACAAGCTACAGAGAGATTACTCGAGCGAACAGGGAAGAACGGCGCACCTTACCCGAACCGCACCACTCTCCAACCAGGCAACAGCAAACGATCCTGCGCAGAGTGCAGGCGGGGTCGCTCACGCACCCAACCCTGCTCCATCGAATGTATCCCGAGTTACACGACCCCACCTGCCCTTTCTGAACCATACCGAAGGCACCCTGCCGCACGTCATGGCGGAATGCACGTTCCTCTCGAGCCCAGTTCCTCCCACTCCCTCCCCTGCATGCCCCTATCCTACCTCCACTTCCCCACTCCCACTCCTTGAGCGATGGGAGACCTTGCTGTCCAGCCCTGCCCTGCCGACCCAGATAACCCTGGTGGCTAGGGGCCACGAGTTGTTGGTGACATATGCGTCCCGTGAATAGGGAACCACCCCCGTCGGGTGCCTGTGGGCACCACCAAATCTTTTGTGCTCAATAAATGTTGGTTCATTATCATCCAGCAGGAAACGCAGTCCTCATCCCTCACCTGCTTTAAGCATCGGACGTCAGTCACCAGAGCAAGTCGAGATCGCCCTCCCGGCTCGAGAATAAAAAGAAGCTTATTATTTTCTCATCGTTCACCAAGACGATGGAGTCGAAATCTAACTGGCGCAGCCGACAGGATGACGACGACCATGGCCTGGAGCTGGTGAGACATTCCGGAGAAACTCCTTCAACGCAAGGTTCGGCTCCGACCAATGACGAGCCAGACTCCAGGCGTCGACGAGGCGGCTCCTCAGCTGCAGGCCTCGTGACATCCGGCTTAGGTAGGTGGCAGCCACGATTCAACGAGGCGGCACCACAGCTGGAGGCTTCGTGAGCTCAAACTTAGGACGGCGGAAGCCACGATTCGACGAGGTGGCACCTCAGCGAGAGGCCTCGTAAGCCCCGAATTAAGGCGGCGGAAGCCGCGATTTAACGAGGCGGCACCTAAACCGGGAGGCTTCGTGAGCTGCGGCTTAGGGCGGCGGAAGCCGCGATTCAACGAGGCAGCACCTCAGTGGGAGGCCTCGTGAGCTCCGGCTCAAGGCAGCGGCAGCCGCGATTCAACAGCACAGGGGCGAGAGCGGCGCATCGGGTCTACGAGCTGCTGCACCAGCGACAATGCGGCCCGGCCGAACCCGGAGTGAGCAGAGGTGGGCCCTGATTTGTGTTCTCCGGTTCCACCAAGACCACTATGCTAAAGGCATGTCGCGGCACTGGGCGGGAGGTTAATGCCATTGTTCTAGAAATAGAGGAGTTGAGAGGTGAGTTAGCTCTCAAACATGCTCAGCACGCATTAAAAAAAGCAAGGCTAGCGGGTAGCCGTGGCGCGGTCAGCCCGTCCGAATGAATGGCTGGTGAGCTTAGCGCTCAATTAGCCCAAGGAAGAGCGGAGATCACTTGCGAAGCTTTGCACGACTGGTAAACTCGAAGTGGATACCAATGTTTTCACAGTGCTCATTCCCTCATGGGCGTTTCGAATACCACAGGATAAGGAGAGTGGGATTGTTGTTGAGGTGGCTGAAGCCACTCCAGTTGTTGAGCAACCGCTTAGTGTTCCCGCTACTACAGATGAGATCATGGGATCTCGCGAGACAGCTGCCCAGCTTTGGAAATTCTTTCTGTAGAGGCGGAAAATGTGCAGCTGGCTGTTGCCGAGGCAGCACAAGGAAATGTTGAGAGTAGCACCACCCCATGCATCGACGTAGAGTCCGCGGCTCCGCGCGAGGAGCCCCTCGTAAACGAGCTAATCCAGAGATTGAGCGAAGCTGTAGAAAGCATGCTTTTCTCAGAGGAGGCAGAGGTACCGCAGAGGTCACGTGAGAGCAGCGAAACGGCACGTCTAATTTTGAGCTTGCGTGCGCGAAGCATGAATGCTCAAGCGGCCCGCGGCGTCTTGCGCGCAGGTTAATTCCGACGGGCTCGAGAACACGGAAGGCGGCGGCAGGTGTCGTAGCGCAGGTGCGACATTGTCGTACGCGTTACCGCCGGGTAGGGTGTTCCTTTTCTTCCGGGAACACAGGACACCTCGAGCCACACCAGGGTTTGTTTATAATCACCCGGGTGGTGCATGAAACGGAATCAGCTTTCGTGCGATGGTCGGAGTGTGCCGCCGTGGAAAGGGGTGATTGCGCAGAATAGTATGCAGTGCTGGACAGGAACGGGTCAGTGTTGCTTGGCGAACACTTATTTTTAGCGTGTCTTGCGCTGGGTGTGTGTCATGTGGTAAAAAGAACCCATACCCGAAGGGGGATTGGCCCGAGAATAATATTATGGTAGAAAAGACAAAGAGAAATAAGAATCAGAGTGCGAGATGCGAGAAGGATTTGGAAGGGGCAAATGAAGAACACACACCGAGTGATTAGGAGGAAGAGGAGGTTATCTGACCAGCAAATGGGAGCCTGACACGATAGAATGCGAGGCGAAGAGGAGGACGACGAAGTTGGAGTGCAAAGGGGGGAACGAGGTCTTGGAAGGAACGGTGACAAGTTCGGGCCGTGCCCCACAACGCACCAGCGGCATCGCACCGTTTGGCAGCGGGCAGCTCGGATTCACCTAATACCAGCAGCTTCGCTCTGCTGGCCTCCTGCTGCCCAGCGGTATCGCACCGCCGGCGACCCGTCGAGCCGTGCCCCACAACGCACCAGCGGCATCGCACCGTCTGGCAGCGGGCAGCTCGGGACCACCGATTACCAGCAGCTCCGGTCTGCTGGCCTCCTGCTGAGCCGCGCTGCTCAGCAAAGCCGTGGCATCGCACAGTGGTCATCTGCACCACTGAAGACCAGCACGGGCATCGCGACGTGTTGCGACATTCGGCAACGCCGAAGCCTACCCACTGGGCCACGTCATCGGCATCGCACCTGGTTCATCGTGGTAAAAGCGGTAGGATGTGTTTGAATTTCGCATAGACAGTTAATGTGTTATAGTGACTTTAGGAGCAGATTTTTGATAGTGTGAGGTTGTGCTTCTTTTTTGTGTATAGTGTGATATGCTTGTGAGTTTGTTATGATCGCGTTCGTTTGAGGTTTTGGTGTTGTAAATGTATTGTGTGGAAGTCTAATGCTTCAAACCGAGTCTCATTTCTCTCCCGCGTGAGACGCGTGACAACATTTTGGCGAGCCTGCCAGGATCTATCCTTGGCCCAAGCACGCGTCTTACCTGGCGGAGAGATGGATCTCGAGAAGATTCTAAACTTGGCTAGTTCATCAGGTTTGAACAAAGAGCAGTTTTTTGCATTGTTAAATGAAGAGTGGCGCAAAGAGCGTGAGAGTATGTCTGCCCAGCTAGAAGAGTTGGACCGAGAAAAGGCAGAGTTAACGCGGCGCCTCCAGTAAAGGGAACACATAAAGAACTGGGAACGCGCCGCAGGTGAGCTTTCTGAAGGCACGCGGGTCGCTGACCTCCATGATGCACGTGAGAAAGAAAGTAAGCAGATTGCCGACACTGAAGAAGCACGTGCGGTTGACAGAACGCGGTTTGCACACCGCTATGAGGAGAAAGGCGCGTTGAAAGCGCGAGGCGGTGAACTGGCCGGGGGTGGCAGAATCGCAGATGAGGCGCCTGAAGATGAGTGTACTGAGAACTAGCCATGCGAGGACAGCGCATTGCCACCTAATACCTCTCTTGAGCCAGTTGGTTTTACGGTCTCTGAAAGATTAATGATTGAGTCGGAGGTACCTCCCGCTTCGTGCACTGGCATTCGCACACGGGCAGAAAGCTCTATTGCTGGCCGGGTAAAAATGCCTATCTCTATTGAGAGTACACTGGTCCCACAAAAGAACAGTGCAAAATTATTTAGACTGCTCAGCAGACAGCTCAGCGTCTAAGATGGTAAACGGGGTCATCAGTGCGCAGCCAAGTCAGCGGATTTTAGAACAGCTAGCACAGCTCCCTGAGACGCAGCTCCTTGTGGTCAATGAAGAGTCCCGACTCGAGAAGTTCCCGTTTGGCACTGGCCAGGGGCTGGTCCCAGGTAAAAGGCAGTTGCAAGCACCCGGTAAGGGGGCTCAGTGGCAAGAGGGCGAGAAAAATTGCCAGTGTTTTCGTAAGCGTGCGAAGCAGAGGGGGAAAAAGAGTTTGGTTCTTAAGAAGGTTCGAGTGCATGAACGGACCTGTGCGAAAAGTGACAGGGTAGCTGAGAAGTTCGTAAAGTCAGCGAACGCTACGAAGATGGCGTACAGACGACGAGCAAAGGCCCGTAAGACGAACGGCTGGCTTTGACCGCTTGTTTGCGCGGATTTTGTTCTGTTGATTGCAGCGTGACTCTTGGAACATCCGCTCAGTCGCCGTTGACGTAATCCTCTGCTGGGTGCCTCACAGCTTCATTTTTGTTATTCACCGAGTATATTGAAGGTACTGACCCAGAGAGGTGTGTATTAGTTTTCTGCAGATGCCAATCTATCTCGGCCTCCTTCAGTTTTAGCTTCAGTGCCCTCTTGAGTCCTAAAGTGACGCCAGAAGGAGGGTAAGCAGGAGGCGTAAAAGGGCGAAGCGATACAGGGTAGCGATTGAAGTGGACTAAACGAAACAACAAAGGGGCGAGTACAGAGAGCTTCGCGGAGGAGCAGCGTTGAAGAAAAGAAAACAAAGCAAACACGTGTGAAATTTCATAAATCATAACAGAAGACACCACCGCAGAGGACCTCAATCTAGATTGTTTCACAAACTCTCGCAAATCTCTTGGGTAGATAACTTCCGTTCCTAGTTGTGCTTGCCGATGTAATTATCGTCTGGTTGCCGACGTAACTCACACTGTACGAAGAAGAAATTAACGAGAAGAAAATGACGTAAACATGGTATTGCAAAAACTAAACTGGTTTAAATAATTCGTGCCAAAATACAAAAAAAGCGAAGCCAGGAAAAAGACGCAAATACAATGAACACGAAAAAACAGGTGTTAAAAAGTGTCTCCTTCAAAGCACCTGAAAATAATTAAGTGCCTCGAGAAAATTTCATATTAAAAGTGTACCGACGGTTTTTATGACGTACTCGCGAGAAGCAAATATTTTGAATGTGGCGAGTTTCCATCACCTGCTTTTTTACTCATCGCCCATATTCTTGTGATTGCATTGGCTAGCACAGATGGCAGAGGTGCTTCTTAGAACAAAAAATTGCAAGTAAAAGTCCCATAATTTGTTTTTTATAAGGCAGGTACAATAACGCCTGAAGCGACGTAATAATGAACTTTGTTGTAATATATAGATTAATACAAAAGAGCGCAATAAAGATTTCAAACAAAAGTCTCAGTTTATTTTTTATGCGAGGACGGTATATTAACGCCCGAGATAAGAAATGATGAACCGTGTTGTAAAATACAAATGAATATACCAAAAGCCGAAAAAACCATTCCGTGGGACCCGTAGTCTCCAGTAGCGACCGGTGCGATAGGGGAGTGAGAGAATGCAGTAAAACAGCCCCACCTCCCCCAGCCGAGCCTGATTGAGGAGTGCTGCCGTGGACCGGTTGCGTCAGCTCTACAGCCAGTTTTGAAGCATTTTTAAAGCACTTCATCTCCGCCTAGAAATGTTACCATGGCGTTACGCGTCGTTTCAAGAGATCCGTTCATCCCGCGCTGCTCTCAAACTCTAGCCTTCCGGACTACCACCCGTGATGTCGATTAGGAGGACTGACAGACTTGTATATATACTGTTTACAAACGAGCGCATGTTTACAAATGAACTGCACGAGTTTGTTTTGGTTCCACTTTTGATGACCAACGATGGTGTCCACATTTGCCCAACACGACTTCAGAACGAATGATTTCGATTAAACACGATAAAATACTGATTCCAATGCAAAGGAGTGGTGTTCAGAAGCACGATGGAGCGTGCTCGAGGTTTTGGCGCACGTTAAGATCCGCAGGCGGTCAAAATTAATCCAGAGTCCTCCAGTATGGCGAGCCTCATTATCTCTAGTTCTGGCCCATTAAGCCCCTGAATCAATCAGTCGACCAAAGGCGCCATACACTTACCGCCTGAAAAAAAGAAAGTAATTCTACTCTAAGCTTAAGTCGAAGGGCGCTGCACAAGGCTTCTGCAGCTCACCTGGCCGAGCCTGATTTTTTGGTGGTTCCGACCGAAAGAGTGGGAACTCGACTCACTCCTTTAAAAAAAATTTGCTTCAGTGTGGCGTGTGGTTTGCAGACAACCTGCTATGCAAGCTCCCAAAAGTGCAAGCCTGTTATTTCTTGGCTCCCGTAGCACATTTCGGTCATTATATATTGACCTGCTGCTGCTAATGGTTTGGGAAGTGGTCTTAAAGAAGAGTGTTTAATAAGTAACGTTTGTAAGCGCAATTTCTTGCACTTATGCCTCCATTACAGTACTGGCCTTGTGTCGACATTCATGTAATTCATTCAAGTGAATGCAACAATTTTGCTGGTTTTCCTATGGACTCATTTCACCTCGCCAACTAATTATAATTCCCCTTCCGGATTTCGGCCATCATGATATTAACCTCGTTCCTGGGGTACAGGAGGCTATTATTGCAGAGGAGTAATTCTTGTGCGACCTGTGTGTACACAAGGGAGCTAAGTAAGTCTGGTGGTATCTCCCGTGGCAACCAATCAACGTAAACTGGATGAGCAGCTGTTTCCTCTTGAAATGTTCTTGAATGTATGCCTGTATATATATTCATTTGCGAACCCTATATAATGATGCAAGAGATACGTATCAGCACGCTACAGGTTCATAATATTTTAATGAAATTTGTCGCTGCTATTAACTAAAGCGTGCGATTACCAGGGCAGCGTATTTGGGCAGTAGCGAGGACAAGGGCGGAGTGATATTCTCACACCGTCTTTTGATTTACACGTGGATCGCAGGGAATCGCCGATTACGTGAAGAAATTACCTGACGTAAAGAGAAAGCCGTATTCTTTTCTGGGATTGTATGGTCTACAACATCAAGATTGTGACAAAACTGCAACACAGATTAAGTAAGCTGACTTTTTTTCTTTCCGTATTTCTAAGAATTCTTCCTGCGCCAGTCAAAAGCTGTAGAGGATTCGAGTGCTATTTTAACGGTTGGCATATAATCATTACATCATTTGGAGGTGAGTACATAACAAGCAGCTGCGTTTCCACGAAGGTATTATGGTACTTCAAGCGTAGATGACACGAAAGCGGGGCGTGTTTTCGCCTTACATCAGGCAAAAACAGGCGTTACAGGCCTTACAGAGGCCTTACAAAGGCAAAAACAACGGGAAAATGTACCTTCCGCTTCCGCAACTGTGGCACAAAAAACTGCATTTGCAAGCATAATCGCCGTCTTGCCGGGCATTGGCACAAACTGCACAAGTACTGTTTCTATTGAAAAGTGGCAGCTATCACGTACACTTCACTCGATCCTTTATGTGTCAACCACCGGCGGCAAAAAATGCGCCAGAAGTGTTAAAGCCTTTTTGAGGTAGTGGTAACGGGGACTTTGTTAGCTTCATATTTAACCGTTTCTAATAAGCTGTATACGTTTTTTTCCGTAAGCTATCGGCAATCTGGTCGTTTCACAGAATTTATGTGCGCATATATGTTCGATATTCCGCAAGATGGCTTGCGGTGCTGTCCTATGGTGTACGAGGTAGTCGGAGCAATAGCTAACGCGCACTCTTCTTTTGTGGTATAAGATGCTCGGGAAGACACATCTCGGAGAAGTATGAAGATGCTCTGAAAACGAGACTGTTATTCGCATAAAACATGCAAGAATGTTTTGTTTTTCCTCAGGCATACCACCCATTGTAAATCTGAAATGCAGGGTGTTTGCTAGTATATTCGAGGAAAACAACATTACACGATACTCAGCAGGATTGTAAGTGCAGACACCTTAATTAAAACACCCAAAAAACATAGAATTGATGCAGAACTCAAACGCGAGTTCTCTTAGTGTGCCACCAATTCTTTCGCAATAGTTGAGGTGCATGCCAACTCGGGCTTGAGCTGGGCCCACTATATGTATATTTCTCAATCCCCGTAAGTCAACAAATTTGTTTTCATTTTGAAGACAGCACGCACCTGTCTCGGCAAATGCTGTTTATTTCCTGTAATAAAGGTACGGTATATTACACAATATAAGATACGGTAATAAAGATGATAACGTAATAACGGTGAGGTATATTAGACATAAAACAACATCCTCGACCTGAGCCGAGCTGGTCGTGTTACTGCGGCGTTGATACTCAATTCGTAGGAGTAAGCAGAAGATTCTTTCATCCGCCTCAGGGGCAGAAAGGCTTGCAGCGAACAAGTGTAGACTGAAATGGGTTCTTGGTCTTTATGAAGTCCGAGAAGCTCAGCGTGACATAGGTTTGATGAGAGTTTAAGAACAATGGAGCCAGGCAAGTGGACTACTGAAGTGTTCATATACCTCTACAGGAACAATATGGACACGCAGAGTGTCAAGACTAGCTGGCTAACGATGAATAATGTAGAGTTTACGAGAGGCGCAAAGACGGAGAAGATATTAATAGAGGAAATACGGAATCAAACACGTCGTTGGCGACTCTCGGGGCCGGCAAAATTTACTACGAGTACTGGAAACTTTTATGATAACTATCAAGAAAGTGGTTCGATGTTGAGGCTAAGCAGGCTCATTGAGAAGGAAGAACATTGTGGGGAAGTAAAACAAAACAGGCGGGCTGTTTGTGCCACGCGTATAGGAAATAAAAATTATTCTGCACATCGCCCTAAAAAGTGATTTTATCCATCAAAATATATGCATAGAAAGCGTTTGCCTAACCGGATGAAATAACTAAAAGTTTGTAATGCTGGTGAATGTTTGGAACGTGTGCTTTCCGCGCGCGCGAAACGATTTTATTAAAGGTGTCCTCGGTTTGGGAGCGCATCATAAATATACATTAACTGGACCGCCTTTCAGTGCTATTACTGCTGCAGGAAAAGTACGGGGTGCGCTGGAAAAATATTACTTGTGATAGACAACATTTATTAGAGCCTGCTGCTAGGAGTAGCGTAAATGTTTTGAATCGTTTAAAATATGTACACGAGCTCCTCTGGTGCGAGGGCTCGTCATCACCCCGAAATAAACACGATACCAATATTAGGAGATAAATCAAATGATCAATCAATCAATGAATTGTAAATCAATCGATCGATGGATCCATCGATCGATAAGTCAATCAAGCAATCAGTGGATCGATGAGCAATTGAATCAATCAATCATATCGGAGAATTCAATTGATTTGTCGATATCGACATTGCGGAAACCGTGGTGACAGCGAGAGGGGAGAACAAGAGTTTCAGGCGTAGCAGAATTGATAGCGGAGCGTGTCAATGTACGACCTCACTTGTGGAAATATTGGCGCCAACTCCGAGCGCTTAAAATCTAGTTTGTCGCAAAAAGCACCCTTTCACGGTAGGTTTTTTTTTTTTTGCGCTGAGGAATGGCTGTTGAATTCTTTTTTTCCACACAGCGCTGGTTACGTCACCCAGTGAGTAGGAGGAATCATCCGTCAAGTGGGCGCCGTGCTCAATTCTGCCCTCCACCTCACGGACACGGGTTCCAACGCGGCGGCCGCTGTTCTGATGGAGGCTAAAAGCAAAAACGCGCGTGTGTTCGCAATTTCAGGGCACGTTGAAGATCCGAAGGTGGTCGAGATTAATCCGTATCCCTCCACTACGGGGAGCCTCATCCCCTGTGTAGAGTCGACGCGATAATCCTCACAATCAATCAATTCAGCTCTCCGATGAATGGCGCTGCCTCAGGGCGGCCAGCGTTCGCGAATGCGGTCATTAGCCTTACCTATTTAATGAAACTCTTCGCCGAGAGAGGTCGATTGTATTCATTCCTGTATGATGAGTCCTACCCTGAACTTGAAAAGATGCTCCCGTGAACGCAAATGCAATCTGGGCTCTGCAAATATTAGTAGCGCGAATACGGGCGGCCGCTCGCGCACCGTTTCCGTGTCTTTAGCGCGCTCACAAATACTACCGCGCAGACAAGCATTACTATGCTCATTTTGGTTAAGAATCCTGAATACGTATTATTTTGGGAATATTCAAAGCACGGAACCTTCACTCGTGTGCTAGCCAGATGCGTTGGGCTGCACACCAGAACTCACAAACGACTGACGCGCGAGGCAATTATCCCCTGCTTTCGTGACTTCCCGAGAAAGGGCGAGAACTGTCGCTTTTTCGACACCCTCCGCGTCCACAGAACTGCACTGCTGTGGCGTTCGGAAATGAGAACGAGATTTCAATCGTTCTCCCGCGCTTTTGCGCCAATGAGCACATACTAACTTTACGTTGCAGGGGTGACAAAGGGCCATCATCTTTTGATTTTCCACAGAAGCAAGCAGGTACGAGCGCAATGGTTGTGCTTTGTGTTAAGCTAGCTTTAGATCTGCCACCCGCCGAGAAGCTGTCCTGCGGAACGTATTACACATGTCTGTTGCATGATTGTTTTCGACGTACCGCTACTATGCCACCTTCAACTGCTAACACGCAAACACTCTCCGCAGGAGTTCTTCTTTTAAACCCCACGCCGTCGTCCTGCTTGGCCACGTCCGGCACCGCGACAACAAAATTCAGGGGTGCAGAATTCTCCCGCCCAACGTGTACGCAATCCCGCCAAGCCTACGGGGCTCCATAAAGTACGCCCGCCCCTTCGTAAGTGGCTTGTGTTTAATTTTGGCACAAATTCTTTTTTTGGCACCGGACTGCCTTCTATGCCTAAAGAAGCCTTAGCGCAGTCTCAATCACGTTCTCCAAATCAAATAAACTTCAGGTCATCCGAAAAAAGTGTGCAACAACAATACATTTCGGAGAAAAAAATCGACGACACAAGTGACAAATACCAACTACATTTTTAATAACTGGAAATACAAATATATCAATTTTTGCACCAAAAATCACAAAAAAACGAGAAAACAAAATAAGAAATCCCGACCACGTTCATTTGCCCATAAGCCCCTGACGAGTGCCACGGTTATTTCAGTTGCGGGAAACGTAGCTGCGAAATAGCACTTCCCACTCAGCGGTTTGGTAGCTAAATGATGACTTTTGCATGCATCGCTCCTTTGAAGATTGAACAGCCCCCGCAATCTCTCCGCATTTCACAACTATGTACCGAGGCTAACACGAAGTTTCCGCGAACATAAAAATACAGTGACAATACAAAACATAGTGGAAAGGAAGAGTTTGCAAAAATTTTCACACCGAAATCTAAAATACACCTTGTAAACATCTCGAAAACACGAATGCTACAAAAGCCCCAAAAAACTTCGGAGATAAGAATAAAAATAGTGAATACGAGGAACGCGTGTATTGCGTTGAATTTCTTAAAAAGTGCACATCGGGTGGAAGTAAATTTAGAATCGCTGAAATGGGTGTAAAAGGTCGAACTTCACCCCGAAAAACCAAACGACAAAAAATTTGAAAATAAAAAAGTCACAAATAAGGTGAGCAACTCAAAAATATTCATCTTTTCATCTCCGAAAAATCTAAGACTCAACAAAAGAGGCCGTTGAAAAACTTTTAAAACGCGCACAAAAATAGCAAAAATTACCAAACAATGTAAGGCCGTTCATTTAACCAGAAATGCAAAACCAGTGGAACTAACACTTGTAATCGTTATTATTTTGACCAGAAAACTGTGGAAAACAAAAAATATAAAACTTACCCACAAATGATCTGACTATAGAAAAATACGCAAATTGCACAGCTCCAAAAACCGAACATGCAGCGAGAAAATCCTGTAAAATAACGTTAGAAATATGAATAAACAATCGTAAAAATTACAAACCATGTAACGCCCTATGTTTGAACAAGCATGCACAAGTTCCAGAAGAAACACATTTAATCGTCCATCATCATCAATCGCCATCATCATCATCACTAGCCTATCAACGCCCACTGCAGGGCAAAGGCCCCTCCCATGAATCTGCAATTATCCCGGTCCTAACCAAACTACGACCACTTTATCCCCACAAACTTCTTGATGTCATCTGCCCATCTAACCTTCTGCTGCTTCATGCCACCCTTGCTGTCTCCAAGGCTTCACTCTGTTGCCCTTAATGACCAATGGTTATCTTCTCTTCGCATTACAGGCTTTTCCCACACCAATTCATTCTAAATTTGCACTAGTATGTTCTTTGTTCACTGACCCACTACGCTCTCTTCTTGTCCCTAAATGTAACGCCTATATTCTTCCGTTCCATTGCTCGCTGAGGCGTCCTCAATTTAGGTTGAACCCTCTTAGTGAGACTCTACATTTCTGCCCCGTAGGTGAGTACCGGTAAGATGCAGCTGTCATACACTTTCTTCTTCAGGGACAGCGGTATGCTGCCATTAATTATCTGAGAATGCCTGCCCAATGAATTCCACCCCATTCTTATCCTTCTAATTATCTGTCTCATGTTTGGGATCGGACTACTTGGACTAAGTATATTTATTCGCTTACCACTTCCACTGCTTCGCCGCCTATCTAAAACCTCTGTGGTCTCCCGAGGTTATTGAGCATTACTTTAATTCTCTGCATGTTAATAATGATGATGATGGTTGGATGTTTATGGCGCAAGGCCAACTGGGGCAAAGAGGGCCAAAACAATAGTCATATATGAGGGGTGAATCATTAAACACTAAGTAAAGTCAGCAAAAACAAAAGTAAAATCACAAAAAAACAATGAGCATGGCTGGTGTATAGGGCCATATTTCATTAGGCATGGTAGGAAATTAGGTTTAAAAACTTGACGTCTGACAAATACCCAAACACACGTTTCACGGAAACAATGGCATCGTCACCTAGAAAAAACGATGGATGTAGGGAATATGTTGTCTGTAGAGTTCTCTGAAGTGTTTGTGTCGTGTTGTGTGAAGTGCCTTGCATGTGATTAGTATGTGCACTACGGATAGGGCCTCTCCGCACCTGCTGCACTGGGGTCTAGAAGATCCCGTCAGCAGATACGAGTGCGTTGCATGGGTGTGCCCTATCCGCAGCCTACCCAGGGCGACTTCCGTGTGTCTGTTGCGTGAGTCAGCTGTGTACCGTCCCAAGTGTGGCGTTATTACATGTAGTTTGTTGTCTGTCTGTTCGTCCCAGTGTGTTTGCCATGTTCTCCGCAGGTGTTGTCTTATGTGTGGCTTGAGGTCTGTGTAGGGTACCGTTGTAATGTCCACAGTGTTCCTGAGTGCAGCAGCAGCGGCCCTCTCGTCTGCCAACTCGTCCCAGCGATCCCTGCGTGTCCTGGGACCCAGCAGAAGACCAGCTCATGCTTTTGTGCTTACACGAACATGATACTGCTGAATACAAGATTAACTATGTGGTTTTTGGGGGGCTTGTGCGATGACAGTGCGCGAACAACATTTAAACAATCTGTATAGATGATGGAATTGGGAATTTGATTTTCAAGATTGTGTCGTACAATCAGTAAAATTCCATACCCTTCTGCTGAAAAAATTGTTGTTTGCACACTCATAGTTCTGGCTGCATTGAAATGTGGACCATGAACAGCGAACGACACCATAGTGGAGGTTTTAGAAGCGTCACTGTAGAATTCTGCACATGTGTATTTAAACTGCAAAGACAGAAAGTGCTGCAGTATTGCAGCTCGTGGTACCCGATTTTTGTCAAGTCTCATAAAAGAAAGGTCGCACGACACAGGGCGAGCTTGCCAAGGCGGTAAACTGTTTGAAAAGGATGACCTGTACACATCTAAAAACGAAGCACTGAGATCCGAGGCTCGCTCTCTCACTCTAAGTGAAAAGGGCAGAGGAACGGATGGGCGATTTACAAAGAGCAGAGATGTTGATGTATCGTTAAAGACAGGATAAAAAGGATGATTATTCAGTGATGAAATTTTAAAAGCATATAGCAAGTCCATGTACGTTCGTTGCTTCTCAAGGCTCCACTTATCACACTCGACATACAGACTCTCGACAGGGATAGTGCGAAAAGCACCCCAGGCGAAAGTGTAGCACTGGGTCAAGCATTCGCAACGCTGTTTTAGTCGCCGACCCATATACCACACTGCCATAGTCTAAACGAGAACCAACCAAAGCAGTACAGAGCCGTAGTAGGTGTTTTTTGTCGGAACCATATGATTGATGGGAGAGAACCTTAAGTATATTCATTGTTTTCAGACATTTATGTTTAAGTTCCTTGATTTGTGGAATGAATGTGAGTTTCTGGTCAAACACAACACCTAAGAATTTGTGCTCCTTGTTCACAGGAAGCGACACGCCATTAAGAGTAATGTCTGGGTCCATATGGACCCCGCGCTTCCTGGAGAACACAACGCAAGAGCTTTTTACAGGATTTAATTTAAAACCATTTTTGTCTGCCCAGCCGGCAAGTTTCTTTACACCAAGCTGGACTTGACGTTCGCAGATTGACATATTGCATGATTTATAGGATATCTGCACGTCATCTACATACATGGAATAAGAGATTGTAGGTGGCAGTGCCTTACCAAGAGAGTTCATTTTTACTATGAAGAGAGTGCAGCTCAACACGCCACCCTGTGGCACGCCATTTTCTTGCACGTGAACCTTTGAGAGTGCACAACCAACTCTTACTCGAAACGTTCTGTCTGACAAGTAACTAACAAGAGTGTTCAACATGTTACCCGAAACGGCGAATGAATTGAGGTCACTAAGGATCCCATAACGCCAAGCGGTGTCGTATGCCTTCTCAAGGTCGAGAAAGACAGGTAAACAATACTGCTTATGCGCGAAGGCATCCTTGATGTACGAGTCAAGAGCTACCAGTTGATCGTTCGTCGATCGCTCCACCCTAAAGCCTGCCTGGCAGCTCTCGAGAAGACCGTTGTACTCGAGGAAGTACACGAGCCTGCGATTTACCATCTTCTCGAAGAGCTTGCACTGGCAGCTCGTCAGGGCTATAGGACGGTAGCTTGAGGGGGACGACGGGTCCTTTCCCTCTTTCAGGAAAGCTACAACTATAGCCTCCTTCCAAGAGTTTGGAATGTGCCCCGAAAACCATATCTTGTTATTGTGAGAACGTTCTGAGCATCGCGTCCTATTTACAGTGACCGGGTCGTACATTGTGGGCAACCTCCTGTGCTTCATCTTCTTCCCCTCATAATCATTCTCATCACCATTCAACCAATACCCCTCTTGGGAAGCTCATCCTAATCAGAGGCTGGTTCTGGGTCCGCGACGGTTGTAACGCTTCCTAATAAACGTCCTCCTGCACCTGTCCCCCAAAGTCCTCTCAAGTGGTGGAGGTCGACCTCGATCCTGTCCTCTACGCCTTCTGATCGCACCCATGGAGCTCCGTTCCGGTCGCCGTTTACTGGCACAAGCCATGCAGCGTGAAGCCGGGAGCAACCCCACTGGCGCTTCTGCTGCGCCTCCGGCGTTTGCAGTGACCACCCGCCAGCGTGACCCACCGTTTTTCTACGGGCTCCGCGGCGAGGACGTCGATGACTGGCTTGACACCTATGTTCGGGTCAGTGCATTCAACCGCTGGGACGATACAGCTAAGCTCCAGAACGTATCTTTTTCCCTAAAAGAAGCGGCAGAAACATGGTATTTCAACAACCAAGCCGACATTGATGACTGGGCCAGCTTTGCCCAGAAGCTGCGTAAGGCCTTCGGCTCTCCAGCCCATCGTTCCGACGTGGCGAAAAGGAAGCTGTCTGGTCGTATTCAGCACCCTGAGAAGACGTATGCCTCATACATTGAGGACGTCGTTGCCCTGTGTCGCCGCGTTGACGAAAGCATGCGAGAGGCCGACAAGGTACGCCACCTTCTCAAAGGCATCTCTGCATTTGCATTCAATGCATTGGCGGTTCAGCATCCTAAAAGCGTCAGCGATGTACGCGAAACGTGTCAACGGCTAGATGAACTGCAGTCAATTCGCTTGCCACAGGATGCTAGGGCTCCTCAACCGCATGGGGACATGGAATTACGGGCTATAATTCGCGAAATCATCCGCGAAGAGCTGCAGCTACATGACCAGCCTACACTTCCACGTGATCCCTTTCGGAAGGATGGACCTCAGCTGCACGACATTGTCAAGGAGGAGTTGGCACCCATGACGAGTCTGTTGCCAACCTCGTCTCCTCTTCCTACGACTCCCGTTCTGTCGTATTCGGCAATCGCCTCAAAGCCACCCTTGCACCGAGAAGCTCCGCTGGCTCATGAGCATTTGACGGCGATCTCTCCAGCGCCTACGTCCCGGGACTATTACTACACCCACATGCGACCCCGCCGCCCGGCTTTCTCGAACGATCGTCCTGTCTGTTACTACTGCGGGATTAGGGGACACATTGCCCGTTTCTGCAGGCGACGTCAGCAGGATGAGCGACGAGGGTATGCACCATTTGAACGCGACCTCAGCTTTTCTTATGGCACTCGGTACAACGCTCCTGTTTCACCCCCTCGCCGCTCCTCTCCACCTCCAGCCCCTGTTGATACGCCTCAGCGTGACCGTTCTTCCCGGCGACGATCGCCCTCTCCATATCGCCGCTCTGTATCACCTCTTCGCCCCGCGTCCAACGCTTTGGGCCACCATCCGGAAAACTAGAGCCTGCAGTTTTTGGAGGGGAAACTGCATTCGTCGAAAAGCCAAAAACTCCTCCATCGCAACCGTGGAATACATTGCACGTACACGTTGAAGGATTTGATGTTGATGCCCTCATAGACACTGGAGCCAGTATATCAGTCATTAGTGAAAATTTGTGTTCGCGGCTCAGGAAAGTGAGAACCCCTTATACTGGATCTACTTTGTGCGGTGCTAACCAAGTTGTGTTCGAACCATCCGGCTACTGTACAGTACGTGTATTGATTGAGGGAATTCGGCACCACGTCCAGTGCGCGGTCTTGTCCAGTTGCACTCACGAACTCATTTTAGGGTGGGACTTTCTCTCATCCGCCAACGCGTCATCTCCTGCCAGTACCCGGACATTTAAATCACCGCTACAGACCGTATAGAAAGTTCGGATGTCCAAGAGCAGTGTTTGGTGGCTAGTGCGGATTACATTCTGAGCCCCGGATATAAGACGACAATTTTTGTTCATGGTGGAAAGTGTTCTGATGGTGACGTGCTCATCGTGCCCTGCTCTCGGCTTCTCCCACGAGGTATTGTAATAGCCACCTGCCTTGTGCGCTTTACGCAAGGATCTGCCGCGCTCGTTGCCATGAACACTAGCCCTGAGGCAATCCTCTTACGACAAGGCACTACTATCGCTACCACTGCTCAGTCTGAAGCTGTCTTTATTGTTCCCCTCTGCTGTATTTCGCCAGTTTCGAATTCGCCCTCTGACCCGCCACGCCCTGCTTTATCCGCCACTATCAGCTCCGACCTCTCACTAGACCAAGCCAATTGCTGGACCTCCTACAAAGGCACAAGTCGATATTCGATTCTGAGAGTACCACACTCGGTCAAACATCCGTAACCACTCATCTAATTGAAACAGACGGTTCACAGATTATTCGCTGCCGACCATACCGCGTCTCTTCTTCTGAGCGAAAAGTCATTAACGAAAACGTCGCCGACATGCTCCAGCGCAAAATTATTCGTCCATCAAACAGTCCTTGGTCATCTCCTGTTGTCTTATTGCGAAAAAAGACGGATCCGTTCGATTTTGTATTGATTACCGAGCACTTAATCGAATCACACGAAAGGATGTTTATCCGATGCCTCCCATCGATGATGCCTTGGACTGTTTAGAAGGAGCGGAATATTTTTCTAGTATCGACCTTCGATCTGGTTATTGGCAGATTCCAATGCATGAGGCGGATAAAGAAAAGACAGCGTTTGCCACCCCTGATGGACTATATGAGTTTAATGTGATGCCCTTCGGGCTATGTAACGCTCCCGCAACTTTCGAGCGCATGATAGATACTGTTCTCCGGGGTCTTAAATGAAAAACGTGCCTGTGTTATCTCGATGATATCGTTATATTTTCTTCAACCTTTTCTGAACACTTAAAACGGCTGGATGAGGTGCTAACATGCCTTGCCAATGCTGGCCTTCAGCTCAACACCAAAAAGTGCCGTTTTGCCTCTCGAAGCATAAAAGTTCTCGGACACGTCGTCAGCCACGACGGGATTCGACCCGACCCAGACAAAATTTCTGCTGTGGTTAACTTCCCACGGCCCCAGCAGCAAAAATCTCTGCGTAGCTTTCTTGGTCTGGCGTCGTACTTTCGGCGTTTTGTCCAGAATTTCGCTTCCATAGCTTCGCCCCTCAACGCACTCCTTAACTCTGGAGCTCCCTTCGTCTGGACAGACAATTGTGAAGCAGCTTTCCAACAGCTGAAGACCGCGCTCACCTCTGGGCCGGTCCTCTGCCATTTTCACGAGTCCAGACCTGTAATTCTGCACACGGACGCCAGTGGCCACGGCCTTGGCGCTGTTCTACTGCAGTCGGATGGCAAAGATCGAGAGCACGTTATTTCTTACGCCAGTCGTTCCCTAAGTACATCTGAGAAAAATTACACCATCACTGAGCAGGAGTGTCTCGCTGTGGTTTGGGCCGTTCAGAAATTTCGACCATACCTTGACGGACGCCACTTCACAGTAGTGACTGACCACCATGCGTTATGCTGGTTGCAGACACTGAAAAATTTATCTGGGCGCCTCGGACGCTGGGTTCTCCGACTTCAAGAGTATGATTTTACCGTCACTTACAAGTCCGGGAAAAAGCACCTCGACGCGGACGTACTTTCGCTGTGCCCTCTTGAGTCGTCTACGACTTCCGCGTCATCGTCACCCCCTACCACCCTCCCTATCGCACCCGTCAACCACAAAGCATTTAATGACGGCCTGTCTCATTTGTCTACTCTTCAACGAGCAGACACATACTGCCGCACGATAATCGACCGGCTTACCGGCACAATACAACCACCGAACAGTCGGGCGCGTCGGCAGCTTCAGCACTTTCCGTTTGTGCATGGTATTTTGTACCATTCAAACCACCACTCGTCGGGCAACAGATGGGTCCCCGTTGTACCGCGCGCTATTCGACAGCAGATATTAGAAGCCCTTCATGACGATGCTTCAGCGGGTCACCTCGGCTTCCACAAAACTTACGACCGCGTCCGCTCTCGTTTCTTCTGGCCTGGCCTCTATACCTACGTTGCACGCTACATCGCTTCATGCCCATCTTGCCAACAGCGGAAAAAGCCCACATCTCCGCCGGCCGGACTTCTACAGCCGCTCCCTTGCCCTTCGCAGCCCTTCCACACTGTTGGCATTGATCTCTACGGACCTTTGCCTTGCACGGCTGCCGGCTTTCGGTGGATTGTAACAGCCGTAGACCATTTAACCCGTTACGCCGAAACAGCGCCCATTCGCTCTGACTGTGCAGCCGAGGTAGCAGACTTCTTCATGCGTGCCATTGTGTTGCGCCATGGCGCGCCCCGTGTTCTTTTGAGCGATCGCGGCAAGACGTTTCTCTCCAGCACTGTTGAAGAAGTTCTCCGTGCTGCAAACACAGTTCATAAGACCACTTCCGCTTACCATCCTTAGACGAACGGTCTCACTGAACGTTTCCACCGAACTCTTTCAGAAATGATTTCTATGTATATTCGGCCTGATCACACCAACTGGGACGCTATTCTACCATTCGTTACTTTTGCATACAACACTGCAGTACAAAAGACTACCGGTTACTCTCCCTTCTTGCTCGTCTACGGCCGCGATCCCTCATTCATGCTGGACGCCAGCGTCTTAAGTGCTCCTGTGTATAGCTCCAGCCCGTTCCACGAGGAGTTCATCTCCCGCCTCAACTACTGCCGTCGGCTTGCTAGTCTCAACACGGCAGCCAGCCAACGCGATCGCAAGGACCGCTACGACGCCAGTCACCGCACCGTCCTCTTCCGTCCTGGTGACGAGGTGCTACTGTGGACGCCCACACGCAAACCTGGGCTCTGCGAAAAATTTCTTCACCACTTCACAGGCCCGTACACCTTCTTAGAAGAAACTTCGCCCGTGAACTACCACGTCACTCCGTGCAGTGCTCCTGTGGATCGTCGCTACCGTGGCACAGAAATAGTGCACGTCTCACGACTCAAGTCTTTCGTGCGTCGCTCCTCTTGATGTACCGCGGCCAGGAGGCCGCCTTCACATGGAGGGGGAATTTGTGAGAACTTTCCGAGCATCGCGTCCTATTTACAGTGACCGGGTCGTACATTGTGGGCAACCTCCTGTGCTTCATCTTCTTCCCCTCATAATCATTCTCATCACCATTCGACCAATTCCCCTCTTGGGAAGATCATCGTCATCAGAGGCTGGTTCTGGGTCCGCGACGGTTGCAACGCTTCCTAATAAACATCCTCCTGCACCTGTCCCCCAAGGTCCTCTCATTATATAGGTGTAAGAGTGTTAGAAGAGTGTCTGCGTGCAGGTGTTGTATCATTGTGTATGTGATGTTGTCTGGGCCTGGAGCTGAGGGTTTACACGTGCTCAAAGCAGCCCTCAGCTCATGCAGTGAAAACTCTGAGTTATAAGAAGATGTTGACCTATTGTTATCTAGTATAGGCTTCTTTTCGGCCGTCTGTTTGTGTTTCATGAAAGTGTTTGTGTAGTGTGCTGAACTCGACACGTGTTGGAAGTGTTGTGCGAGGATGTCAGCCTGATCTTCGAGTGTATCCCCTGTTGTGCTGACCAGAGGCAGGCTGTGTGTTTGTTGTCCTTTGAGTTTGCGTATTCTTGTCCATACTTTCCGTGTGTCTGTGTAGGAGTTTATTGATGTTATGAAGGAACGCCAACTCTCTCGTTTTGCCTCACGGTGCACACGTTTTCCTAACGCCTTGGCCCGTTTCAACAAAATGAGGTTACCCGACGTGGGGTACCGACGAAGGACACCCCACGCCTTGTTCTGGGCCTCTCGCGCCCGCCTACAGTCCTCATTCCACTACGGCCTCCGCTGGTTGCGCGGGGCACCAGAGGCGTGGGGAATGGACTTTTCAGTGGCATCGAGGATGTGCGCCGTGAGCAGTTGGGTAGCTTCTTCAACGTGTAGGTGTCCTATGAATGTGTGGTGTAGTTTGGATGTCTCTGTAAATGTATTCCAGTTAGCTCTTGCTTCATTAAACCTTTTATTTGGAAGATGGACTGCTCGGGTCTGTACCTATATATGTTAATGAAGTGGGGAAATGGTCACTACCATATGGGTCCGTGCCCCCACCCCACTCAAGACATGGAAAGAGAATTGCAGAGCCAATAGCCAGGTCAAGATGTGAGTAGGTGTTGTGACCTATGTTATGGTATGTAGGCTGTTTATTGTTGAAAAGGCATGCTCCAGAGCATGTAAGAAACCTCTCTATCAGGCGACCCCGGGCATCCGTACGAGAAGAGCCCCAAAGAGAATTGTGAGCATTAAGGTCGCCTGTTAGAATGTATGGTTCGGGCAGCTGGTCAACCAGCGCCTCGAAGTCAGAGCTCAAAAGTGTAACATCAGGAGGAATGTATATGGAGCATACAGTTATAACCTAATAAATATTATTAAGCGTATGGCTACAGCCTCAAGGATAGGTTTTAAAGTGACAGGGTGGCATGCTAAGGATTTCTGGACGATTATGGCCACACCGCCAGAAGAGTGTGTGCAGCCATCCCTGTCTTTCCTGTATACCAGGTAACTATTCAAGAAATTTGTGTGTTTAGAATTCAAATGTGTTTCTTGAACACACATTACACTTGGCTGATTGGTATGCAGAATCTCATACACGTCGTCAAGATTATTCAGAAGGCCTCTGCAGTTCCATTGAACAATATTTTCCCTTCCCATTATTTAGTGTGAGAGCTACTGGAGTGTGTATGTTTATGTGTCGTCTTTCGGGGCTGTGACTCTTGGATTGGGCTTTTTGGGCGGGCTCTCTGTAGGCTTGGACGTCGGAGGCCGCTCCTTGCGCTGCGTTGCAGGCAAGAACGGCACGACGTCCATCTCGTCTTCCGATGTCCTGGGTGTGCCCGTGGAACCGGGCCCCCCAGACTTGGCCCCCTTCGGGGGCCCTTCGTTTAAGCCCCCACCGCTGCTGGTGTCGGGGGCACCAGAAGTGGCACGGGCGGTGCAGTGGCGGTGGGAGCCGGTGCGGGGCCCGTGGTGTCCATGGCACCCTCCAACGCACTGGAGGACGGGGAGGCAGAGACGGGAGCGGCATCGGTCCCGACGGAAGAGGTTGCCACCACAACCGCTGCTGGCTCAGCGAGCAGAGTGGTGCTGGGCTGGGCTGCCTGAGGCACCCCAGGGGGGGACGGGGGCGGGACCAAGTCCGACTCGCCGTACTGGGTCCCCGCCGAGACCAGACGCCTCCGCCCCCCGGCGAGCCGCGTCGGCGTACCTGCCCAGGGGGAAAGAGACGAACCTCTTTCGCGCCTCTGGGAAGGTGATGTTTTCAGTGACTTTGATGTTGATGATTTTCTTTTCTTGTTGAAACTTTTCACATTTTCGGGAGTAGGCGGCATGTGGTCCCTGGCAGTTGGCGCAGGTGAGGGTTGATGATGGACAATTGTCGGATTGATGATCATGCTGGGCGCACTTTGCGCAGGTCAGACAGCCACGGCAGGAGTTGGTTCCATGCCCGAACCGCTGGCACTTAAAGCAGCGGCGCGGGTTCGGAATGTAAGGACGTATGGAGCATCGAATGAAGCCTGCGTTGATATGTTCAGGAAGTGAGGAACGGTGGAAGGTCATGATAATATGTTTGGTGGGGATTATCTTATCATCCCTGCGCATCGTGATGCGGCGCACGGCGGTGACGCCCCGATCCTTTAAACCTTCAAGAAGGTCGTCATCTGTCTCGTTTAGGAGGTCTGGCTCAGAGATCACACCCTGCGAGCTATTCAGGCTGCGGTGGGGTGTGACCCTGATGTCCAAATCGACCATTTTCGTCTGACAAAGGAGTGTGGTTGCCTGCTGCTTGTTTTTTACCTCGACGAGCACTTCACCTGTGCGTTGTTTTTTGGCATTGTAGGTTTTCCCAATCATTCCGTCAAGGTATTTTGTAATCAAAAATACCGATTGTGAAGCAAGTGGGTGGGCTGCGTCAAGAGATTCGATAACAATGAAACCAGAATAATTGTCTGGCTTGGGGAAGCTCATGCTTGGAAGTGAAGGAAACAAGACTTCGGTGCGGCCCCTTTTCAGGGACCGATCACGTTTAGGAGGGGGGTTTGATTTTTCCATACGGCATAGAAAAAAGCAGGGAGACGGGGGTACTTTCTTCTTTGACCTTACCCTGGTAGTCGAAGAGGTCCCGGAGCTTCCTGCCTGGTAGACAGACAGGGAGCCCATCCGCCGGAGCTTGACCTGGGCTCCGACGGCCACCGTTTGAGGTTTCTACCCTTCACCTTAAAAACACATCACCACGGTAGGTCACAGCTTATGTTGGGGGGCTCGAGGTCCGCGGTATCGCCAGTACCGTCACCAAGATTACTCAAGGTGCCCCGTGCGGGGGCATGTTATTAATCAATTAATTATATCTTTATATAAGCGTCAACGGACGCACTGGACTGAAAAACTTTTTTAAATAAGATATACAGAAAAAACAAGAATTTGAGAAGCATGATTTAAAAAAAATAAAAAACATACATCTTGTGCACCTCCTACAACCCAAGAGTTAACACAACTGCGCAAAAGAACGTTCAAAAAACGCACAACGTTAGCGAGATCCGACAAAGTCGGCATGGCTCCTTGCGCTACCAGAAAATATATAACACGAAAAGTGAAGGCAGTTAATTGCTGTAATCGTATAATTTGGGATTATTGGCAAAACAGGAAAAAGCTTAACCACTACAAAATAACCCGACGTCATCGGCTACATATATCCAAATCGGGCTGTAAACATCATGACTTCTAGACAAGCAAGATAACAGTGTTACGCATTTGTAGACAATTCTCTTAATTTCAGATTTTTTTTATTCATGTTCGAACTTTTTTTAGACGCATTCGATCATAAAAATATGTAACATTATATTGGACCCTGGTGTAGTAGGTTCTCTGCTGCCCCATTATTTCGAGTATAATTTGATGGCATAAAAAATCAGCTGTTTTCAGACCCGACGACTCACCATGGATGAATTCCAGTCGTGAACTAGGATATGGCTTGTTGGTAAATAAGTGAATGCGATAGAGAGTGGCCTGAGTAAAATCATAGATAAATTGTGTTCTTTTTTGCATCGTGCTTGTGTTAATACACTAAAACATCCTACATACCGCCAAAATAGACTTTGCGGCACCGCAAATATTGGTTGGCTTATTTTTATAAATTTCAGCAGTGCAAAATCACAAGTCACCGTCACCAGAAAACCAACCCGCATAGATATTTTGGCACAACAGAACCCGAACTTGAATATAATAAAAAAAGGGACGTTCCATTGTGAAGTCCTAGTGAATGCCCTGCGTTCATATGTAGTAGTTGAAGAATAAGTCCTCGTAAAAAATCTGCAAGCTTGTTATTCTTTTCGTTCGCCATTTTCCTGGAGCGATTGGAAATTTGAAGATTTTCACCTTGAAACCGCAATCTACAGCGTAGATTCAAATCTTACAAACGTTGTGAAAAACCCGAACTGAGGTTAGGAATGAACGAAGGCTCCTTTCACAATATAGTCATTTGTTCATTCTTTCAATTTTGTATGTGCCTTGTTTGCGGCTTTCGAAACGGGAGCATCAACCAAGTCCTCCAGCTCTCTGTTTGGGAGCAATTACTGTTGACCCTCATCCCCGCCATATTATTATGACGAGCAACAGCTGTTTGCGTCGCTTATTGAGATGCTCGGTTTCATGTCCGAGCAGTACAGGCCCATGGAATGCGTCTGCCATTGAAATTCCCGAAATGCTAACTATATATGGTAAAATATATCTGATGAATCAAGACAATAACTCGAGATCAATCTATGCTCGCAGTATATACAGCTTTCGTGGGGCTTTCACACGACAATGCAAGAGGGAAATAGTTCATGAAGACCGCTGGCAATAGAAAAAATAAAGGTTGTATCTCTCAATTTGAACCATAATGAGTACCACAGGATCACAACGTCTGCATCAGATAAAAAGCTACTCTTTAAACCCACTGTACATGCACTACCTCGTGACATGAAACACACAGGTGTGCGTACATATTGCACTAACGGCACTTGATACGGCTTCTACCAAATAGACTACATATAACAGTCTGTAAGACGCGTCCGTGTTTTGTTGAAATTTTTCTCCGTCAAATCTTACGCCAGCTTTATGTTCATCAGATTACTGGGCCGTATAACAGCCCCTAAAAGCGGAACCACGGGAAACACTGAAAACAGTTTCTATGCCTTTTTCCCGGCTTGTAGGCCGACACCTGCAAAGTGGCGCAGTGCCTAAAGGCGAAGATTGGCAGCGCGATGCCCATCAGCGTGTCCGTCACGATGAAGGGTCGCATCTACAAGCCCAAGACCCACGACCCTGCCATGTCCAGCATAGGAAACTATGGCCTCTTGAACGAGTGTGCACAAGGGAATTACAACCAAGAAATAAGACCTCTTTCGGTAAGAATCTTCCGCCCTGGGTATGGTGAGAACGAGCATCTTCTCTGGAGAATCTTCCTCTTTGGATAGAGAAAAACGAACAAAATAGGTGGTAAATATGCTCACTGTTCAAAGAATGCCTGTTTCGTAGCTACTAATGCAAATGCATATGCTGTAAAATCTGCCTTTTAGTGCTTTAAATGAAATGAACGCCTTTGCGTCATTTTAATTTCAGTACAAGGTGACCGCAGAATACAGGGGTAACAACACAAACCCGACTGTCAAACTTCTCAAAGAACTTCCAAAGGAAGGCCAAGTTCAAAATGTTAACGATCAGTTATTACGAACGACAGAAATAAAGTGCGCAACGTAACATACCTTTTTCTAGGACAAAAATTATTACGGCGCCCCAACTGATGCAGTGGTCTCTTTTGTTCTTTTTGCGCTATGAACAATCGTCACTTTGTCAGTGACCGTATTGTGTCTCAAATGTCACAAACTCGCGCATTTTGCGTGAACATCTGAAGTACCATTTCCCGAAAGTATGACATCAAAGCCGCGTTAATTATATCTCCAAGAGGACGCCACCTTAGTTGGAAATAATGAAAGTTCTAACTAAAAAAAGTGAAGCAGAAAAGCCGTACCGTGCGATTGTCGAGTGGCGGAGCGTGTAAGCAATTTAAGGCTAAAGAAATGTCGCGATTAAAACCTGCATTTATGGTTGAAGGCGAGTGCTACATCTTCTAGTGCAGAGATGTAGCAGAGCACAGATGTAGCACAGATGTAGCACAGATTTGTGGAGATGTAGATGTGCAGAGATGTAGCAGTGATCGGCGAGCCTCCTCGGGTGAGCAATCTGGTGGCAGTTATTTTTATGCTCTCTATTCTTTTGCACCCGGGGATGCTCGCCGACCACTGCCATCATTGCCGCCAACGTCCCAGCGTTCCAGACTTCACCAAGACAAGTGTCATCGGCCGAGGAAGAGAGAAGATAGAGAGATTCCTGAAGCCTTCGCTATCAAGAAAACAGGCGGTTGCATAAGCATGGCGTCAGTTACCCTCACAGATAGCGAGGTAGAATTCCTTATTACCTGCACAGAGGCGCTAAGACGAGAGGGTGTTTTGATGGGTTGAAATCTTCTTGTTATCACTTATACCATTAATTCGTACCAGTGTATTTTTAAGTATAACTGTGTGTTGTGGAAAGTAAATCAGTTGTTAGTTCGCGCTTCTCCCGTGTCCTTGTGTGATCTTCCCTTGTCTAAGTTTTGAAACAGCGTGGTTCAAGATGTGTAACCAACTACCCGTGTTCTAGCCGTGCCTAAAGTATACAGAGCACCAAGGCGACGTCCCGGGGTAACGCTGTTGTTCCGCAGCGTCCCCCAATGGCTTAGAAAGCCAAGCGGTTTATATAGTCATATGCTTTCGAAAATCTTGAAACGCTGGTCTTGTCATACATCTTCCCGTTGTTTACCGCAAAAAAAAACTATCGGTACATTTGAGGTTGAATATACGTAATTACCCGGCATTGCCCGCGTTCCTTTAGTCAAGGACGCCCGTTGGGTTGGTTTTTACGATAGGAAACGCCAAATTTGGCAGTGCAACGCTGGCACGTGCGGGGAGAGAAGCACAAAAGGAACAGAACTCCCGCTGGTACAGTTTCCGGCAGGGGGCGCGCGAGCACTGCGAAAGCGGGAAATTTGAATTGCATGGGGTGGTAGCAGTAAGCGGATAACGGTGGTGCAGCCCATTATGGTGAATCACTGCTCTGCACTTCCGACAGCTTTCACATTGAGTGGAACAGGTTTAATTTTTTTCTTTAACGAGAGCATGTAGCGGGAGGACTCCTTTTCTTGTACTCCAAAACTGAAGAAGATACAGGGAGCACTCCATTACTGGGGCGTCGTCCGCCACCTCCTCGTGTTCACTGGCAGCGACAGCTTCTACGCTTCTGACATGAGTAATGATGCAGTGTATCAGCGTGTCCTACCCCCTGAACTCGGGTTCAAATCGCCGTAGTCCGCTGAGAAACTTCACACGATGAATTCTCTCTCTCCTTTTCGCCCCTTTCAGGAGGCGATACATCCTCGTGTGTAGGCAGCTGGTTCGTTAATTGGCCCGTGCGCCAGGCCCTGAGCTGCGGGTGCGGTGGCACGCAGTTCTAATAATCCGTGCCGTAGGTCCCCCGAATTAAAGTTAACGGCCTTTGAACACATCGGCTTATGTGGAGACTTTGCCGGACGAAGTAGTACAGTTAAGTTAATCCGTAAATTCGAAATATTTGGGTCGTTTATTCCAACGGTTCTATAAATTATATCTTATTATAAAGGGCTGGTTAATTGCACCGTGCTGACAACCATCAAGATAAGTAGCTGCAGCAGATTTTCGAGGGAAAACTGTAGTACACGGAAAACGAAAAGTTCCTCCACAAAGGCCCTCTGACACTTTAAAAGTCTAAGTAGAAGGAATCCTTGTAGTAGATGTCTTCGTTGAAACGGGAGCCAAAATATCAGTACTTAGCGTAAACTTGTGTTCGCAGCTACGCAAAATGAAAACCGCATACAGTGTTCCCCCCTTGTGCACTGCTACCAAACGTGCCAGTGCACTTCGCAGATGCTGCCCAGTATATTTTATTATGTATGGAAGCAGCACTACACACAGCGTGGAATATTATCATTTATCATATTATTTTGACCTTTTTAGAAATGGGATGCTTTTTGACGTCACAATGCCTTTACTATTTTAGTCTTGCGTGTATAAGCAGCGTCTCTATTCAATAACACCTAGTTGGACGTTGGGCACTGTTGATTGTTTTACGTGTTACGTGTTCTTCTTCGTCCCTGTTTTAGCGCAGAGTAATTTTTTTAACTTTTGTTGGCCCCCACCTTCCGGGAGCTCCGACGCAGGGAACTTTCGATGCCTCAGAAATTACAATAACGTGGGATCACCGAGTTGATGAAGGTGTCGGCGCGTCCCGTGTATACAGTTCTTTCGCTGTCGAAACACGCTGCGGTAATTGGGGTAGAATTTATACTTTGCGGATGTCATGGAATGGAGCTATCGGGAGATTCGTGCGTCCCCCTAGGCCCCCCGGAGGGCCTCTGCTTTCCTGCTTACGGTTACCTGCTTTCCTGCTCCGGTTACCTGCTTTCGTACATATTAGACATGCGCGAAGAGGGCTGTATGTGTAGGTCTATGTGTGCTGGTCTCAAACTCCGTAGGCATACCTTAATGCGTATGTTACCAGGACAGCATAAATAAACACTTTGACCTACATCTTGTGATTTGACTGGAACACCTCATACACCAGGTGGAGCCGTCCCGTTACAAAGCAACAAATTCTTAAAATTGGTGGGATACTGCGTTATAGAAGGTTCCACAATGTTTTTAGGTGGCAAGACTTGTTCCTGTCACACAGCTCTGTAGAAAAAATTTATTCGCTAAAATACATTGGCGGCTCTTGAAGATTCAGAATACTTTTCTTTGTTTCCGCATGAATCTTAGCAGTGCGTATTCTTTTACTGTCGCGTGGGCGCTAAGCTGTCTCATGCGTACGATATAAAGCTCACTAAATGTGGGTAGACCAGATTCCCAGGCATAGAAATACATACATTGTAAATGAAATGCCTAACAGTGCTCGCTAAGGCCGAACACCATGCTAAATCGCAATGAAAGATGATCGATAATTCAAGCAAACATTTCACTGCAGGTTTTATGATTACCAGAAGCTCGCTCCTTCACTAACGCTTTCAAATAGTTGGAATATCTTTATTTGGATAACTTTAGTAGCAATTCAGGCGATAGAAAAACTTCATTTGGGTCTGTGAGTTGATGTAAATGTATGCGGCTAATATTGAGAAAGGTGAAAGAGACGCTTTTATCCAGCAGCTATACGCCTCGAGCTTCGCGATCGCTGCTCCGCCTGCCGCCGCTTCTCCGCGGCGTTGACGGGACTTTGCCCTACGTGGCTGATAGGGGCTCGGGCAGTGTTTTGGTTCTGTTTGCTTCTTTTCGCCTTTCTGCGCCCTAAGCAAAACTTGTTATGGCAACGTCTATAAGCAAAGAGTGCGTTTAGGTTACTTAAAAAGCACCTGCGTCTTCGTAGAGTACGCGATCGCCTGCAAGAGCTACCCGGGGACGGGGTTCTGCGCGCTTCGTCGCCGCTCTTCCGGGCGTCGGCGACGGCAGCAGCATATCACCACTGTCACCTCAAAATACGTGAAGCACAAATGAAATCTACTGTCGCCTCGTTTAGACCTGATACTGACACAGTGCACGTGAGATTTTGCAGCTTGAATGTGGCTTCGTGTAGAATATATACGTCGCAGAAAAATATGTTTCGTGGATGTGATTACCCAATCCCGGACAATAACATTCATTTCATTTATGCCGTTTATAAGAATATAAGTTATGCTAAAATGTTGAGAATATTCTAAGCCTGTGCGTCGTTAAATATTTGCCCACACACGCCTTATAGCATGAACCGCAAGTTAATGAAACCACGAAAAATAAATGCTGTGAAAGTGCGGAAGAAAAATAATAGCTCTAACGGAAATGAAAAATAAAAATATAGTGCAGCTTCTGACATGCTAAAGACGTTCGTCAAAACTTAAGCCAGGTAGGGCTCACCAGACCAACAACTATACGCGAAATGCACCGTTATTTCGCGAGACATAGGTGCGGGGTAGGGGAGGAGGACGCTTTGTACAAATGTGGTGCGGAATCAAGCAAAGAACGTTTTGTTAATCACACACGCAAATCTCGCGTTCACTGTCGTTTTGTTTTTCGTCTTCAACTAACACCTGATCGTTCGGCGGACGCATTTTTGGAAGTATACAGGGTAGGCAGTTCGCAAGCGATGAAAGAGTGGAGTATGTGATACGGCCCTCTGATTTCAGTTTCTTCTTTATTTTGCAGGCTCCCTGTGCCATGTGACGATATTTCGAAGAATCGTTTAGTCGCGGACACCGATTATATTCTAAGCCAGTCTGAGCGCTGGTCGCAGAGGATATAAGTAGCAAACGAATGTTTGCGGGCGCTCACCTCACGACAAGACGACTCTTAGTCGTATGCTGATCCCCGAGTATAGTTCTGCATTATCCGTTGTACTTACGTTGAATATTCACGAAATTAACACCCACTGGCTTGTAAATGGTGGTGACCAATATCTGAGCTATATTATTGGCAGAAGTAACTGGCGTGCTGTCAGGTATGAGTGTTCCGCTGAATATGTAAGCGCACAAAACTGATTTACACCGTAGTCGTATACCCGTAGCATGAACATCAGAGGAACGGGTGGTTATGGAGACACTGCTAGTAAGTTCAGGGCAGTGTAACTACGATCAAGTCCATGCATACGCCGGTTCCGCGACGCTGGCCTGTGACACATACCTGGCGCTTATACAGACCGAATATACCACACTAAGATCGCGTAAGAGACATTTACACTCTCGTAAACACACCCCATTTGCGAACAGAGCGACTGCTTCACATAAACATGGATTTCCAACGCCCGCAAACGGTAAATCTCAGTCGTGAACATGCCGCAAAAGCAGCGGCGACAGTGGGGGGAGCGGGACGGAGACTCCCGCGCCTGCTTCCGAAACGGGCCGCTAGGGGGATTTCAGTGGCGCCCCTACAGGCCGCGCTCGAGGCGTATACGCCAGTCATGCTCAAACGCTGCTAGGGAGAGCTTTTGCAGAAAGGGGAATATCAGGCGGCTTACGTATTTTTAAAGTGCCATGCAGGTTTTAGAATCGATTTTCCGTGCTGACAGCACTGTTGGCGATGTTTGCTTTCGTGCATGGGGAGGACTGCAAGTCCGTCGTCTTGTATTTGTAGAAGGCTTATGGCCCAGCATGGCGCCCTGATATTCTCCTTGATCCTAATTAGTTCGGTGCCAACGGCAACATGTGGGGTATAATTAAGAAGCCTCTCACGCACAAGACTTTGAATCTGCAACTGGGAAGCGTTTAATTGAGGACATGCTTACAAAAAACTGGCAACCCCTAGGCAAGGCCTTGTGTTCAACATTTTTAGTGTCAAGATTTGTTTTCAAAATATTTCACCTCTTTCTCTCTCTTGCTATGTCTACGTAGACAAAAAATACAGAAGTTTTAAATCTTGATTTGTAATGTTCAGAGAGGCAGGTGCCTTGATTCAAAATTGACAGAAATGACGGTTTCAAATACAGACGCAAAAAAACTACCTATTTTGTGTTTGTTAAACAACGAAGCCCTAATCCGTCTGCGTCACTCTTTGGAAGAGTTATCGCGGTTAAAAAAGAACACATTATTTGGCGGGTTATTCAAGGAAAAGTTAAACTTATACCACTCATAAAATACTAAAATTGAATTGTATGAAATAAATAAATATTTTCTAAACTTTCTCACCACTGTCCTGTAAACCTTTAGGGTTTGCCTGGTTAGCAGGTTTAATAAATTTATTATGTGGAAGCTGGACTCTGGTAGCACGGTTTACCAGTAGAACCTGTGTGCCATTGGGCCTCTGATATTACAATTAGCTTTGGTTTAGTCCAATATCTGGCTGGTAAAAATCCAACGTTACCATCTTATATGCTCTTAATTGATCATCACAATAACAACATTCTTCAAACACACACTAATAAATTACGGCTCTACAATAGACCTGTTCCTCAGGCATAACCTACTTGCTCATTGTCAGCAAATACGGCATCTGCAATGGACATCGTTAGTAACATTTAAATAGCGCTCACTCACCAAATTCTTCGGTTGAAACTCTTGCCTGTATTGTGTGGCGCGTAGTTAGGTCAAACGGATAAAATAAAAGCTCTGACAGCCTTTTTACAGCAAGATTTATTAAGCCTCCGACAAAAAATTGACTGCGCGAAATTTAACATAGACGCTACAAAACATAATCTGAAGTATCACGTGCCGCTAATGAACCCAGATGATCAGCTTCGAAAACGTTGAGCACAAGCTCACCATTTCTCCATGCGAAGCCCATGACATCATTTTGGGTTTTGAATAGGTAATACGAACAAAAACACGTGAATGAGTCATAAAAACATTTCCTCAGTGAGTTGTGACCGTTGCTTAAAGCAACCTTCAGGAGAATCAACTTCCGAATCCTGCCATCAAATCAGTTGTGTTAGCATTAGCAGCTTAATTCAAAATGATCTTCTTCTCGGTGCCTGGCCATTGTCGCATTACTGGCAACGAGGTCGCAGGCCAGATTACGGCTGTTGCTGCACATTGCAACAATGTGTATACAACTTTTTAATGGCATATTTTGTACCATTAAACCTAGAATAAGGAAGAACACGACCAAAGGCAATGACAGGCTAATGGAAGTTACACTTTGCAGCCAAAGGATTGGACACACTCCTAGAACATATCCTCTCCTTTTAAAAGGCGAATATATCCTACTTGTGTACCTGTGTGTGCGCAGTCTTACCGTTCATCATTTGGTGGTTAAATGCACAGAACTCGAGGCAAACAGAGGCAGACGTCTTCCTTAGCTGTACAGTCACCGAATATTGTGTACTTCTAAAAAAATTTATGAAGAAGCCAGTTTCCTCATATAAAGTGTGATTGTATATTTATACCATAGTGGCTTTTTACAGGCTCTGTCATATAAGCTAAGCTTCTTTTCGGGTTTTCGTATTGTTGCCTTAATCAAACATTTATTAAAATAAAACTATTAATCAATTTTATCCGCATCCTATTGATATCAACCCTACTGGTTTTGAAGCGATTTGTACGTTCATTATCGTCCTCCGGGACAAAGGTTCCTTTAATTATGGGCCGTATGCATCCATGAAACACTTTTAAGTTAGAAACGTCTATCAGACTATGTGTACATACCCTTTCGTCAACTTTGACCTAACAAACACTAAATATCGCCTTTTTGGCCTTTGCTGCTCTTGCGCCCGAAGACACGCACAGAGAACTGTTTTAATCACAATTTGTCATCAGCCAATCGCTGCCAACTGCAATACAAAGGCTATTTTCATGAACTTCAAAGCACTTGTATTTTGTTTTAACAAAATCCCATAATTGCTCCTAAAGCTCGCCTACATCGACACTTCACCTACCTTTCTGTCATGTCTTGCCTTGCAACCCATGTCTTGGTATTTATTGTGTTACTGGTACGTACGAAGAATGCGCGAGGCAGAAGCCCTCGTTCCTTTTAATTTTGGTTAGGATGCTTTCTGCTCAAGTTATTTCACTAAGCCATGACACTTAGTTTCTATATTCAAGCGTTCCTATCCTCATCAGAACTTTCTACAGTTCATTAAGGTGACCCAAATTTTCTTAGAAATTGGCCAGTAAGGTCTCAACCTGTATACTCACAAGTGTGCAGCGCCGGTATACATACGCAGTTGTATGCATAGCTTGCACTGCCGTCATTGTCGTGACCATGTTGAAGCACTGGTTGCATGGTTGAACGCTGTGATCTTATGTGCCGCTGTTATCTCGAGAAGCACTGGTAAAATTGAGCAGTACTCCGGAGAGGGCTGGCGTGACGTTACATGCAAGTTAGCCTTTTCTGTGAGAAAGGTAACGTACCGTGGAACACTTCAGGATAGTTTCTGAATTACTTTGAGCCCCCAATATTTTAAAGTGCCAGTTCAATGGAACACCAGCAATTCTTGCGATCAAAGGATCGTACAAATTCCTGCGATCCGCTCCTTTTTTGCAGATTTGCAACAACGGCACCTACACGCCGAGCCTCGCAATCAACCAAACGTACCAAGCGGTGGTCGCATTTAGCAAGGTTGCCGGCTGGACGCTTGTTTTCGACAACAGCAATACCTTGCTCAGAAAGGTGAGCAATCTCTGACAATGCTTGCGTACACGTGCCGATGTCCAAGGTGAAATTCTGTATATTGCGTGCTCCACAAGCGTCGCAGTATATTGCCGAAGGAACCGTCAATGGATTTGCATTAATAATGGGGAGAGAGCAATATGAATGGCTTATTTTAGGCAGGACGAGCTATTGGACTAATGAAGGGGGCCAAAATACACGATTCAGACAAGAGAAGACGTCCTATCTGGCGAGCTTGATTAAGCAGTTCCCTGAGCAGTGAACACTTTAAGGGTATCGCTTAAAAAAAGGGAAGAGAAAATAATTGGGTAATAATTACAAAAATCAGAGTACAAAAACATTTTCTTTAGAGGAGCAAAGACTGATGCTTTCCACAAGCTACGCCTATGAATTACGAACAGAAAAACGTGAACCAGGTGCAGTACGGTAATAAAAGGTTGGAGCGGCGGTTAGAAAACGTCTTCAAAGCACAAAGATAAAAACATCAGAAATCGTTGAAGAACCACATGAAGTAAAAAACTGGTTCACTACGCAATAAAAAACTTTAAATGCGAAAAATGGTGAAAGCATCAGAAGCAAAGTAGTGGGCATCGCATTCATCATCATCATCATCACCCAAATCAGCGTCGGCGACCCGGACGCGTATTCTACAAACTTCCCGCGGAGACACATCGTATGTGCCACGTTGTCGCGTCGTACTGGAAGACTCGAGGAACAACTAAATGTTTTGGTCAGCTAAAATGACCTACATGGTGCCCTGATTTCAATAGGAATTCGTATAATTGTCCTAAGAGAATAGGAGAAAGAGAGTTAACGAGAGAAAGTGAAAGAGATAAAGAAAAAGTTCGTTCAGCTGTACTTGTTATTACCGCTGAACAAATAAAAGCTGTTGTGGCTCGAACCCATGTCGCTAACAGAAAATACCATGACTCTGCCCCTAGGCAAAAAAGAATGTTTTGTTTATTGCGGGCTTTGGACATCAACAATCGGCACGGACATGGGCAAAACCGCTAGCACTGGAACTGCTAGTGTAAAATCACTAAAAAGGAGGCATGTATAATGCTATCTCTACCTCTTGGACAACTATGACCGAACAATAAATTTTGTTGTGCAGTTCCTCAAAATTATAGGAGGGCTGCAAGAGATCCAGTAGATGGCCCTAGGGGGTCTACGTCTAGGAAGCCAGGTTTGGTAATCGTGCGACCCTGCCACCGTTTTCCGCCATCACTACGCGCTTTTCCCGCCTGGCCGTCATCATCATTGTCCCTTCGGCGAGGTTTTAGGTTAAAATTCATTCCCTCTCTCATGATGGCGCGTACCAGGTGACTTGCAGGTATGCCTTTGTGCATAACCGGGAACGGTAAGCGGTAGCAGTGCGGCGGTGCCTTCGCGTGAGAACGTCGCTCTTTTGGTGCGCTGTTGGCGAATTTTCCTACGTTTCCTAGTGCCGGTAATTTGCTGTGCTATGCCCTGAAGCTTCAGCAAGAACCAAGGAATGCCATCCAGAAAATTGGGCCAGGCATTGTCCCCGCCTCTTAATTCAGCGGCAACCCAGGCGAGAGGAAGCCACCAGAATTCTCACCTTCGTGCGCAGTGGCTCCGCATTACGGGATCGATCTTCCCTCTGGTCAAAAAGAAAGGGCCTATCCCGATCCCCTGACCATTCTCCGATTGGAAAACTCATAGCTCTAGAAAGCAGAGGAAAACCTGCTGGAGTACTCCAATTACTCCCAAAATGCTTCACCGGGCGGAGTCATTTTTCCATTGCTAAACAGGCATTTATTCTGCCCTGGCTAATCCTTATATCTTCCCACATTCGTCTTGTTTCTTTTCCTCTTATACCCAGTTGCTCTCGCTTTTCTACTCTGAAAAATTCACTGCTTCGATAAAGGGGACAAAACGATTTAGTAGCGAATGATTTATTCGTGACGTCGAATGTGTCATGCGTGGACGCGCTTGCATGTGCACTTTGAGCGTCTCGCAAGATGGTGGATTGCTTCTTCCTAAACAAACACAGTATAGCCCTAATTATTTCATTGTGGTGGATGAGAAGCGGTTGCCTAAAATATATGGTATTTGATTGAACACTAAGGAACGAAATTTATTAGCACCACCTACATACACGATGCCGGTAGGCGGCAGAAAAAGATGTCCCAAAAGACAACTTGACAGAACTGCTATCGCTGGTGTGGCGTCTGCACGGCACGACACATAGCATCCAATGTTCCGCAGGACGTACGATAATATAAAAATTAAACAACCGCGTTTAAATAGCCTTGGCATGACCTCTCGTATGCCAAATAATAGGTGTAAAACACAGAAACGACTCGATGCACAACGAAAAAGAAAAGTATAAGCACGTTACAAAATCCCATGTCCTGCACAAAAATTAACGCCACAAACTAGCCACAACGTCTCCTGTAGCAATACAGGTCCAGTGTTAATACAAGCATCCTTGAGACTAAACAAAGGAACAAAATGGTTGCAGTTATAAAAAAATTACACACAAATTGAATTGGCGATAAAGTTCTAAAGCTCAATGCGACCGAGGTGCGAAAACTGACATATACAAGAAGAAAGTGCGCACTGGTTTGTAGTACCACAAAGTGCAAACATTTTGGCAGTCACGAAGTTAGGGTAGCAAAAAAATAATAGGGAAGAAAAAGGTTGCCCCTTGCTTAGGAAATAGCACTTGTATAACTAATATAATGATTATACCTATTTATAGATATTTTGTGCGTGTGTGCGTCATTAAAAGACGCAACCATGTTGAACATTGTTGTTACAACCACCCTTCCTCTTTTTCATATCACGCGGTCTTTCTTTTCATGGTTTTCAGACTGCCATTGTGTGCATATAATTTTGATCTGCTGTATTTCTTGTTTTTTTACGATGTATACCCGCTCCTCTTTGCAATGCTTCGGTCTTGAGAGTAAATAAATAAATAAACAAATAAATAAATAATACCCATAAATTACAATAATATTAATATCAAAGCAAGAATATAATAATCAAACTCGGTAGACTTGCTCTGCCACCTCTTTCACAAGAGTTGCAAAGCCTCCGTGCGTGCGTGAACCTGAGGTGATGCGGCCAAAGCGCTTACTGACAACCGCGGTGCGGGCACCTAGGCAGTGATCTTACCTGGTTTGTCCGAGCGGCACAAACGATCTCCGTTCCGACGGAGATTTGTTCGCTGCAAGCGGTATATTTATCTGGCCTCTGGAGGGTTTGCAGGTCGCGCTATGTGGAATAACCATTGTTTTCCACCTTTGTCGTCTTTGCCCCTCGCGCCTCAATCTCCACTCCTCTAATTATCCTTGAATTCGCCATTTTTTGGAGTAGGCAGAATGTGAGCAATTAAACACGTGTGCCCGTATACTTCCGACAAGCACTCTATTTTGATGCTCAGCTAACAAAGGTTCCTACCAAGCTATCTGATATTGCGCACAAAAAATAGGACAAACACTTACTGAGGCTGGCAAAAAACACTTTTCTTATACACACTCTTCAACACTTGTGTTAAACGCTTTCACTCTTTTCTTCCCGTCTGGAAGCACTGCGAAAGCTCAAAAATCACGATCACGAAGCGTGATCCGGGATTTGCTCGGCGCAGCAGGTAGCCTTCAATTTCTACTTTGCTTATACGGCTCTGTCTTAGAATGCAGCATTTTGGTGTCCGCTACTGTAGTTTGATGTCATCGTTGCCCTCGTTGCCGAGTGAACGAAGGGAACGCCAAAGACCGAAAGAAAAGAGAGGATGAAAGTTTGGAGAAAGGGTGAGGGGAGGGTGGTGGGCCGAGGCAGTGCTAGGCACGTGTGCAAAATGCGGCCTCAGCGGATAGTAATGGCCGACAAAGGAAACGTAAAACCTGGCATCCATGAAAGCAATCTTGTTTTTTCAAGTTCACAAAATGTTGAGAATGCCGACATGCGCTGCGTAGAGCACATGCTACAGCGATCCTTGGGGTCCTTCGTCGTAGTTCTTGTTACGCGGCTCATACGAACTACGGGGCAGCTACGCGAGAGGTTGAGACACGATTTAGAACACGCTCCGCGAGGTCTACGCGTTTGGCAACAACGGCGGAGTAGCGTGCGCCGCCGTGGGTTCGCTAATCACGTGATCACTCCCTCAGACGCAGCAGCTCTGCGCGTTCACCGAGAAGACTGCAGTACACGCTGCGCACAAACTCCGCATCAGGGAGTATCGTAATCGTAAGCCATGTTTAAAAGTGGCTATCGAATGCGTTAATTGCTACAGCTGAAGGAAGGATAGTCGTTCGACCGCTATCATGACGTAATTACAGGAAGTATAAATCGGAGACCAGGGAAGACAGAAAAATCTTTTCAGAAAGTTTCTATGTTATCTGAGGCGCATAGAACATTATTTTTTCGCTAGAGAGCTGCGCCACTCCCTATTCTACATACTGGATTTGTTTGCTGGCACATTCCGAAAGCATTAATGGTGCCACGCATACGAGATGGAAGTTCGTTTTATTCGAAATATTTCGTGTTTCATAGTGCCCCAAGCACTTGTCGGGAAGCAAGCAATGCTTTATTCCCTGCGAAATTAATCGATTCCAGTTAAAATGTCGATTCTCCTGCCAAATCCTGTTTGAACAACGTCTGCAATGACATTATAACAACGGATCTTGAAGCTGAACTTGGTGTGAAGCGGAGACCTGTTTACCGTTAGTCAACTTACATGGCGCCGCCATACCGCAGCAGGCCGTTTTCTACTCTCATTTTTCTGACATTATTTCTACCTATTTTGTTTTGTGTTCAGAGAGAAAATAATCGTTTCGGAAACGTAATGCGCGGTCCACAAATAATGGCAACGTATATGCTTCGTTCGTTGCAAATGTCGCCGAAAGACGATCGTCGACTGGTGCCCCTGCCAAGTAAAGACCTTTCTTCACTTTCCCGCTCACCTCTCACGCTGTTCCTCTCCCATCTCGTTCCTCCCAAAATAACACGCTAGAGGTTTGCTAAAGGCAATTTAAATTTACCGCGTTCCACTGCTCCGAGTCGGGTGTCTCGATGCTAATGCTGCCGTACGGCGGAGACGCGCGCAAATTGAGGCACCCCGCTACAGCCTTTATAGAACCACGTTCTCCTACTCCACGAGCGTTCCCCGCTTAACGTGGATCCCATCCAGTGGAACCTTTCGTTGCTACTGCCGTTGGATTTCTTAGCGCGGCCAGGAAATAGCGATGACACCAGCAGGCGGCGTTTTTCTGCTGTGGATTCAGTATTTCACTTGCTGTCTCAAAAACCAAGGATCCAGGAATTTTTCTTTAAGGAACATTGCAATATTACTTACGTATTGAATTTCTGCTTCATATCTGCCTATTGCCTTGTTCAACAATGTTGATAAGTATGAACACACTGAACCGGACTTAAACGTTTACTTAAATTTGGCTGTGAAGACTATTGCGCAGCCTTCGTTTTAGTTTGGCCGTGTGGCTAAATCGAGTCACAGACAGACGCACAGACCAAGATTTCTGCATTGAAGTAACCAAAAAAATACTATCGTCTTTTATCAGACGCTTTCGCTTACGCCAATCGGAGAGCGTCGCCTAAGACAACCCCGAAGAGCCGCAGTGCTGTGCAGCTAAAACAAGCATACCGTGCGCCGTACCAACAGCACTACGCATAGCTACTTCTATAGGTACTTCTGTGAGGAACATTATTGCATTTTCTTTAAAACACCATACTAAACTCAAGCCCAAACAGCTCTGCTGGCATTAAATCATTATTATAAACATAAATAAACAGATAAACGTTACTTGAAGGCCTTGTGGTGTTGACAACAGATTTAAACCGAAGAAACGTGCTCATTTTGTCTTTCTCAGGTGTGGTAAAAAATTTTAGAATGCACAATAACTGTTTCTACATCTTTTATTCTCAGTATCTGATAGCTTGGCAGTGATCTTTGTACGCTGAGCGTCAAATTTTTGTGAACTTCTTCACACATATACCTGTGCACGTCACTGATTTTCTAAGATTTGCCTCCGCGAAAAGCCTGGATTGTGATCAAATAAGCCTGGATTGTGATCAATGCTTCGTTACACTGGTCGCTGGTGTGAGCCCGCTGCTAGGAAGATCAGGAGGGCCAGGCCCATTCAGTCATTAGGTGATGAAATCGAACGTTGGAGAAGCAGCACCATCACTTATCTTACTGTTTTCGAAGGGTACTCGAAAATGAAAATTTTCTTTATTATGTTCTACACAACCCTGCCCTCCTCCGCGCCAGCAGAGCGTCTTTTTAGCATTGCAAAAGAGACTGTCGTACAAGCGGGAACACCTTTTCAATGACCATTTTCAATCACACTTCCTTCTGAGATGTAAACAATCAATGGCATAGCGCTGTGAATAAACTGTACATAAGTTGATTTATGAATAAATACTGTTGATATTGTAGTGCATATGAATATGAGTATAAATAAAGTGTATGAGTTGGTAGTGCATGACTGTGAATTTTTGTTGAAGTACTTTCGAAGTAATTTCACCACAATTTAAAAGTAATAGCAATGTAATGTCATTACTTTCGGCCATATGTAAATTTTCTAATGTAACTTAATTAATATTTAGATAATTCTAAGAAAGTAATTAGTAAGGTCATTTCGTTACTTTTTCGAAGTAATTTTGCCATCACTGCCTTGAGGCACTCTAATAACTTTTGTGGCTCGCTCTTATCTGTGTTGATGCTGGTTACGGATCCGGTGAGCTCGCAGCGCCGAAACATTGTGTAACATCCCGTGGCTATCGCAAAAGCGCCAAATTGTGCCACAGCCAAAGACCAGCATTCTTACAAGCGCTAAAATTCATTAGCAGCGCACCAAAACAGCAATGTTCTCGCAAGAAAGCCGTCGCACTCCTGCCGCTTTTACCTTGTGGTTATGCTGGAAGAAATTAAAGGGGTCCTGAAATACCTTCCGCCGATGCATGGATGTACTTGCACCCAAATAAAGCAATGTATTTGCAATCTCCTCCCGCAAGAATTTTGTTAAAGCGATGAGTATTAGCTGAGAATTCGTAAATCAAAAACCGCGCATTATCGTCGCTCCGAGTTTCCTCCTCCTTTCGACTTACTCTCCGCTGTTGACGGCGTGCGAGCCTTGCCTCCCATGATGCTGCGCTCCGCAGCGGTGACGTACTGCTCAGACTGCTCAGTGACGTACTGCTCAGACTGTCGTCTGCTACGGGCAAGCTTTGTTGACACCATGAATCCCGCACGCACTCCGCTCAAGGCTGGAAAAGCGAACGAAAAATCTGGCCGCATGTATGCGGCGGCCTGGCCTTGCCCTTTCGCGGTGTACGTTGCTGGCGGAACATGACTTTTTATCGGCGGCGAACTCGCAGCCGCACGGGGAGGGTCGTGCGCTCGTTCCCTTGATGCACCGCGCACTGTTTATCCAAAAAGCGCCGTATCAGATGTGGCCCCGCTGGTGCCGGGTCTTATTTTGCGGCGGTGGTAAATCCTGCCGGCGGCATGTGAAAAAGACATTTTGAACCGATACAGAACTCGTGCACAAAACGCTTCAATCATGTGACCAGTTCAGCTTGGGGCGACGCGTGGTGGAGAGCGGCAACGTTGGCAAAACATTCTCCGCCGCGGCTCTGAGCTTTAGTAGCGCTGGAGCGAGCGCCATTTCTTTGACAATCTCAAACATCGGTTGTCTTGGCAACAAGGCACAAACCGCTCCAGAAGTCAATTACGGTTCCGTGATCCCGGTTCAGCTTGGGGCCCCGCCTCGCGACATGTGGGCACTGCAGGCGTACCACCCACTCCTATTGGGAAGTGCGAGATGCGTTTGGCATTACAGGAGGCGATGGTGTGTGTGTTGTGGACGCCTTTGTTTCGCGATGAAATGCGACGTTGTGCTTCTGCGGGTGGATAGTTCTTCCCATGGTCTGGATAACCTTTCTCGAGCGACGTACGACTCAACCTCGCATGGCGTATGTGCAGTGTGCGTGGCTAAAAGCCATCGGCTTGTGCGCCATAGTTAAGTGACTTGCTGTTCGTCCCCGCAAACCGCGCGCGAGGTGAGTACCGAATTTACGACGGGCAGGAGGCACCCATCCTCTGTCAATCGTGGTTCAGACTTTCAACGCATGCTGTGACGTTGTATTCGTTAGAAACGCGTCTCTGGATTGTTTTGAAGCTGAATAAAATGTATGCGTCAAACCCGGGCATTCGGCTCAAACGTTCTCTGCGATTGCACGAAAGAAGTGCCACAAGGCTTGAACGCTTTCTTTATGGAACGTACTCAGGTAAGAGAATATCCATGTCGTGTTATGGCCGTGTTGCATTCAATACAAACGGTTAAGCGTTTGTTTTACACTTGTTTCGGTTGTCGTAAAATGCCCAAGCACTCCGGCACTCCGCTGGCAGATCCGCCGGCGAGCCGACGCTGAGCAGATGACTCATCTCTTTGCCGGAAGTGCGTGAAAAAGCCGCCCAATAGCAGGATGTCTAGCTCATGACGAACACCTGGGAATCGATGATGTAGACATGTGAAGATGGCGGCGTCCAAAAACACGAAGGAAAGGGTGAGAAAAAAACGACAAACTTTGCAACAAAAGTGTGAGCTTTCCGCTGCGCGTAAAAGAGTAATACTTGGCACAGTGGACGTTGACGACCCAATCTAACGGTTGCGCTAGTTCATTTAGTGTGCTCAAAATGCCTTTCAGGGCCCCTTTAAGGCCAGTCACGTGATACGCGGCACCAGGTGGGTGGGGAGGAATTTTCTCGTCGATGCGGAGGCTAAGAAGAATGCAGGCGCGTGCGAGGCCTCGAGATTTCTGGTGGATCCTCCGAGGGCAGTATGTCGCGTTACCCGGCAACACGGAGCCCCTGGCACGAACGCCAAACACTAGGAGTGCCAACGGGGCGTCCGAGCTCTGAGCGCCAATGGCGCACCAGTTTCCTAGCTACTCTCGGACCCGGGGTTCTGTGGGGTCATGGAGAGAGCCTGGATGATACCCGCGATTGAGCGTCAGCGAGTTTGGAGAACAAGTTTCCACTTGACACGAAGCCAAAAGCCTGTGGTCCCCAGTTTAAAGCCTTAACAGCGCTTCAAGCATGAAGTTCCAGGGAGGACTGCGAACTTTGTTTCAGCCATTTTATGACCGTTCGAAGTGTCTGTCTCCAGCGACCTTTGATTGGCTGAGGGGAGAACATGTGGATAGGAGTTGCAAAAGTTAAGGCTGGGTATTCATTTCTGTGCTCTGGTGCACTCAAAACACCCCTAGAATGCAGCTACGGCACGCCTTGAAAGGAAGGAAAAATGAATGTTTTAAAACAGAGACATCTTTATATTTATATTTTAAACAGAGACAACTTTACAATCTTCCACATTACAAGATGTCGTTTTTAGGCATTCCCAAATATCTCCTAAGGTGGGTACAAGACTACTTGAGTGATCGCCAGCAGTATGTGCTTCTTAATGATGTTTCATCAACTCCTGTTAGTGTTTTATTTAGCGTTCCACACGGTTCCGTCCTTGCACCACTACTTTTAAATTTTCATCAATGGTCATCCCATCGTACTTATTTGCACTGTATGGTTACATGCTGATGATTGCATCATATATTACCCTGTGAAGCGTGTCGAAGACGTTGATGTAATACAGACAGACCTTGACGGAATTATCACTTGGTGTACAAGATGGCACATTCAGTTAAATGTTTCCAAATGCTATCAGGTACACTTTGCGAATAAGAACAACAAAAATGAACTGTCCATAGTCATTGAACAATTGTAAAATACAGACTGTACCGACTTGAAATTTCAGTTTGAACAAAACCCACAGGACGTAGGAAAGAAACACGGGCACAATGGTGACTATCAACTGAGTGTACTAACAAAAAAGGGGAGCATAAATACAAAAAACTTAGCAAGCTCAGTTGATAGTCAGCATTGTGTACGTGTTTCCTTCCCAAGAACCGTTGTTTTGTTCAAGCTGAAATTTCAACTCGATATGAACCAACTCGCCCAAACCCAAACATTTTTAAAGTTTCTTTCTAGTTCGGTGGGCTCGTCAACTTCTACTCTACATTTACGTCCAGCCACTTTATGTTTATTAATTGCGTCCACGACCTGCAGGGCCAGACTTCTGTCACGTAGCATAAGGAAAAAAGAATGGTGACACGTGCGTCAGCACAGCCTTCGTAACGTTGACAAGCAACAGGACCTGCTTAGTGATTGTCCTGTTAACTATTCTCGGGAAAAAGAGTGTCCCGCTGTGCCAATGTTGTGCAATGTTTCATGTATATGTGGTCCCGTTTCTCTTGTTAGTAAATCAGTTGGTGGTCAGCATTGTGCCCGTGTTTTCTTCCTGAGTCCTGTGCTTTTTGTTCAAGCTGAAATTTCACGTGCATATGAACAAACTCGCTCAAACCAAAGCAATTCTACAGACTGCATACACAGTAAAATATCATGGTGTGACACTCACAAATACATCAGACTGGCTCATAAACATCGACGCAATAACCAGTAAAGCATATCATCTTTATTTCTTCGAGAGGAATTTTAAGGATGCCCCTCATAAAACCAGTACTTCAATATGCATGTACAGCCTGGGACCCCTCTACTGCAATATTACAAGAAAAACTACGCAGAATTCGAAAGCGAGCTGCTCGATTTGTAACCAGTAATTATAATTTTAATGCCACGAGCTGACAAATTATAAACAGTCTTGGATGGAAGTCATAAGAGACAAAAACTACTGAGATTGAAATTTCTACACAACATTTATAATAACCGAACCTGAATAGATAAGCACTAGTATTTAAGACAGCCACACTATGTATCCGCACGCAGAGACAACGCACGAAACATTACAGAGTACCAATGCTGCATTAATGTTTTCAAACATTCATTTTTTCCTAACACAATTAGTAACTGGAATAAACTTGCAAATCAAGTGTTTCTTGCCACGAATTTTTTTGAGGCTATCGAGCATGCTGTGTAATATTTTCCAGATATTTTACTCATGTATGTTTGTTCAAATAAGTGTTTCACTGTTTTTTTCCTCACACTGACACATTTATGTACTGTATACTGTTCGAAATTAACCCCTTATAATAATGCCCTAAGGGGGCTCTAGGAAGCTGTGATAAATAAACAAATAAATAAATAAATAAATAAATGAGTGTATAAAAAATAAATTATTTCATTATAATAGATAAATAAATAACTAAAAAAAACTCCCACGTCCCCTCGCGGGAACCCCTGTGTAGATGCGACGCATTGGGGGTCCACGTTGCACCGTTGGACAGCGGAGGAACGGCGCTGGAACGATGGAGCGGAGCGGCGCAGGCACCGCGTTTTATAGCGCGCATAACGTTGAGGGGACTGCGTAAGCCGGTACCAGTCGATGACGACGTTGGCGTACTTGTAAAGCGGCGTGGACTCTAGATGTTTGAGCCAAGCGTGGATGTTACTTCGCCGGAGAACGGCACACCGGTTATATGCGCAGCGCGCTCGAAGGAGAGGAAACCGCAGAAGAGAGAGTACTGCACATGCGCCGGCCCCAGCGCGTCTGCCGCGGCTATGACGCAACGTGCCGCGGCTATGACGCAACACAATCCAACACAATCCACTTTAATCCAATCCAATCCAAATCGAAGCCAAGCCAAGCCAATCCAATCCAATCCAAGCCAATCGAATCGAATCCAATCCAATGCCCCTCGCGAGAGTGTTCGCTATCGGAGAGGAGAGGGGGTGAGCGGCGGAGAGCGCAGCTGGCGCGGCGAGGAGAATGGGGGAGGGGCGGACAACGCCGACAACGACGACGACACCGGAGGGACAAGGCGAGTGAATCAGATGCTCTGCATCTAATAAATAAATAAGCGGTTTCTTGATGCCGGTAACAGCCATGCACGCTTGCTGCCATGTTAGCGCACGTTTATTCAATATCAATAGACAGAGGAGAAGAATACGGGCGATTCTTCTTTTTCAGACTGCAATTCGCTCAATGAGGGCAAAATATTTAATGGCGCAACACAAGGGGTTGTTCCAGCCAGCATTCGGTTTTTGTGCTCAAACGGCTTAATAGATGCAGTGTTTTTTATCCTTCATCACGTCCAATGTTAACGCTGTTCAAGCCGCCAACTCGCCCTGCTATAACCTCTGCTGCCGATTGTGCTGCTGGCCACGAAGGGGTTGGATCATGGCCGTGGCAGCTGCTTTTCAGGTGGAGGCCAAAAGCGAAACATCCCCTGCGTCAACACTTAGCTGCAATTTAAACATCCCCAAGTCGTCGCACTTATTCAGGAGCCCTGCATTGCACCTCACCTCTCACCGCAGCTGTAGATTCGCCCCGTTGAACCGCTGAATTCTAATGTGGCAATGGACCCTTTACAGCGCTAGACACTGTGAAACTCTTCCAGTTGCAGAGCCTGCTTACAACTTTTGCAGTCAAGCAGCCAACCATGTTATAAAGGCTGCAGGCATCGTTTTCTGCCTTTAGTTTCGTCTAGCCCGTCCATTTGATGCTGCAGCCAATCGAACTGTGAAGTTTAAACATTTCGTTTAGTCATTGTCTATCCATACGATTCTTATCAGCCAGACTAAATTGCCTGTTTTCTCGCCATTGCCCCCAGGTGTGCGAGGCCAAAAGGAATTTCACAAATGTGGAGTTTGGACTCAGCGTATTCGACGCAAACTACGACAATGGGGCCACAAAATGTCCAGCCAACTACATCAAGGGCGACGGCGACCGCACTCGAATAATTAAGAAAGCCTTAAACTATTTTCGTAACTTCAAAGATGCCTCCAAAGAAGCAGGCTGCACTAGCCTTACGTAACAGCACGTCACTGGATTCTTTCCATCTGCACCTTGACAACGTTCCTAGTATTACGTTTTTCGAAAAAGTACTACTAAATACGTTCTGCAACTTATTTTTTGCTGCTCCAATAAATCACCCCAGCGACAGCCGTTTTGGGTAGCCGAATGAAACACCACGTTATATTTTCGCACTAAAATTTACTCATGTACCACCAGTGCGTTGAGGGTTTCCGTTTTCCGCTCTCAGCATGCGGCGTCGTTAATGTGTTTGCGACCAACTGACCAAAACACGCGCTCATATCCTCCGCGATAATTTTAAGCAGTCTTGTACAGTACGCATTAAGTGCGACGGCAAGTAAGCGCTCCTTGGCTCACAGCAATTTCACGCGATCTTGTGTGTTGTTTTAAGACTCACAACAGCAATCGGCAAATGATTCTTGTAATCATAGGTTGCAAGCATAGGCGTGCGCACAGGGGGGGCAGGGGGGGCCGCCGCTCCCCCTAATCATCTGAAGGGGGGCGCCAAATTTGCCCCATACCTTGCCGATGTAACACATGAAATTAAAAATTTCTGCTCAGAAATATTTTGTGTGTTGCAATTCCATCGCATTGAAATAAACATTTTACGAACATCCCTCCTCGCACTGCGTTCGGACCGCTAGGCCTTCAGTGAGAAGAGGTTGGGAGTTGATGTAAGGGGGGAAAGGGGGGCAGCGCTAAGACTTTGCCCCCCCCCCCCTAATCGGGAACTCTGCGCACGCCTATGGTTGCAAGCGCGCAAACTATTGCAAAAACATTTAACCTCAGCGCAGGACTGACTCGATATAGCCGAAAAAAGACGGCATGCGTTAAATAAAGACATGATTTACGCACCCAGTGGCAAGCCTTAATCTCTATTCAAACTTTTTGGCCTATTTAGGCGCTGTCCAAGAAAACATCCTGCACTAGGTTTGTGTCAAGCATAAAGACTGAATAACGTTATCTATATCGAAACAATGCCACTTCGTCTCTTCTTACCTGGGTACCTATTCACCTGGTATTCACTGGTTCTCTGCCTCACAATTTCAGCATTTTTGTTTATCAAGCCTTTATCGTGATGCTTTGATTTCTTGCCGATTGCAGTAAATAAAAAATAACCTCTGCAATGTATCAACACAGTCAACCTAACTTTCCATCCTACCCATTGCATTGAGCCGTTGCAATGGACTTGTTTATTTATATCCTTTGCTTTTACCCCCGGCCCGCCCGGTAGTGCTATCCGTGTCTCGAGTGAAGCGCATCTTCCATTTTTTCTCTCTTATGCTGCACGGATAATATAATTTGATATAGAGAATATTTCGCCATAACGCTACCATCCGAAAATATTCCTCTTTTACCTACACCATTCTCGATTTAATCCGACGGTTCGAGTAACACCCGCGCCGAAAAATAAATGCCCGCAGGGCAGACGCCGCGACATTCAATTTGCCACCATTCGCCTGCACACGTCACTTTGTTGACTGTTTCTTCGCCGCCTGTGTATTTTTGAGCGTTAAGGGGTGCACAAGTTCGCTCCAGTAAACTTCTTCCTGCAAGGCAACTGGGTCATCTTTGGCTTCGTTAAGAATATTGTGGCCCAGTATTTGAAACTACTTGGTTTTGAAGAGCGCCAGCTTTACCCCAAAAAAGAAAACTTGCGTTTGCCCTGCTACATGCTTAAAAAAAAGCAGTTTCATCTTTCACGTTGACCAAAAGCTTGCGCTGCAATAGCTGCAGCTAGTTACTAGTGATACACATTTGTAGCTTCAGGTGTACATGGACAGTTACACAAAGCATAATAATGTGTGCCAAAACCTCATCCACAAACCATGTTATGTAGCGCGTTTTAATTTACTGCACTTTAGTCTATGTATTTGAGCCAGAGATGGAAAGGCTCGGCAGTGGAGATTTCGGCGCACGGTAAGGATCTCCAGGTGGCCAAAAGTATTCCGGAGACCTCCACTATGTTGAGCCTTACAACCAAGATGTAACTTCGGTGCAATAAACCTGACAATGATGATCTTTTCTATGGATCGACATGCACTTAGAACATTGTGGTCACGGGCGCGCCTCTAACTTGCCGTTGTGGGGGCTTATCTCACTACGGTGGACGGGCGGATTACTGCTGAATGTGCATTCAGACAAAAAGAATGATTTGCGGCTTAACGTGAGTTACGGCAGAGCATCTCAACACCACGAACAGTCATATTACGGGGGAGATTTTCACTAGGCCACATACGGTGGACGCGAGACATTTTCACTACATCTGAACGTGCATTGCAACTGAACATGCAGTAAACCTGATGGATAAATCGTGCTATATTCATAACTCACATAAATAACTGCAGCCTCGAATGCTTGACCACATCTGCAAAAAGTATTCATAAGCTGCACCTATTTCAGAAAAAAGGCCATTCGACATATCGCAACTGTACCGTACGATTGACATACCACTGAACTATTTCTTCGGTGTAACCTGCTTCCTGCCCAGTATATCGACACCTTTGTTCCTCTAACAAATATTAAAATAGCTTGCAACACAACTGTGCAGCTCTCAGCCTATGTAGTTTAATAAAACTGTTCAACGTCCCGTACGAAAAACTCTGGTTGATTCTATTGTCATAGGTATCAATAAAGTGCGAAAGTGAAATTTCCCGTTCCAGTGCAATCTGCAGCTGAGCATGATTTGTGGGTCGGCGGAAAAGGAGCATCTGGGCAGTGACCACGTAATACTACAAACACCGATAGAAGCAGAAACTGCCAACCTCGGTAGCAGTAAGCACAAAATCATAGACTGGGACGCCTTCAGAAAAAGACGCAAAGATGACAAGCGGGAGTTCAATACCTTCACCGAATTCATCAGGATCATAAAAGACGACGTCAAAGCGGTCACTAAAGAATTTGAAGCACCGGCAGAGTACGAAGCGATGGACAATAAATTAGTGCACCTGCTAGAAGCCAAAAAACGCGCTCAGAAAGAGGTGGGAAACGCAGAAGCTCAATAGGAGACTTCGCAAGAAAATCGCGCTCCTCAACAAACAAATAGAAAAGAATGCCAGGGAACGTAACCAACAGAAGTGGAATGAAATATGGACACAACTGGACGGCCGTATGAGAGCGGGGGGAGATGGAATCTCCTCAAACTTCTCATCGACGGTACGCAAACCAATAGCAATCAACAGATATCGATCGACAGGATCCCACATCAATAGCGCGAAAAAAGACTAACAGACGACTACATCCTACAAGAACTAGCGAATGCCTACCTCCCCCTTGGGATAAGCGGAGAAGAGGATTACCCGGAGTACAATGGCGAAGCGAACCCCGGACTGGACAAGCCGATCTCGGAACAAGAGGTCTGGGAAGCCCTGCAGATCGGCCCCGGAACCCGATGGGATCACCAACACGCTCCTTCACAACCTAGATGCTAAGTCAGTAAGAACGCTGACGAATGCGGCCAACCAGGCCTGGGAAACTGGAGATGTTCCTGATGAATGAAAAACGGCATCAGTGATACTGATCCCCAAACCCGGCAAACCTCTCTGCCCCAACAACATGAGACCAATATCGCTTACGTCCTGCATTGGAAAGGTACTCGAGCACGTCGTACAAAACAGAGTATCGGACTACATCGAGAAAAACGATATCTTCAAGCACAACATGGTTGGTTTCCGGCCGGGGTTATCGACCCAGGACGTGATGCTAATGCTGCGCCACCAGATACTGAACAACTACTCCAAAGACGTGAGAGGCGTCCTAGCACTCAACTTAACCAAGGCATTCAACACTGTTAAGCACAAATTCATACTTGAAGCCATTTCCAAAGAGAACCTGGGTACGAAATTCCATTCGTACATTAGGTCGTTCCTCAAAGACCGGAATGCAACGATCAAGATCGGACTCCCCCAATCACGAGAATTCAAGCTGGGGCCGCAAGGAACACCGCAAGAAGCCGTCGTGTCTCCCTTGCTTTTTAACCTCACCATGAAATAACTGTCAGACAGACTAAGTACAATTAAAGGAATCAACCACTCCATCTATGCATACGACATCACGGTATGGAGTCTTGGAAGATCTGAAGCTGAAACCGAACACGCCCTGCAGACTGCTCTGGAGACAACGGAGAGCTGCATCCGGGACTCGGGTCTGAAGCTGTCGCCGACGAAATCAGAACTGCTCCTGTACATATCTAAGAGGAAGGGCGGTAGAGGTTAACCGCCCCCTAACCAAGCGAACATACGCATCGAGACACAATACGGGCAAACCATCCCCATCGTGACACACTGAGGGTCCTCGGACTAATGATACAATCCCGAGGACAGAATACGAGAACTATTGAAAAGCTCGCCAAGAAATCGGAAGACACAATCCGACTCGCCGAGCTATTATAGAACAGACGAGGGGGCTTAACGGAACACAACCTCTTAAGACTATACAACGCCTTCCTAAGGAGTCACGTACACTACGTCGCAGCAGCGGTAGACTGGGCCAGAACCGAGGTGGTCAAAGTCGACACGCTTATTAGGAAATGCGTCAAGAGGGTACTTGGTCTCCCTATTAGTGCCAGCACAGAAAAGCTTGAAAGACTGGGCGTACACAACAAACTAGCAGAGATAATCGAGGCACAAAGGGAAGCCCAAAAGCAAAGACTCCAAACTACGAGAGCAGGGAGAGCGATACACCTCACCACGGGGCACATCCTCGAAGATTTTGAGGCCTACGAAGTAAAACTTGATGGGAAAAACAGGGAGACTTTCGAAACCAGGCCCATCCCTCACAACATACACCCGCCATTCAGCGAAGGGAGGAGGGCGGCCAGGGTCAAGTCGCTACTGAAAATCGCACAAGAAGGGCGGCGAACGTCGACGTTCGTGGATGCAGCACGACACGGCCGTTCCAACAAATACGTGGCGGTTGTGACCGACTCTGCTTGCAAACTACTGAACGCAACATCCGTAGTTACCCACAAACCCGCTATCGCAGAGCAAGTGGCGATTGCCCTGGCTATGGCTGACCCTTCGAGACCGAACATCTACTCCGACTCAAGGGCAGCCGTCCGTGCCTTCCTCAAAGGAACGATAGCCAAGGAAGCAGCGCGAATCATTAGCAAGAGAAGCGAGGATGACTACCACTATATTACGTGGTTCCCTGCCCACATGGGACACGAAATACACGAGAACATTCCCAACGCCAACGAGATGGCCCAGAACTGCGCGCGTGAAATCACCCGCCGCGGCAGCGTAGGACGTTCGACGACCAGTCATTGGGAAGAGTATAGAGATCCTCTACAAACTTTCAACGAGATCACGGCACACTACAAGCTAGAGAGAAATAAATACACAGCCCCCCCAGACCAAGCTTCAGCGATCAAAATCCACTGCCTTTAGAATGCTCCAAACGGGTGCATTCCCCTCGAGAAGCGTATTTATCCACTTCGCACACGACATCCAACCGCACTGCACAAAATGTAGTAGCACCACATGCTCCTTAAACCACATGTTCTGGCAATGCCCTGCGTTACCGCGCGGTGACTTTACAACAGAAGAATCTCGACAAAGTGAAGAGTACGTAACTCAACTCCGGGCTGTCCAGATTGCTTGCGAAAGAGAGGAACAAGGACTTCCGCCCCCTGCGCAAGTGCGGCCCGCTTCTCCAGGACGCAGTCACTAAGACTGCCACAGATTTTCTGGACTTCAATAAAGTTCTCTGTCTGTCTGTCTGTCTGTCTGTCTGTCTGTCTGTCTGTCTGTCTGTCTGTCTGTCTGTCTGTCTGTCTGTCTGTCTGTCTATCTGTCTGTCTGTTTGAACGCCAAGCTATCACGGGATGAATTCTTTGGTTGGCCAATCCCTATTGCACCCTGCCACAGTCATCTTCAGCGACGCCTGGCCAGGCGTGCGCAGTGGGGGTGTGCTACTCAGGCTTCTGCTACGGGAAGATCACGACGGCAGTTGAATGCGAAGCCATCTCGTGATCGATTCTTTGGTGGGCCAATTCATACGGGCATCCTGCGACAATCATCATGAGTGGTACCTGCCCAGGCATGCGGAGGGGGGTGTGGACGCCGCAAGGCGGAGGGAGGGACATTGCCCAGACCATGAGATGCTACACATCTAAAATAAAATTTACATATCTGAAAATTTGTGGTTTCAAGAAACTATGCTGTTGACAAAATTGCGACGTTTTTACTGAATGCTATCACCCTAACCATAAGCTAACCTGCAGTACAAATGGAAAATTTTCTAACCTTTATAAATGATGCCACAATGGCATAAATTTGATGCTGCTAACGTGATTACACAGCAATGGGGTGACACGAGTACACAAAACAGGCTGATGTGTAATTTGACATTTAGCTCACTCCTAAGGCAGTTGAACAGGAAGGAATTAGAGTCTTATCGTTGCCGCCTGACATGGGGCTGTCTTTTTTGCTGTGGTATTGTCAATTTGTCATCGTTCGGAAACTGCGCAGGAGAGACGGCTTTCTACTTATTTAATAAATGTTTAACTGGTATTTGCGTAGTAAACCAATTACCGAATCTCCCAATGCCGTGTGCTTCTTTCGGCAGTCAAGATTACATAATTTCTTTCGGGGTTGTTTTGCTACATCATGACTTATAGCGCGGATAAATTTCGAATATACCTGCAATGCCGCTGTTCGACTACAAAATAAGCGAGCTTTACTATCCAGCTGGCCAGCCAGCTTGTCATCTGAATTCCTTTGTAGACGTACGGCTGCATTTCCGGTGTATGTCAAATTTTTCCTGGAATAAAGTACTTGTACCTTTAGGCACTCCCACACAGTGGTCGATTAGCACGACCCCAAGCGTTTACAAACCCCGTTTAAATAACTGTTAAGTATGCAGGGAAAGGTAGTAGACATTGTGCTTAGAAGCATTGTCATATAAAAATGGGAAACGTTGCTTTAAAAGTCCATCCCAGTGGCTGAGTATCGTTCGCGCCTTGTCTGTCCTGCACCGCCCGCATGTAGCGTTTGCTAGCGCTCTTGACGATGAGAAAGATGGCAGCTAAAGGCCAACTGTAGCAACCTTTTGAAAAGCTATGTCCCTATATACAACCGACAAAATTTCGCCATCTTCCCGTAGGGGAACCCTGAGTAGTATGTGAAGCAGCCATGGGGTCGACTGAAGTTCCCATTAGTTTAGCTGCGCGAGCCATCGTTGCATCAGTAGCAGCTTCTTGGCGGCGTTGACGTTTCCTTTCAGCTTCGCTAGCCCGAAGTTCGGGATCGGCCTGTCGCCGCTGCTATTTGGAGAAGCGGCTCGAGCCCTCTTTTCCGCGGCGCTGTCCGCCGCGCTGACACTGGCGTTGACGCTGACTCGTCGCGGCGCTGCGGGAGTAGAATGCGGGGTGGTGGCGGTTTAGCTGGTTTATTGAGTGGAGAGGTTGGAAGCGAAACTGCTCCCGGCTAGTCCATTTCACCAATACAGGGGCATAGACCCGGCTATTCTAGTCCACTGTGCACAACAATTTCGTTTGTACTAAAAGTTGTCTGTAAAATGTCCTCCTGGGTTGGTGGTCACTGAGCCACGATAAAAATCTAATATGTCAACTAATACTTTGTCGCTATTCCTGTTGAGGTAAAAACAAGTTCAGGGCATGAACAACCTTATTTTGAAGCCCCGCATCGGGCCATGGTCCTAGTAAAGATGCTAAACACACCACACGACTGTTTTCTAATGGGAGGTTGTTGAAAAGTTTACGTCTTTGCCGCGAATATCATGGGCAGTCTAGCATCACGTGGGAAACATCTCCCTCGTGCGCTCCGCATACGCAGGAAGGTGAGTTTGCACAGTGAATTCGGAACAGAAACGACTTTGTATAAGCCACCCCGAATCGCATACGGTGAAGCAAAGTTAATACATTTCATGACAGCTCCACAGTCAAACGGAACTGTAAGGCTTGGTCTATTGCTTACAGCAATGACCGCGTCGTGTCTTCATCAAACCACGCCTCTGCAGACCGTTGCTCACTTAGTTTCCGTATGATGCTCCTTATATCATAAGCGGGGACAGGAACGGTGGACTGTGTCCGTCGTCGTGCCGCTGCTTGGCGAGTCTGTCGGCTGTCTCGTTGCCGTTTAAGCCACTGTGGCTGGGTACCCATTAAAAGTCTACGACATGCCCTTTATCACGGGCTGTTTGAAGATGTTCAGCAATCGTAAGGGTCATTATTCGGTACTCGTTTCGGGCCTGAACATTTGATAGGAGCAGAAGTGCTGGCTTAGAGTCTGAGCAGACAACCCACCTAGGACTTTGCTGCTTTGTGGCAATAAACTTGACAGCTACACAATGGTGCAGAGTTCCGCAGTTGTCGACGATGTTCTCTGTGACAATCGGAACATCTGCTCCACACCTAATGCAGGCATTCTGCTCCGCTTGCTTGTGCAAGCGGAGCAGAATGAGTCATTTATACTGCGGAGCTACAGTGGCACCCCCAGCGGAGTATTCAGCGGCTACTGCATGTGTTGTCATTCTTTACCCAATCCTGGATAGGAGAGGAGCTTCGGAGAGGAGAGGAGGAATGCCAGGGAGGAGAAGAGCGTCGGAGAGGAGAGGAGGAATGCCTCGCATACTACTCTGGGTTCACCTACGGGAAGATGACGACGGTGGCTGAACGCGAAGCTATATCGTGATGAATTCTTTGGTTGGCCAATTCGTAGGGGCATCCTGCCGCAATCATCCTCAGCGGGGCCTGGAAAGGCATGGGCATTTGGTGTGGTACTCGGGGTTCTCGTACGGGAAGGTGACGACGGTGGTTGAGCGCGAAGCTATCTCGTGATGGATTCTTTAATTGGCCAATGCGTAGGGGCATCCTGCCACAATCATCATCAGCGGTGCCCGGCCAGGCATGCGCAGTGGGGGTGTGGACGCTGACCATAGGATGCTCCGCATCCTAAACATGGCTCCCGTCCACGCTATGGAGGTGGTTGGAAAACAAAGCTTTAAACAACACCCTCAACAATTGCCCATGCGACGTCACTTTAATTTACACACGTGGCTCTACAAAGAGTGATACTAGATATCCTGCCAGCCGTTACCTGGAATTCGCGGGCGTGGCGTCCTGAACGCAGCAGAAGCGTCGGCCACGGCCGGGCTAGATCGGTGGACGCAGCTGCCGTAGCTACGCTGTGCGTCAACGGAAAGAAAACGGAGAGCAGCGTCTTTCGAAGGGTGAGACAGCGGAACCTAGCCATCCCGATGACCTCAAAACACAAGCGCAGACACCGAAACAATTCTGCATGCGATCTTAATGACTCCATTTATCTCGATTTAAACTAGTTAGTTTAATAAGTTTGGGAATTGCGATAAAGCTTAGGAAACTTTTATAATCGTTATTTATGAGAACCAGTTGCTTTTCTTGGCATTTGTAATACCTTTTAAACATAACCGAATTGGTATTCACCGATTTAGAACACGGAGTTTCATTCTAGACAAGCAGTGCGTTTCTCTAGCGTTTCTCCAGCGGCTTGATGTCTGTGTATAATAGGGTATCTACATTTTGTTTTCACGCCCTGCAAACCAATCCCTGACGTATCTTTGCCGTACGACCGTACAATGCCGTCGGCTTGATGTTACCAAGGAGCTCTTGCCGAACAAGTAAATAAAGCCATGCGAATTAGATGCGCAATGGACGCGAAGCTCCGCCTAAACAGGCACAAAACAACAGTCGCCGATGCAGAGGACAAAGCCGACGGAATAGTCCCGCTTACGCGACCGCCGAGGCGAGAAGCTCCGGAGCGCGGGGAACTCTGGGTAGATTCGCCGCCCCATCTACAGGGCGCTCCATGAGTGAAACCCTCCAACACACTTCCTGCACCCCCTTCCACCCCACCCCCGCCGCCTCAGCCACGTTGGGAGTTTATTGTTCTGCACGTAATGAAAGAATCTTTGGCTGGTAGTGGTAGTAAGCGTTGCTTTAAAACTCGGCAAGAACCAAAAATGGGCGCTGTAATACGCGTGTGCAGGACGAACGCCACCAAAAAAATTCACGCAGCGTGCAACAGTCATCGAAGGCAGGAGAAACAGCGGGGGTGTCGACCAACCTTCTCCCCACGTGTGGCGCCTTATCAATACCGTGACTGAGGAGTGCTGCATTGGGTACCTGCTGCCCTTGACCGTCGTTTAGGCGCTGCTGCTCAGGCGATGTACTCGGGGTTAGACCGTAGCCTCCTCATATGTTCTCGAGCAATGGCACAATGGCGGTCGCGCAGCGCTTCCTCGGGAATTACTTCTTTGGCCGACCCATGGCTTGCCGGAGTGCACACGATGCGCTCCGCGCTGAGTCAAGAGGCGCTGCATGTTCCCAACGCAGAGACATCGCCGAGTATGAAGTGGACACTTTGGCGAGTGACGTCATAGCTGGGAGGCTTGTCTCCGCCTACACAGCTACGCGATGTTTTGCAACTTTCTGCGTGAATTTCGTGCTGTACGGCTCGCTCCGGGATAGTTTTTGTTTTCTTAATATTTTTTTGGTTACGCCCCAAGCTCAAGCTCAAGCTTAAACATTAAACATCTGCGCCAAGCAACTCGTGGTAAACTCCGTGCGCCAGACGGGTTTGACCCTCATTCAAGGGCCTCGACTTCCGCTGTCCCAAGCCGCATTCTCACTTCCGCTTGACAATTGTTTGCGCTCGCCCTGTGAGTTCAAACAACGCGTTCTTAACGCGTGATTTATGGCATTGTTAAAACAGCTACGAGGGTTCGGGCGTCCTACGTTCCTTTACATGCGCGCCGAAGCTCCTCTGAACATTTGGTACCGCTGGCGACTTTGGCAGTCTCCGATGCTTCGTGCCTGAATTTTACCCGACTTGTATAGCGTCATTTATAACAAAGCATCAGCCTAATCGCCGCTAGTTTAATCGATTTCATAAAGGGGGCTGCCTTCTTTCCATTTCGGATCATTGTTCCGAGCGTGGGCGCTTCCTTTTTGCTGCTTCTTCTATTTTCGTGCCTTGGGAGCTGTAGGCAACGGCAAAATGTACTGCACTACATTGTTTGCGAGTGCGCATTTCTGGAACATTCAGTAGTACTTCCCCTCCAAAACCGGAAAAGTACCGTTTCTCACTCCGGCACGCTCAGAGAAATGGCGACTACAGTAGTATCATTTTCTGCTGGGGATGGATGCAGAGAACGCATTCATCCGTTTAATATCGTAACGAACGTTAATAACGGCACATTTGCTTGCCAGCTGCGCGTACCGGCGTTGCAGTACGTCTTTTATAAAGAATTTGCACCCCATTATGAAGCGACGCTTTATTGTTCTCACTGATGGTGTCTGTAACGCAAAAACCCTCTGCAGGAAGGGAACCTGTTTCTGACGATGTTGAGGAATGATCGGAGACGAACAGAAAGAAAGAAAGGCTACCCGCGGCCGGAATCTAACCTGTGTTCCTCGCGTTAAGAAGCCAGCGTCTGTCTGATTGCTCTAGTTCGACATATTCGAAGCGTCTTGGATTTGGAAAGCGGTGCGTGATGCTCAGACAACAATCAAACAATCTGTCACCACAAAGCTTCGCGTTACACCATCATCATCGCTAGACGGTGGGGTGTAATATTTTTTGTTCTGTAAGTATCAACTCTCACTTGTGTGAGTGCTCAACGGCTACCCCGTCCCACTGTTCTATCGGTTTAATATTTTATACCTTTATTGAATTTTCACATACCTAAAACTCCAGCCCAGAACGCTTTCAAACACTGCGGCGACCGTGAAAGCCTTCGAACGGCTTTCTCCTAATAATCGTCAGCTCAATCAGCCGGCGGAATCGGCGGAGCCGCGGCGAGCAGACAACGAGCGGACGACCAGTTACGAAAGTAGCCGAGAAGGCCCGACAAAGAGCCGAAAAGATCCGAAGACGTCCTGGTGGCTGGCGCTGGGGCAGCTTCTTTTCCTCTACCACTGGAGGACGCCGAAGTCAGCCGCCACAGCGCGTTTGCATAGCGACTTTTAAAAGGACGAGTAAACTTTCTAGGGACGAAGCTCCTCTTGCTCGGGGCAAGTCCCTCGTCGCGCCGTCGCCATCTCCACTAGTTCTCGAGACAACCGCTAGAGGAGCAGCTGTGCAATATTTCATAGGTCACCCGCTAGATGGAGCGCCTCCGCTCAAGGCGGCGCGGCAAACACCTGTACTACTCCGTCTCCGCTGCTCCGCTGCAGAATCAAAGCAGACGTGGGAAGCAGCGGTCAAGCGCCGAAAGCTGTCGGTACCTGAGGTTGGTGGCGCTGACGCGCGCTTCAAGCGCGACTTTTGGATGCAAAGCATCTCTTGCTCGGGGCTATGACCGTCCATCGGCGTCCGTCCGCACCTCTCCCCCTCTCCCCACCAGCTGTGCGAAAACGCCTCCCCTCCTCTCCCTCTCTCCACGGCAGCTGTGCAATAGCGTGCGCGCTGCTCCTCCGCTCCCTCTCTCCCCACCAGCTGTGCGATAACCCGCGCGCTGCTCCTCCTCTCCTCCTCTCCGCGCGCCGCTCTTTCAGTTGCTGCTTGTCGATAACTGAATGGACACCAACAATTCTATCAGCGAACTGGAGAAAGTGAAGCAGCTTCGAAACGCCAGCGTCGAGCAGCGGATTCCACACTGCGAGAAAGCGAAGGCGCTTTGCTTCGGCACGCCAACGTCGCCAAGCGGATCCGGATGCGGTTCGCCAACGAGAAGCCGCTTCGAAACACCAAGCGTCGCCAAGCGGATTCAGATGCCGCTCGTCAACGCGACCGCGCCGCGAAAGCGGCCGCGCGCGCGACGGGAGGATTGGGAACTCCGAGATGCTTTGCATCACCACATAGTTCCCTTCGGGGAGATGGTGTAATTTTTTTCGATCGCTCGTTCGGCCACAGCTGTAAGGTCGGGCTTGCCAGAGCACGCTGTCCAAGAACGCCCGTCCGCCCGTTTCGGAATGCTGCCTCGTGGATGCATTGGTGGTAGCGTTGGTTCGGAACGTCATAGTCTTCTAGGGAACGTTGTGCCGCATGACTTTCCTGGCCATGTACTACACGTGCTCCGGTCCAACACCGTGGCCTCGATATTTAAATGATTACATCTTGTGTTTATATAAGTGTACATAATTTCACTGATATGTAAATAATAAAGATCGTGTATATAAGTGTATATACAATCACCCCTGTAACAACGTGTCGAGTCTTTATATAATGTGTGGACGAATGTTTCACGGTTTTACCGATAAGCATTGGAGCTTCGTCCCACTCATCATCATTTACTTCGTGGAGATAGCGTTTTTTTTTGCAAGATGTTTCTTCATCTACTGGCATATCTTACGTCGTCGCGAGAAGATAACAAGGATCATAGCAATGGCGAACCATTCCAAAGATTCCGGCTGGTTTTGGAAAGCCGTGCGGTAGCGCACGTTGGTAAGGAGGTCAATGCAGCCCAACTTATCACGGTGATCATTGCATTGTAGTTGTTGCTCAATACAAGTGATCATTGCTTTCGTCTCACGTGTCTACGCCACAGGAGGCGAACGCAAGATAATGTAGCTGCGTACAAACTACGGGGCGAGGTGATGGTGGCTCTAGGACGGGCTCGTGGTCCAGGCACTACAGCGGGCAACGGCCAAAGATTCAGCGCCATGGTTGTTTTTACCTAAGGTACGGCCCTGGAGAAAGACGCAATGTTTAGCTTTGGCAAACTACCTTGGTAATTTTTCCTTCAGTAAATAGCGTCAAATTAGGCAAAGAGCTTTGATGGCTCTTCTTCATGGCTTGTCGCTTGGCGGTGGGCCAAACGGAAAAGAGTAATATCGGCAATCACAAGCCAGGATTCGTTCATCGCGCTTTCGTACAAAACACTGGAATCTCGCTGCTTGGTTTGGGGGAGGAAAAACAACAAGTTTCCGGTCGTCCTGCAAGACAAGGCTTTCAGGTGGTACAAAACCTTCTCGGTCGCCACATGCGTACTATCGAAAAATCACGCTGGGTTGGGCGGCAACGTTATCGGGGTTACTTCGCAGTGTGTCGAAGATTCGACATAATGACTGCCATATACAACGCGTACGCCTATCTGTAGAGCCCGTTCTTCGGATCTTTTGGGATTCCCACCATGCACGCACAGGCCCCGGCGCGTTACTCATGGCTCCAGTGCCCTTGCCACAAGAGAGAGAGAGAGAGAAGGCTGATTATTGGAAAAGCAGAGAGGTTTGCCGGCATTTACAGACGCCTACATGCTTCTCTGCTGTGGGTTGGGGATGGGGGACGAAAAGGATCAAGGAAGAGCTGGGCAGGAAAGAAAAAGAAAAAAAAACTGTCGTGTACTTGGCGCGGTAGCGGACTTTTGTTCTGAGCTTGGGCCACATAATTTACAATTTTGAAATTAGGCCATTTCATCCAAATAAGAGAATAAACTCCGTAGAGCTTAGCGCTGCTTTGACGGATGAATCCATGGTCCTAAAATATTTCTGAGTAATTGGTCCCTGTTCTAGACGTTCCATGCTTTCAAGGAAGTGGGATCTCGGTTCCATGTAGGCCGTACATTCTAATAAAATGTGTTCAATTGTTTCGACGCAACCACTATTGTCGCAGTGCCGATTTGGCGTCGCTCTAAGGCGAAATAGGTAGCTATTTGTGTAGGCACAGTTCAGGCGTAGACGATGGTACAACGTTTCCAGGTTACGAGGAAGCTGTTTCGGGAGTCTTGACTTTAATTCTGGGTCAATAGTGTGCAAAAAGCATCGAGTATTTTGTAAGTCGCTCCATAGACGGCTTCTTTCAGTCACCGCAAAGTGGTGAGCCATGGCAGAAGCTTCTGTTTTCGTGAAATACACCTTGCGGTATTTTCGGTAAAGAAGGCCCTTACGGGCCGCTTCGTCGACTTTTTGGTTACCTTTGATGCCGCTGTGTCCAGGTATCCACTGCATTTTAATGTTGTGTCCAGCAGACCAGGCAAGATGGTGAAGGTATGATATATCACAGGCTGCGATTTGGTGGGGGGGGGAATCTACTTCTCCTACATAGAATTTGCAGAGCTGCCTTGGAGTAGCGCATTCAGCAAGAACATTCATATTCAACGATGGTTCATCAACCATGCAAAGTTCTTCTTCAGGTCACTACATACCACAAACTGGTGAAATGCTTTCATTTCGTCTGGAGCGACAAACATCTTCGACAGCGGCTGAGCTCTACGCTCTGAAGGAGGCAATCGTTTACATCCTGCGCCATGAACCCTCCCACAAAGCACTCTTTGTGAAAAGGTAACTGTCACAAAAGTAGTATTCGTGCACAAAATATCAACGAAAAGAGGTAGTATTGATGCAAAAAGTATTGGCGCAATTAGTTAGTATAGGTTAAAAAGAATTGGGGCAAAGGCGTCGTAATCGGCATCTCACTCCTACACGGTGACCACAGTGAATGTGCAAAGGAACTTTACAGAAAACTGCCTTCGCAAAACTGATCGTGAAAAAAGGGGTCTATCAGGTTGCTGCAAAGTAATTCAGACTGCATAGGCCGAGCTTTGCGGCCTGACCAACTAAGGTGTCATTTTCGGAGGCACAGCTGAGCTCTGCTTTGACGTTATCTTGCCGCAGCTGTTAGCAAATCTTTCTTTGGAGCTTTTTTAGGACGCTTAGTTAAAATCACTTGAAGCGAAAGGTCATATGTACCCCGGATCCAGGTCAGTGGTATAAAAAGTCTTCGTTCAACAAATGGCGACGACACGATCCGCAGAACGCAACGTCACGCCAAGGGTACACTCGGTGCCTATTTATAACAAATTACCATAAAAATCTAATAGCGTATTGGATGATGCGGCGCGGGCCAGAGATATTGCAGGACACCATCAGCACGCAGTTGCGCTATAACTGACAAACTAACAATTTGTGAAGTCGAATTTACACAATTAACAAAACCCTCGTTGTTAGTACTCGGCACACCCCACAGCGGCACGAAAGGGTACTTGGTATCATAGCCGAAATACCTCGCAAGTCACTCTTTCAAAGCCAAATATTATAATGAAACCGTAGTCATTTTCTACGGTCTAAACGATACCCTTTGAAACGCACGCACCGATGCCTCCATTATTTCACCATTTTTTTGGATTTCAAACTAAATCATCTTTCTCAAGTGTTGTCACGCAACCAGAATGATGCTTTTACGCAATCATTATGCAAACACGCAAAACTTTTTCTGACACACCAAAACCGCACTTGTATAACGTGCCCAAATACAAGGTTCGCCTGACTTTATGGTTAGGAACTAGCTATTCCCCTACATACCATTAACATAGAACAACCTTGAAAATTGCGCCTTGAAATACCACTCTAGGCGCATAACGTCACGAAACCGTTCTATACAAACATTCCGAACTGCCGACCTTCTCTCAAAAGACCGACATTAAAGGCTCACTTGACCATGTAAGTTTTTCTTCGATCGCATGCATGTAGGTCGCATCATTTCGATTTCACTAACTTGTTGAGCAATGCTGTGATCACGAACATATCTCAACTTTCTCAAGTAAACCATTCTGTTAGACGCTTTACCTGCGTATCAAGAATTGTTTTGTTACATACCCTGGTTTTTTTGTTTGGAAACATAAATCAAATGGGGCTATTGTCACGGTGTCATAGTGTGTGAGACCAATGATTTCTGTTGTTAGATTGAATGAGGAAGAGGGTAATACATTGTAATCTAGACTCAAAGTTTTCGCAATTTTTAATCCGAAACGTCGTTCTAAATCGGTTTGCTGCCACGATGAAGCTTGCTTTCAGTTTAGCAGAAAGCTTAATTCCAAAGCAGATAAAGAACCGTAATTATGGGCGCCAACGAACATCGAACAGCCAATTAAGCGCTGCCACCTTCTTTCAAAAATTGCAACTATAGCCATTACGTTTTATGAAATTAAGCTTCATGCGGAATAATTCTGTGCAAACACTGATTGCAGGCTCATGGATGACATGACCTCGCATATCAGTCAGAGTCAAAGGATTTTGTTCGCAAAAGATAAATTACAAACTTTTTCTGTACAGAAGGAGGCGCCATATTTAGAGACTGAATCGGCACCTTTTGTGAACATAGAAATATAATTGAAGCAGCAACCAGTAGCAGCGGAAAACAAATAATAAAATAAATCGTAGGCAATACAAGGTATTCGACAACAAAACAGCAAAAAGAAAGAAAACAGACAGCTTCACGGGAAAAGAACCAAGGGCAAGTCAATACTTCTATGTAATTCTCAGATAGTTACAAGTCGGAAAATAGCAAAAAAGTGAGCGCAAAAAGAAACCTTGTCGATTTGCAGCAATATACCAATGAACTGCTTGATCGGCAGAATGTTGCGAAAAGGTTGGCGTATTGAAAGGGAGAGGTAGAAAAAGTAGAAAGGGGAAAACACGAACAAAAGTAAAAACTAATCACAATTATGCTTAATGTGCCATGGATGTGAGGATAGTTTCCAGTTCTTTTTTTAATTGCCCAATAGATTGTGAAATTTTGATTTTCGGTGGTACATGGTCTTCATTGCCGGAAATTGGTGAAGAATGCTGTTTGTTTGCCGTAGTTGGTATGAACTAGAGGTAAGAGAAAATTGTGATTACGTGAAAACCTTGTGAAGTTTGTGTTTATTAGGTTGCATTCGGTGATTACTGACACAGGAAGTCGGTTGCTAATTTGCTTAATTATTAAAAATCTAGCTTGCATTTGAAACTGATTTTAATATATCGTATGTTCTCAAGAAGGCGCGCTTTGGCATCACTTCGACAAGGACTCCAGGTAAGTATTATAATAGACTGATTTTGGATATTTCGAAGGGACGCAAGACGGGTGCTGTAGGCATTGCGCCAAGATGAAATGCAGTAATTCATATGACAGTGAATAAAGGCGTCGTATAACGAAAGTAATGTAGGCTGAGAGAATATATTACGGGAAATAATCAAAACACGTATGCCCTACGCCATTTTTTTCTCAGGTAAGAAACGTACGTGAGAGTGAAATTTCAAGTGACGGTCCAACTAAACCCCCATAAAAGCAGCCTCTTCTTCTGCTTCAATTGGAAATTGATTTAGAAATACTCGCGGGATATAATTCAGTACATGTTTCTGACAGTGAAAAACACCAAACGTTGTTTTAGTGGAAATAATCTGTAATCTAATATGAGAGCACCAAGCCGCCAAGCTTGCCAGGTCATTGCTTAGTTTTGTTGTCATAGATTGGAGGCATTTATCAGTGTCGACCAGTTCATCAGGACGCTTATCGAGTCTGGCTTCAAGGTCGAGAACTTTTTTTATGTGCGGAGCCCCTTAGGACAGCACAGTGTCCGTCCGCATCCGTGCGCATAGCATGTACAATCGCAAAAAATCACACAGGCACCGCCAGGATTCGAGCCTGTGTCTGGTAGACAAGACAGAGTTAGTGTCAGTCGTCTTACCCATTGGGCTACGACCGTTTTTTTTCTTTATTGCCATACTTTGACACACAAACAAAACACTACACTCTTAAAGACGCTAGCCAGCACTTGACTAACAGAGTAATGGCTAAAATTGTTTCATGTTTGTTAAAGTTTCAAACACGGGCAACCATTCCGGAGGCTCGGGCTGAGCCCTCCACACTTCAATAATCAGACGAACAGACTCCGAAAAGTACTCTTTGGACCGTTTGGCATCGATGTCGCGATGATTTGGAAATCGCGCATGGCCATCCGCCATTGGGCTACGACCGTGAGTTAGTAACCGAGAGTCAAACGGCTTACTCCCTTGCCTGCAACGGTGCGGAGTACCTTAGGAACTCCCAATGTCCGTCCTCGTCCGTCCGTGCGCACACCACCATCAAGCGAAAATCAAGCGAAATACGATTTGAGCCGTGAGTTGCAGTTTCATTAGGGAATAATCAAGGTGCAATTCACGGCTCAAATCGAATGAAGGTCGGGGCTCAAATTGGATGTCACTCGGGGCGCAACTTTGATGTCACTTCGAGTCCCCGTACTCCGCACCCTCGCCATCATCCAGGGAGTGGAGATGCTGCCATTTTTGTTCAGCGCAGCAACAATAGGCATTGCGCAGAATTCGGCTATGCGGTACATATATGCGCAACAAGATTCGTGGTAGCGAGCGACAACCAAGCTGTATGGCAGCATCGACAGTGAAACGATGAAGCAAACAGAAAGAAACCCCTTTAATTGTACTAACCTGCGCAGTAAAAAACGTTGCGTTGTTACACTGTCGTCACTGCCGATTCCACCCAGTCGTCGAACCATGTTTTTTGTAGCGCAAGCTACACTACGCTACCTCATGCAGTCTTCGTGGGGTGACCAGTTTTGCCCTTGAGCGCGGAAGGTCAAACCACACCCCCTTCCGCAAGCGCCCAGCGCGCAGCAGCGGCCCAATAACAGTGACGGATAAGGGAGGAGGAAAAGAAGACGTGCGCAGGACGTGGCGGCGGATGGCGATAAGCACGCGCACGAAAGAAGGCCACGTGTGACGCAGAACCGTGCGCGATAGAGGAAGACGAACATCCGGCCCTGATCCCTCGTACAGCGGCGAGGCTTAAACAGCGCCCTGAGGCGAAAAAGAGGAAAAACGCTGCTGTTGCGTACAGCTGGGCTACCTTCAAGTCTTACGCATTAGTGTGAGCTTCTTTCATTTTTATATGGTGCTGCCAGCCGAAGTGAAGCCGTCTAGCAGAGCACCAGTACCGCTATCCCCGCAGTGCGAACGCCGATAGCTGACCGCAGCTTCACACGTGTCGCCGATGAAAGTGCAGCAAGCTCGCTTCCACGATAAAGCGGTTGGGGTCCCCGGGTCTCAGTAAATGCGCCGAAGCGCGGTAACGAGTGAATTTCGGGTGCCACGCAGAGATTACAACTGAAGTGTTTTTTTTTTCGAAATGAGTTACATCCAGAAACCGAAACTAAGTGGGATAAAACTGCAGTGACAAGAAAAACTCTACAACTCTCCCTAAGAAAGGGGTGGCAAGAAAATAGTTGAGATAACATCTTAAAAACCTGTACGCATATCGTAGGTCGTATCAAAAATGAGCCAAATCCTGCTGTTTCACGAATCAAAATGAGTCAAATCCATTTGCCCATTAGGGGCTCACTTTTGGCTTGACTGTTCGCACTGTTTTGTTGGAGTTCTTGAAGTTTTTTTTTTGCATATTATGAGTTCAGACGGCAATTAGGAGATCAGCGAAAGATCTGTCCCTAGATGTCAACGACGAAGTGAACGGAAGAAGTCAACGAAATGAAACTGAGAGATGTCAAACAATAATTTCATCTCACCCGTCCCTACTAAAATAACTCTGGTTGTATTTATTTTTCCACTCTCATATTTACCTTTTTTGTACTTAACTGAAAAGCCACCAGTTACAAGCCCTCGTAAAGCTCGCCCCCCCCCCCCCCTCATCTGATTGTACGAACCACTTCATTAAGGTGAAAAAGATTTGAGCAGCCTCACATTGTGAAGCGTTTTGGAAATTCCTGGCAAGGCAATGAAGAGCTTGCTTACTTCGTGAGTGCCTTCAGGCGTGCCCAAGAAGGTTATCCTGCGGAATAATTCGAAAAGAGCTGCTAATGGTGCCAAGACGACTCACCTGCTTTCCATGTATTGTTCTATTGTTCTTGAAGCCTGTTGCATGTTTAATGCCTTTTCCACCAAAACTCAATCGCACTATGCTCAAAAGTGAATTTAAATAAAGCTTTCGTAAGAATGCCGCATCAACTGGAGTGTTTCAATTAGCTATGCCCCAAATCCAAACTTATCATCCCAACATTTCTCAAATTCACGGCATATTTTTAATTACTCTTGGCCATATACTTCCCCTAGCTTACATGTAAAATATATGACATTAAAGCTTTGACGGCGTTGCATTTAGGTCCGGCAGCAAACCTCCGCCTGTTTCTCAAATTTTCATTAGGCTAGTCTGGCTCATTTTGAAAGAAAACGCCTCAATTGCTTTTCCCTAAGCAAAAAATTAGCCCAATTTTCAGTGACTTGGAGCCTCGAATGCTGATATTAACAGCGAAGCGGCCCGGGGGTCCCCAATCGTGAGGCTAAGCTTCATATAACCTTCGCTGACGCTCTCCATGGGCGGCTTCATCTTCCGGAGAGAGCGCAACTTAACCCATTTTCCGAACATTTCACGAACAGCCCCCAAGAGCATTGGTCTATATTGCGTTTCATACATAACAGGCAACGCTACCAAGGCAAGAGATCGTGATTGAGCACTTTCTCGTGATATCCGACGAAAGAAGGGAGCAAGGCTGCTCAAAGCAATACACTTCGAAACACTGTGAACTCAAATATTATAATTAAGATTTGGATTGTGTTACCTGTATAGACGAAGTTTAGGTGAGCGTACGGCTGCTTTCAGTGTTTGTTACAAGAAGAATTCATAGATGGCGCCGTGTGTCTAAGCATAATGCTGCGAAACGAGGGCGTGTGAACTTAGCCCACACGCCACTTGTGTCATTCATTTAAGACATGTAGACGCTATTCCACGGCGCGCGCTCCTGAGCAACGCCGCGGGCGGACTGATACCATTTGTTTATTTTAGCTAATAGTACTTAGCGGGTCGCTACGGTGGTTGGGCGGCTGCGATGGCGGTGTCAGCGAGCGACTGATGGGAAGACCGAATGCTGAAAGAAAACACAGGAGCAGAGTGTCGCGAAATTGTGAGGGGTGGATGGTTTGCCCAGGCGCCGCGAGACGCTTTTCAAGCAGACCTCGCAGCGGGGTGCGGTCAGACCTTCTGAAAGACCACCTTGCTGCTAATTTTGCACTACGCAGAAGCGCACTGGTATGATTTCTGCTCTGAGAATTGTTTATGCAACGAGACGTAGCTAAGAGTTCTCACCATAGTTCCATTAAAAATGCCCCGTTTTCAACTGAGTTCATGTTATTCATCCAACATAAATGCAGTGTTGTGAACAAACTTTTTTTTTCGTTCGACTTATACAAGATATATTCATTGCATCTCAAGACAAAGTCTTTGTCTGCATGCTAATTGAAACACCTGAGCTACGGAACAACAAAAAACGTGCGACAGATGTAAACAAATCAGGCGCCAAAACGTACCATTGTCCTGATATGTAATTACCTTTATAAAGTACCTATGCTCAGGCTTGTTTACTGCCAATCACAGCTTTATTGCACTTTTTAGGTCAAATGTCTGTTATCATTCATTGAGACGACTGCATTCATAAACGAAAGTCAAACTTCTTCGCGAAATATAGACACTATGACGATATAATGTAGTACATGTACTTTCATTGTAGCCATCCTTTCCTTTGTTAATTTTAAACCGCTGTGTCTGAGTGTGTATAATTGTATTTATTTCTCAAACTTTTAATGTTATTTTCTTCCTCTGTGGTGCTGTACTCTTATATGCCCTGGTCCCTTACGCTGACGCTATGATGTTTTTTTGGCTCCTCATGTTAACACTAATAAGTTGATGCTTTTTTCTTTTCCCATGTTGTCTTCCAGTGTGTCAAAGTTGTGATTTCAATTTTGAATGGAAATAAAAAGTCCAAATTTAGTTTCATCTGAATGATGCAATAAATTTATACTTTAAGCTATTTCGAGAAGAAATAATTTAGAGGCAATTTTTTCCTTCTACGGTTGAGACTCAATTTAATTCATGGGTCCCGGCGACTTTTCAGTCGCGGTTTAACTGTAGTCATGTCCCACTGCCGTTGTGTGGACGCATGATACTTGTGTTAAGCAATAGAAACCAAGTGGAATTGCAAGGAACAGGCATTGGTGTGATGTGGCGATCTTCCACTCAGGTCCTAGATTTTACTAAAAAGCACAACACTAGTCACTCGCTACTGTGCCTTGTTTGTTATCCAATGAGGCAGTGGGCCGAGGCATGCACTATGGCATCTCTGAAAAATCAAAAGAAAGGGAAAACGCGTAAGCCTGGAGGACAAATACTAGGCTGAACTCAGTGGCAGTAGGCGAGAAATTGGCAGATGCTTAGGGGTTTTTTATTTTGTCAGTCACACACAACTACACACATACATTGCACACACAAAGAAAAGTTGGCCTATTTATTGCCTTGGAATGCGACTGTGCCCTGGCAGGTAGGGAATGAACGGTGGCATTTGGGCTGGAGGGGTGTGCATGCCTTAAAGACTGCTTAAAAGGGTGGCCTGCTGGGAAAAAGACTGCCCCATAAGGGCTTGAGTTCCCTGCAAGAAGGAGTTAGTGACTCCTGCCAAGAGCTCCTTCGTATTTTCATGCTCCTTTTGGTGAAGCTCCTTCTCCATTTCAAAACGGATCTTATTTTGCTTCTCTTGCTGCTCAATTGTTCTTTTCATGCATTTTGTCAAGCGCCTTCCCAAAGGTGCTTGTCCTGCGGTGCTTCGACTTGCATCCGGGGTCAGGGTTCCAGCTTGTGTTCCTGATGGGCCTGGTCCTCCTTTGCGATGGCGTAGATGTTGCAGCTGAAAATAAAATTCCCATGACGGATCTTTTTTCATGTTTATCACAGCCTCTTTCATTTTGTTCTTCAGTCTTGTGCAATTTTTGTCTCATCCATTTTGTAGAGGAATGTAATTGAACTTGACGTTTTATGTATGCTCCTTTTTATGACATGTTTAGGAATAAGTGGTCTGTCTATAAGTTGGCTGTAAGGTGACTATGTGGAAAAGGCTGCACCTTTTTTATTTTGCAAGTGGTGCAGGTGTTGGTTAATGCTTTGTGTTTTCCCACATGCATTATGGTCTGAGGCTTCATTGTGTGCAGAGGGTGTCTAAGGATCGAGAAAACCGATTAATATCAAAGAATTCTTCTACATACAAAAACTGAGCAAGTGTGGAGTATGTACTCTAAAAAGTGACTTGTGTCTTAGGGAAAATGTGAGGCGCATATGCTTTGGCACACCAGACCACACTTGTTTTGCTGGCAATTTTGTTCCAACGGTGGACATGATGTACTATGAGCTCATGTATATCCAGTAAATAAAGCATCATTTTTTTCACTCTCATATTGAACATGAGTGCTGTGGTATTCCAGCACATAAAAAAACTTACATGTTTCTAGATCGTCGGACGCACCTTCCTCCTCTTCGCTGCCATCTGCTATTATAAATATTGGATTAGTGCATTTGCCGTAGGTCTTCATTGTTATCAGGGATAGGAATATTGACACTACATCCACGTTCATGGTCAAGTCATGATCTACATTTATCCTGCGTAGCATTCCTCGCCGAGTACTTCAGCAACTTAGACTGTGGAATGCCCTGCATTCAAACAAAAATGCGATATGGGTGTAGTAACACATTTAATTGTTATAACCGAAATAGAGATAATTGGTCAAACAGAATTTTTAGAAATCAAAAATTAACAAATGCAATGTTCACAAAAATCTGGCGAAATTAACATATAAACCTACCAAAAATGCAGACTAAATTAAAAGCTTCCGGAAAAGAATGTCGAAAATACAAATAAAAATATCGAGAATGAGAAGACCGTGCTTCCACAAAAAATGCACAATTGGCGTAATTAACACATTTTATCGCCGTAACAGCGCAGATGCCCTTGATTGGTCAAACGTAAATATATAAAAAACCAGAATAACCAAAATTTTAAAAATTCACAAAAACAAAGTGATGAAATAAAAAAAATCCGGGTATTATACATGGCTCATTCCACGCCAAACGTTCCAGGAAGTGCGCTCGACCAACTCCGATAAGAATATAAAAATTCATGGTCGATCGCTTTACTACACTAATCATTTCCATGACCAGTTTTTGGCGGAAAAATTTTTTTTCTGACTCTCAGAGCAATATAAATATCGTGGCAGTGACCAATAACTAGGCTGTGAAAAAAATTCCAGTTGGTAGGAAGAACACCGCGTTTCCTTGGCACAACGCGTTCACAGCTACTAGCGTTGTCTCAAGATGTGCCTTGAGGAGAAGCAATGCGTTGTTCTTGGGCGATATTTAGACATTTTTTACAGCTCTTACAACTTTTTATGAGATAGTGCAGCTGCATAATTTGTTTGTATTATTGGCGGTAAGTGCAGAAAAATGAAGCATGAATCGACAAGCCGGCTTTGGTGCATTTAGGAGGCTGCAGAAGAACCCTCGGTGCAGTGAAGCGCACTTACGCTCCGCCGTTCGCAGCCTTGGGGGCAGCTCAATGTAGATAATATTTTCTCGCGTAAAACAAAAAGGACTCGGATTAAACTTACAGGAATAAATATCCTTTATACACCCTTTCAAATGATCCAAAGTGTATATTTCTATATGGAGCGCCACACAGAGCGATAAGTGCCTGAACATGAGCAATATTGCGAAATTTTTCAAATTCCATGTGTTTAGCGCTTCGAAACTACTGACTTCGTGACTCGTATTTTTCCCGCACTTACCATCAACAATGGACACAAGCTATCCAGCGTATCTCTGGAGAAGTTGTAAAGGGTGCAAAAATTTCTAAATATGGTCCAAGAACACTGCATTGCTTCCCCGCAAAGCACATTAGCATACACTAGCGGTGAATGCGTTTTAACAAGGAAATACGGTTCTTTTCCTACCGAATGGAATCGTTTTACCGCGCTCCGTATAATATTTCATTTCTTGCGAAATTTTTTCGCAACCTAACTGCCACCATATTTAAGAAATTAAAATTTTCTTCTCTGGAAATCGGTTCCCAAAATGCATAGTGCAGTAAAAGTGATCGACCATTATTTTTATAGCGTAATCGGAGATGGTCGAGCGTGCTATCGGGGATGTTTGGCGTGGAACGACCCACATCTCCTCCAAAACCCGACCACTGAACCCGAAACAACGTCCCGAACACCTGAGTCCATTCAGAAATTCTTGAAACACGAATTAAAAATAGCGAAACCAACCCTGGACTACGCCTTTTCTCGTTGGGAATTTACATGTATTGGTAAAGGCACCTATTTTTGTAATAGTATCAATTTAAGAACTTAATCCAAATAAGAACTTAAAAAACAATAAAATAACCCAAAGTATTTGGCTACTCATAGTCGAACCTGGCTGTGAGGAACTCAAAATAAATACAAGCGGCGTTAGAATTCCGCGCGTTAGTAGACAATTCTGTGAATTTCTGCAAATGTATTCTGATGGCGAGGTGACCAGAAACTTTATGAAGGCATTCGTGTACAAGTATTTGCAATTTCTGGCACACAAGCTGATTTCCTGCTACGTGCAGAGCAATATCCGCTCTTTCCAGCCCCTACAGGTGGCGGACGAGACGGTGATCAGGCCCCCGTGGCAGCATGCGCGCCAGCATCAGTAGCGGCCTAAAAGCCCGTAGTTCTGCTTGAAACAGCTACTTTCTAAAACAATAAACACAGGCATACGGTGCTGATTGCGAGGCAACATTCGATTCGTTTCACGGCGTCTGTAGCGGTGTAAAAAGCGCTGCGTGCGAGTCAGTCCGCTGTGCATGGCTCAGGCCGTACGGGAGTGGTTTGAGAATAATCCCGGTTCATTGGGCAAACAACTTGCAACACAATGTGCAACGCTAAGTTTTGGGACATTATTACAGTGAGCGTCATCGCAGTGTGCGTTTTATTTTAAACGTGTTCATTTCTTCCCTGTGTGCATACTAAGCAGAAGCCCATCCGTACCATGCAAGGGTGATATGTGCGTATTGCGGTGTTTTGCTTGGCTGTAGTAAAACCTAGTTATGACTTTGGGCAGTAAAACCGGGAAGACGAGGCTTCTATTACGTCATATCAAGGGTTGTACAAACGAACGTGTTAGCATTATATGAAATAAAATATAAGCCTACGTATTTACGCGTGCATGTAGCATACACTGGCGTGTGATATTGAAGCGTACATGAAAATACAGGCAGTAGTTTACGGTGCGCTTTTGGCTTCTGATAATTAATTTAAGATAAATCTCTTGGCTGAAATTACGTTATGTTGATTTCACGGCCGGTAAGATTATTAAGTGCACCGATGCTTGTTACCAAAAAAAAAACGGGGGCTACCATATGCATACAAGAGCTCGCATTTGAACAAGTTATAATATTGTCATTCTTAAAGCATCTTGCTTCAACATAATTATTCCAATACAAATCAATAATCAATCAATCAATCAATAAACGCATGACCACATTTGCTCCTCGCCTTCGTGTGCAAAAAGTTTTCATTTGTTTCTTATTTGAAAATAAAAGAAAGCGGATTGAACAGCCTCTGCTGCTTATTGTTTGAAAGCAGTGGAATTGAGCCATTTTAACAACAGATAAGTGAAGAATGATTGAAACATTATGCGGCAGTAAATGTAAATGGTACCCGAAAAAGACGATCACAAGGTTATACAAAAATCCTACAAAATCGGCGCCCTCACAGCAAAGAACTATTAAATGTGGCAGCCGTAATTCCGTAAAGAATAATTTCAGCACCACGTACGCACGGGTGGGTCCGAAAGACCCGGTTTACTCTGCAGCAGACACCGCTGAGGCCTAAAACTCTTTCATTTACCCGCAGCTTCTATAGCTTCAAGAAAGTTGAGAGAATAGGAAAGCTCGTTCAGCCTATATTTTCCGATTATTTATACGGCATTGCCAATTACTATACATGCGAGGACTATTTTCCTTTTGCATCTGCGAGGCCGCGCGGATGCCGCCGGCCGCCTCCGCCGGAGCGACCGGTCCGCCGATCACCGTCTCCCGGCTTCGGAGAAATTCTGCGCGGCGTCACTAGCGTCGCTGGAAAGAGCGAATAGCCGGTCGTGAGCACGACAACCAACAAGCTCTCGTACGACGCGCAAAGCAAGAATTAAACTTAAAAGTGATCTTTATTTACCGCATCACAGAACGCTGTCCTCGTCTTCTGCGGCGGTGTCGACACCGTAATCTCTGGCTTGCACCATCGGGCGGTCGCCAAGCAGAAGGTTCATTTTGTCGAACCATTTCCTTTTTGAAGGCTCCGCGCCACTTTTGCACATCAGCAGGCGTTCCTGCAAATGCCAAAAAAATCAGTCACAATTAAAGCGCCTTAAAACGTTTTGAATCAAATCCACGTGGAGGTACTTACAGCCGTGAAGCGTTTTTTTTTTTTCAAATTCTTCCAACATGTCTTTATTTGCTCCCACGTCCACTGTAGGCCCAATTCCTTGAGATATCTTTCTAGGTCCATGAATATGTCTTTGTTCTTTCGGCGTTTGCTATCGAGTAAATCACTCAGTTTTTTTTTCGTGGACCAAAGCTAGCAACGTCATTATTTCGTCATCTGTCCACATGGTGCGTGGAGCCCGCGATGAAGACATCTTGCCTAGCGCGCACGTACCGGCCGGCAGAGCAAGAGCAACGTCGGCGCGATGGGGACAGGGGAAGGGGAGACCGCGACGGGCCGGAAAGGTCACAATTGGCGGAGGTATACGGCCCGTCAACTCGGCGCGACCGTTTATACATGCCCTTTCCGAGCGCGGCGAGTTCAGCCAACCTACCCCCGTCTCCGGGTCGACCGGACTCGCCACGACGGCTCCCCGCCCGACGCGTCCGCTTAACATGGGGAGGGCGAGTCCAGAAAACCTGTTTATTTCGACTCAACGCGCCCTCGTCGGGTCAATGTAAACGGGGCTAGAGACGAACTCGGCCGGGGGACCCGTTCCGGGAACCGAGGGGTCTCGTACGGGGAACTGGTTGCCTCCCTCAACGTTTATATAAACGTTGAGGGAGGTTCTATAAACGTTGGCCTCCCTCGCAGTCCCCCTGCCCGCCCGCCTTCCTTCTCCTTCCCTCGTTTGCTGCTTCTTGGTTCTGGGTGGCGGTAGGAGCAGAAACTGATTGTCACTTAAGCCCGTTCTACATGGAGCGAATTTCGCCTGCGAATCCGCTGGAACGAACATTCGCTCTTGCGAAGTTCGCAATGCCTGGAATTGTCGTCTACATGGGGCCTGCGAACGCCGCGATTTTCGCATTTCAGATGCGCCTTGTTTGCAGACTGAATTAAGTTTGCCACCACCAAAGGTTGTTGTGATTTTAACAAGGGTGGTTTTATTTTACTTTCTTGGCAAGTTGTTTCTGCCTGGTTTGCGGTAAATATAAGTTTATTCGCGGTTTTATATAAGAATCGCCAATTCTTTATCAATATACGCACACACAGCAGAGAAGACAAACGTTTTGGTGTTCCCGCGCTTTTGTCACGCTCATACAAGCAACGCCATCTGGTTTCCAAGCGTGCAAGTGGTGCAGAGCTGTGCTCCTATTGGCCGCAGGTCCCGCCCCTCTACGCCGCACACGCCGCACGAGCGGCGTTTGCTCGGCCGCTTCAAATGTTTGGCACTTTGCCACAGCAACAAAAAAATGTGGTTTTGCCGCACGAGCGGCACCGCATCAGCGAATTCGCCGGCGAAATCGCTCCATGTAGTACGGGCTTTAGTGGCGACTCTCATACAGTTTGTCTTAGATGGACAAATCATTTTTAGTACCTGGGCATGAAGCACTTTGCGTCGCTACAGCCACTCGCACCGAAGATTACATGGGTCGCTTTTAACACTTTTGGTCACTTCGAAACAGACGGCACAAACTCTTTCACGGCTTTAGTTGACAGAATGGCGAAAAGCGACCGACAAAAATCGCGAAGGCTACTCGGATTCTCGCACTATGGCCCGTCCATGCGCATTAGTCGGATTCATGTATGCCAAAAACTGGGTTCCTTCCCCGTACGGCGGCTGCTGCGAACAGAAAAAAAAGAAAGCTGCGTCCCTGGATACACCTCGCAAATTTTTCAAGCGCGTAAACATGGACGGTGGACTTTCTGTGAACAGGCTGTGCTAAAAACGTTCCTGGCTGTTATGTGTTTACTGTAAGTGTTGATCCTCAATAGGCTCAGAACGGAATAACTCGATCTACAAGGAAACTCGTCGCAACAGTCCCCCGGCCACTCAGCAGGACCCATTATGCACAAAAAGGGAAGCACTAAAATCCGTCTTTTTACGCCTTCTTGCTGCCGTGGATTTGTGAGTACATTCCCCTGCACGGAGTAGTTACGGTAGAAAATCTTGCTCGCAGGGGGAGGTAAGCTAAGCGACCACGTGCGGATTTCATAAAAGGCGTTAGCACTCTTTCATTGCAAGGCAAACATACATCGATTAATTGTTGTGCTACACCGTACGCTCAAATAGCTGGTAAATCGTGCTTACCTTGGCTAGACGGCAATCCTGATACAAACGCCGCTGCAACGCGCCGTCCAAGCAGAGACTGCGTCCACACGACGACCGCGCGTTGAGGAGTCCAAAAACTTGTAACACCACAAGACAGGCAATACAAACGCAGCGAGGGCAGACAAAACGTGAAGGAGGGGTGCGCCGCTCAACTCGCGCAGCAGGTAGAGGAGGAGGTAGTGAGAGGCGCCGAGCTGGTCGCCCTCGCAAGCATAGCCAGTGTTGTCCATCTAAGCTGCCAATATTTTTCAGAAAAAGAAAATTTTCAAAGCCTTCACAGCGATACCGTCGGGACAACGCTGGCAAAGTTCAAGTGTTGTCGTTGATTTAGATGTTTTTGCTTTTCCGATTGCGTTGGAACATCGCCGCTTACATATTTGTATGCCGACTTTCTCTCTAATATGCAAAGTTTATTTGCATGCCTGCCTTAGACAACGCAGTAAGTGAGAGTATCTCCCTCAGTCTCTTTTATTATAAGTAAACATCCAGGAGAAATTCTCAGTACGTTTATTCATTTGAGATGTATTTTACCCGGCACTTAGCTTTACGTGAATTTTACAATTCAGCAACGGAAGCAGCACCTCTACTGTACTCGAAATTAATTTCGGCAAGGCTTTTTTAATATATTTAAAATGTATTTTCAATAAATATTTTTCCTGCATTGAGAGTGTATTTCTATCATGTTCGTTCTACAAACGTAAAAGACATGTGAAATATATTTCGAATATATTCGGAGTATATTTCTATGCTTCAGCACACTTTTAAAGTATACTCTGACTGCTGCCCTAAATGTAGTTAGGTAAGTGTATTTTTATAATATTTACGGTGTATTTACACCATGATCGTTTGGCGGGAAGAAATACATTTTCAATATATTCTGAATGCCTTAAGCGCACATTTGTGAGGTTCAGCGCATTCTTAATCTATTTGGAGGGTACTTAAAAGCAGTGTATTTTTCCTGCATTTTTAATAATGTATTTTCAATATTCACTCAAAATTGAGAAAATGCAATTTTTAATGCGCTTGAAACACATTTACAATACAAAGCATATTTGAAGTGCACTTCAAACGTACTCGTACGCATTTCAAACGTATTACTTTTCGCTAAGGGGTTCCACGCTCTTGAACGAACTTTCTGACGCGAACTATGCCGGCGCTAGCAACCTTTGTGACACGCTGGGCGCGGTGCGCTGGGAGCGAACATTTGTCGTTGGTTCGCTGAGCGCGGGATTTCGTATTCGCTGTCCGGATGAAAAATACAGCTGCGTTGCAGTTCCGTGGTCCAGCCTTTGTATTCTAAATGAAGCCTGAGCCTGCCCCACCTATTTATGTGACTGACAGCTGCGCTCGAGCGGGGAAACAGTACCACACGTTGTCAAATTTAGGCTGTTTCTTCACTCGTCCCTGTGGCTCTGCGCCCGCTTCATTTCATTGTTAAATGGTACCGCTTAGCCCCTACACGGGCCTTTATCTTACCTATGGCTGTAAACAAACTTTTCTTGCCGCACTACGCCGTCACGGCGCGGTTGAAAATTTCCTCTGTGGCGGGCCCGAACGGTATGGCAGTATGTTGTTGGTTTCTTTTACGCTGAATTTAGCCGCGTGTCGTTGCGGAAGTGGCGTACACTGTTTTATGATGATCTAACGTTGGAAAATTCGAGCATTTGCACTTGATTCCCGATTTGCCGGGCTGAAAGGTTTGTTGATCCGTCAAGTTAACTTGTTGCCCATTGTCATTTCAACCACGATGTATTTACTGTCGAATATTTTGCGACTAAAATACACACTCACTCCTCTCGTTTGTCACATGCTGCATGCATTCCTCCGGCGTAATGATAGTGGCCATTGCTGTAGGTAGCTGAGGTACTTTTCAAGTTTTCTTTTTAAAAAACGGCCACAGTTGCGTCAGTCCGCCGCGCATCAGCTTGAGTGCTTTTGCTTTTTTTTGTATCCACAGGGAAAAGCCCAGTAAATTAAACTACTTTGCTGATTTATAGCGCGTGCATTATAGCAAACTGTGGATATAAATGGAACAAAGGGAAGCATTCGCGCATCCCTGCATGCCGCGGTCTAGTAAACACGACGTTGTCCAGCCTCTGCGTGCTCGCAAGATGACCACGGCAAAATGTGGCTTGAATGCTTCCTGGTAGCTCATAGGTGACCCTTAAGGTGCCATGCCAGTCCTTGTTTCTGCCACTGTGGGGGGTGAGGCCAGCAAAACTGAGGTGAATAACCCATTCCCAAGGCTACCAAGTTTTCTCCCAAGCACCTCTACGGCACTTTGTTGCTGCTCACATTGCTCCTGCACTCGAAGTGCGTCGAACAGACGAACAGGGAGGGGGGGGGGGTGAATTTTCTCGCGGGCTTCTCCAGTTAATGTCTTGGACACTCGCTTGCTTGATGCCCTGCTGTCTCGGACGTCCCCACTGTTGTGGCAGCTCAGTGCACGCAAGCTCCGGTGGCGCCTCTTTAAAACCTTGGGCTTGCGAGAGGACGAGTAGGTGCACAGCCGCCAGGATGTTACTACATGCTCCACTGCAACCCGCCTGGGCAATCGACGCTGCCTCACAATCGCCCCACTGTCCGTCTCAAACGTGAGGCACACAACATAGGGCCGGCCCCTTTTCTTCTGGGAGCGAAAGTAGCTGCTGAGCACATGGATGAGGCCCAACTTGCAAGAACAGAGAGAGCAAATAGCACTCAGGAAAGAACAGGACTAGTCCGCTACAGTTTATGGTAAAGGGACAGACTGTTGTATTGCGCGCCTTTGGGCCACGTGACATGTCGTCACCACACTCTCGGCCTCGGTTCCCCTCTCTGTGGTTATAAATACAGCTCGCCTACTAGCGAACCTCTCTTTTGTTTCACCCGTTTGTCACGATGGATTAAACCCATTCCGTTCCTGTAACGTTCGTGTGCCGCCCCCGTCTGTCGTCCTGGCATAAACACAACATAGAGCACAAAGCAGTGGCCGCAAGGAACAGACTCAAAATGACCAGATTTTGTGTCTTGCTTAACACTGTTGCAAGGGCAATATTTTATACCTCAAGCAGCAATGATGTCAAAATTGTCTTTGAAGTTCGAGCGTGCAAGTATCACTGCATGCTTTGTTAATGTATTTTCAAGAGAAGGAAGTTTCACATTTATAAACCTCACCGTGGGTAATGATACCAGTACCCCCATAATCGTGTTCGTCATAATTTAAGCAAGCAGTATTATGACTACCTGGAACTCACTTCCAAAACTTCTCAAGATAAACATGTAAACATTCGGGCTATGCCGATGACCCATCGAATTTTAAAAATTCTTTTAGTTCAGTGAGTTCGAGCTAACGAGGTTTTACTGTATTATCTTTTCGGGCACACTGAAAACATGCGCTTTAGAATCAAACACAACCACCCCACTGCCAAAAAAGGAAAAGCCAGACACACAAACAGATTTTTGCGGCAGAACATGCGAAACAAATGATGAAAACACAAAAAAATTCAAGGCGTATGTGCACTTTTGTAGTTGACTTCGCCGCAAAGCGCGATTGCTTTGCGGCAAACGCGCGGGCGGACGACCGTCGCAGAAAACGGCCGCAACCTTCCCGCAAACATCTTCGCCAAAAGTCATCCAGTGAATTCAATGTACAGCATTTCAAAATAACTAATCCACCACCCACTAGCGGCTCGGTCTGGCGATTGTTGCTTTCTCCTTCCAGGGTTACTGCAACAGGGTCCCCGCTACGCATTTACATGGTAAACAACGAGGAACAGAGGGCTATACCAGAGTGCTCATACCGGTTAACTCGCGTCAAGGAAAAAACAAACAAGGATTTACTTACTGCAAGTCGCAGGTGGTGGTCCGCACCGATAAAGGCGAGCAATAGGCCTTGGTGGATAGGATGCATGCCCTGCTCCGCTGCCGCTCGGATTGATATTTGGCGCGGCACCACGAGTGGTATAAGTCCTCAGACGCAGTCGGCAGCGCAGACAAGTCTTTCGTCCACAATCCGTGGTCGGTACCCGGAAAACGCCGTCTAGTTTGGGCCATACCGCGTTACGGTCATCTACTCTTCCACAGTAAACAATGGAAACTTCCCGATCGTCGCCCGTACCAATATGGCGGACGGTCTTGTTTACATCAGTGTTGCTAGACCACCAAGCAATTTCGCATAAGGTCTATTGGATTGGATTGCCAATTCAATCCAATGCCATCCAATTTAATCCAATCCAATCCAATGCTCCTCGCGCTTGCGCAGCACGGCCCCTCAAGATCCACGTGAAACTGCTCAACCTCGGCCAGTGTAGCTTACGCTACAACATATTAGCGAGTTTTAGCTGACCGTTTTTCACGGTCCGCTCCGCTCCGATAGCAAGCGGGAGCGCCACTGCGGGTGCGTGGCGCGCTTGGCCGCGAACGGCATTCGCTCCGGTTGCGGTGAGCATGCCGCCGATAACGGAGTGGACCGTCGGAAACGGTTAGCTAAAACTCTCTAATGTCACATTGTTTTTCGCAGCATTATTTTCAGAACAATTGGCGGAAACTTGCGCTTTTCCGCTCCCTTGCCTTTCATTGGTGCGGAGTCCTTGGCATCGCGCCGGTTGAGCTCCTGCATGGTTGCCGCTTGCTCGACGCCCTTGTCGGCCAGATAATTTCGGTCAACCACGGCCATCTCGGGTCGTACGATGTCTCCAATGCTCGCCATTTCCCTAGGGGGCGAACAGCGTCGAGCTGGTGCGTCTACGAGGCCGGCGGGCTAGGCGTGGTACCGCTACACTGTTAGAAAAAACCGTAAAATTACAGCGAACTTTACGCCACTGGAGCCGTAAACGCGCCGTAGGCGCTGCGAAACCGTACGTTCCCGCTTACGGTACCTGTACCGTATCTTCAAAATACGGACGTTCAGGCCTTCCGGCCCCTTATTTCTGCTTCATTCAATTATTAGCAGACATTTCCATAGCGTATAAGCAACGTACCCAGCATTTTCACTTTATTTCGGCAACATTCTCATCAAATTTCTCGTCTCTACGTTTCTTCTCGGCGCAACGTGACCGGAGCACCAAGCGGGAACCACGCGGCTGATCGCGGAGCGAGACACGCATGCGCAGACAGCCCAACGAAAATTTTTTTCGCGCCGTCCGTGCCGTTCGGAAGCTTGCGGGCTCCATGACAGCGAGGTTCGTCAACGGCGTATAGTTTCGAGATTTGTTTGACCGCTGCCAACGCTGGAACAACGAGACTGCTTCCACGAGACTGCTTCCACGGTAAGAAGTCTCCCGTGAACGTGGATGATTTAGAATTGTTTGGCTGGTGTAAGTTGTCCATGTCGCGAGCGTTTTAATGCCGCCGAACGGTTGACTGAAGGTCGCGAGCTAACCCTCGCGCAGGCAGCTTGGAGATGCGAGATTAGACTACATGTGGTCGCATCGCGTCCCTTGAGATAAGGAGCTGGGCGTTATAGTAAATAAGGTATACGCGGTCGCATTGCGTCTCTTGAGATAAAGAGCACGGTGTTACTGTAAATAAGGTATACGCAGCGTGTAAACAGCCAGTTGGCAACGAACAAAAGGCAGCTTAGTTTACTCGCGAGTGTAGTCTCTACGAGGCGAAATTAATTTAAAAATTGCGTTGTGGGCAGTTCTGATGCAGTAGTATGATATAGCGCGTTCTGTATTGCAGAAATATGCCATGCACTTTACGCAAGCTGCACGTTTTGTTCCCCCTGCTGCGTCCTGACTCAGCCTTCACCGCTAGGCATCTAGTGTATGCGGGAAAGCTGTAGCTGGGTTTGACGCAACGAAAAATGAGAGCGTAGGATGTTATGGGCCTTTTTTTTTTTTGCCTGGTGTTTAAGATCAAGTTAAACTACGCAATTTTTATCTAGACCAACTTCACGAAATAGATGTAACTTCAAAAAAATCTTTCTGAAAAATTTTTGAACAATGTCATTTCTGCTGGTAAGTATAGTAGTGTTGGATAACACTAATATGTATGATAATTTTATTACAGTGCTTGTTTTTCAGTGTTGGCTTTATGATTTTTATCATGCATAATTGTTTTATGGAACATGTAATTCTACTCAGGAGCCAAGACGTTCGCCGCGTCGCTTTATTTGTTCTAGGGGCGCAGCTCTTTTTGGGATGCAAGTGTGGAATAAAAATACCTGTCTTGAAATCTCGCTCACGTTAAAGATCCCCACCCCAATCATTAATTTGCTGCCCTCTATTACTATGCACCCATAGATTAGTTACTTCAACGTATTCAATCTCAACAATGAAACCTAATTACGTAAAAAGCAAATAGGATATCTTATGTAAAGCTTAATGCGACTTTGCAATTTATAAATGGGCAAGTTATGTTTGCAGTTCAGAATATGTTTGTAAGGATGGTTTGTGACGACACATGGTTTGTGACGACAGCGTGACGACAGATGGGGACAAGTGGAAAGACAAAAAGCATGCTATTATGTCTATTTATGATTTTATTTTATTGTAAAAATCCCACAACGAGAATGTAGCTGGCCACTCAAAAAAAAATCTAGAAACCCAGGCCTGCTTCAGAGCAATGTTAATCTGCATCGCGATCCCAAGCCGCATATTTCCTGATGACAACATAACATTTTGGTTCTTTTATGGCAAAATGCAAGGAGCACTTATTCATTTGTTATTGTCTATCTCAGTTTATTTCTGAAGCATGCTTGGGTTTCTAAGTTACATATTATTTTCCTGTGACAGTGCATGTGCTAAAAACATGATCTCTGAAATATATATACGTGTGTGATCTTTTTATGATAACATTTTCAAGTCAGACCATGTTCATGGCTGAAATACGCAGCGCATGAAGATTGAGATGGCGTTAAAGAGACCTCTTTCACTGAGCCTTTGTCATTATTCTGCATATTTCATTCATTTGACCCCTTGCACCCGGGTGGGGAACAGGGGGATCGCCGTGTGTTTCGTGGGTCTAAAGAAGGGAAGTTTCCCGGTGTCGGAAAAGAAGTTTTTAAGTGCCTTGATAGCACGCAAGACGGTGCGCTGTGGGCCGACAGCAAATGTGAGGCGGCAAGCAACTTTACTAAGGAGGGTATAGCTCCATGGCGAGTACGAACCCACTAGCATGTTGCGAATAAAAAAGAAATTTGATTACATAATTACCTACGTGTTTCCATGAAAATGGCAAGGCTCTGACAGTGCTTCTCTGAGCAACTTTATTGTATGAAATTTCGACCTTTAAAACTGTGGCAATTTTGTCCTGCATAATCAACCCTCCCCCCAAATTCACGCCGAATTTTCTGGAAAAAAAGTGGGTTCATTACGCGAGTAAGTACAGTATGCTCAATCACCTAAGAACAAAGGTTTTGTATAGTTCGAGTGGGTAAGCTCAAGCTAGGCATAAATGCCTTGCGTGTGAAAGAAAACTCCAATGGTAAATGCAATTTTGTGTTATTGAATGTTGATGCCATGTTATTATATGAACTCTTTAGGCTCACAGGTGTCAGCCTCAGGGGGAAGCTCTGCGGTGTGCCAAAAAAGGAAGTGGCCGAGCTGGTGTTGTTTATTCGGTCCTCCTCCAAGAGCGAGTGCGTTCTGGAGTGGGCCCTGAAGATGGAACAGCCTGGAACTAAGCTTGGCAAGGAAAATGCTAATTCAATCTGCCTGATCCCACTGCTGGTGTCCTACTTTGGTGATGACCTGGAGAAGATAATGCAGCTGCACGAGGTAAGAGTGCTCCCATGTCTTGTATTGTAGCTGTATATCTCTGTGCAGTGATGGTTCAGCTATACAAAACAAAGAAGGCAATGCATAGTACTTTTTTAAGTGTAACCTTTTAATGATATTTATCTGTTACAGCTAAAAGAGGGTGGAAGTGAGATGGGAGAAATTTCTTTTCCCAACTTTGGGTGTGAGGATTCCAATTAGCACAGCCGGTAAATAGTGGTACCTTCTGCTGCACCCTCCACGACAATCGAGAAAATTTTAATAAGTGCCAATCCATCAGGAATGCTTGGTAATTGTTTTAAGTAAATGAGTAAAACATTCTTTGCAGTAGAGCATTCTTTGTTTTCAGATCCACATTCATTCAGAGAGGTAAAAGTTGTTTTTTCTAACCAGTTTGCGGGCATTCTTTTTGCTCACCAAAATGGATGGGAAGGTGGGAATTGGGATTTCGGAGCTTCAGTTCCTTAGCCAATAACTGCACTTCGATATTGAAGCACTTTGGGTGATATATACCAAGTACAAATATTGTTATTGGTTCCTGTTGCATTGACGCAAGGCAAAAGTGCCTTGAATACTCTTCAGCTTGTTTTTTCCTGCATGCACAGAAAAATGCTGTTACACCAATAACAAAAAGATTTTCCATGTTTCTGTGTTAATACTGTCAGATAACTTTTGAAGTTTGTGAAATGCTGCAGCCAAGATGGTGTGGCAGAAATTCATTTCAACATAGGTGTTATAGATTCTACACTCTGGCATTCACCCAGGCTCGTAGCAGCATCTGACAGGTTGGCTTTAAGCAAAATGCTATGTGTTGCTGACGTCGTGCCATAAAACACCTCCCACTTTCTTTTCTGTCATGCTGTGCACTAGTGGCGTAGGCAGACCAATATTTCAGAGGTGTTATACACCAACAGGAAAAAAAAGGTGTGACTGCTCTGGTTGCCCAAACAATATACGTCATTTTTCTCTATGCATAAATTTTGGGGGGTATTCTGACATCACAACAGCTGCACCCCCCCCCCCCCAGGCTACACCCCTACTGGGCACTGTTTTAGATGAAACAGAAAAATGTGGGGGCTGATATCATGTAAGAAGTATAGGCATGTCTTAAAAAGCTGGGATGACTGAAATGCACCAGTCCTTGGGCACAAAAGTGAGATGTAGAGAAGAGAATAATTCTGGTACAAGAAGGAGTGGTTGATAAACGTTAACAAGCCTTCGAATGTTTAGAATGTGGCTAGCTGAATCCTCCAATGACCACATGCGGGCGTTTTCTTCACCACTCCCAAAACTTCGAGACTCCAGTAACACTAAAGAGAGGCCATTCGTTTCCACCTTAGCCAGGACCTAGGAACTGTTTCTTGGCTGCATGAAACCTCAGTACGACCATTGCTTACCTGTCCACCATTAGGACATTTGAGCTGACTCGGTCACTAGCAATAACCAACAACCTTGACCAGGCAACACTCTCACTCCAGGCCCTCATCTAAGCTTGCACCATGTACATCCCACAGATTGTGTAGTGGGAACTGTTAAAAGCTTTAGTCTAACTTGTTATTGGACATTTTAGGATGAAAGCTTTAGATATCTCTGTACCAAGCGCACACGGCGTGAAGTGCCAAAAAGTAATGGTACAAAAAAGTGGAAGCTGTGGGCAGAGCAAGTGCAAGCTGGTGATCACATACCAGAAAAGGGAAATAGCAGCGCAGGAGGAGGTTTGAAGGAGGGCTGGGAGGAGGAGGAATTGAACGTGCCTCAAGAAAGTGGAACACCAAAGGAGTGTGGGGGGGGGGGCTGCCACACGTTCTATACAAGCCGCCTTGAAGGGTAAATGTATGGACGGGGACTAACAAGGACGCTCCTGGCAATAGAGAGCGAGTGGAACGAGCTTTAGAAGATGCAATATATGTGACAGGGTGCAGCCGCAAATTTCAACAAGAGTTCAACAAAAGGCCCAAGTAGGCTTTCACATTCTTAAAAAGTTCACCCAATAATTTTTTCTGTTGCTTGTGAGGAATTCGTGTAGTTCGGCTCTCCCAATGCGTGGCTACTGCATTGCAGTCATATACAGTTACAAGTAGCGAGGACTTTCCTGCAGGACAGGGGCTATAACGTGTCACCGAAACATTATGCACAGGGATTGTAATTAATTTTTCTGCTTCCGGATGGCCTAACATCAACGTTGAGTGAAATGTGATGTGTGCGTTCTCACCTCTTACATGCATGACAATTAGTGGACCACCTGGAGTAAATTATAAGATGTCTGCATATCACCCAAGCTTTTGGCAGTGCTACACATGCTGCCTGCAATAATACGTACATAAATATACAGGTACATACAGTCTATGCTCGTTACAGCGGATCCGGCAACAACAGACTTTCGGTTACAACAGTCCATTTCTGTTGCTTTGTCTGGTCCCCATGCATTTTAAATGGAGTCCACTCCGCGCATAATGGACCCGGCTAGAGCAGACTATCGGCTACAGTAGACTAAATTTTAGGCGAAATTTTTCGACTGAATGTTTAAATCGGGCTTCCGCAGGGTCGGCATGCTTTTTCTTTGTTTAATTTGGCGAGAAAACCTATGTCTGGCAACATTGTTGGCAGCCGGGTAGTTGGCGTAGCGAAGTTAAACCAGTGCCAGTAGACTTGTCTTTTTTTTTGTGTGTTTGCGACCAGCGGCATGAGTGGCAGGGTAGCTGATTTCACTGTCGGATAAATTAAGCCCATTTAGCGCTGTCAAACATTGGGAAAAACAGGCCGACATCACGAGAAGTACAGGCCTGTCTAAGCAGACGGTCCGCTCGACCATCAAGAATGAGGCCGCTGCCGATAAACGCGACTCTGGTGAGATTGAATAACAGTGCTACGAGTGCGCGAAGTGGTGCACCTGGAGTTAAGTCTTCCCTTCGTCACAGTTTTTTTTATGTAATTAAGAATCCGGGTTCAGTGAAGGTCAGTATTTATTATTCCCATGCATGCATCAATCCCGTTTCGTTCGGTGAAAAAGGTAAGAAATGCCTCAGGGGGGTTGGTTCCCGTACATTGTATGCAATCTGCCGGTGGCCGTGCGCAGTCCAAATGGTCTAACTTTCTATTTCACAGCTGTCCATCATCAGATTATTTCATTACAGCTGTTTCAATGACCTGACTAAAATCATAAAAACTGTGGAAGCTGCTTTGGGGGAACGTCAGGCAGCGATTGGATTTGTCTGACGAATGGTTTCTGGAATTCTGCCTTGTCACGAAGGGATTCAAAGCGCCCTGCTAATTCTGATGGGCGCAACTGATTTTTGTAGCTGGTTAATAATTGCTCCTAGTTATATTCTTGCTTCATTTGTTCTGCTTCATGCATCTTTACAGACTTGACCGCATGCAGTAGGCCTTTTCCAAGTGCTGCTGCTAAGCTTTGGAAATGATGTTTAGGCGATTCTTTGCCCGTGGGCAAACACTGAGGTGCTGCAGGCGTGTAAAAACAAATGTTTGTACTATGTATATGCAATATCGGTCAAAGTACCCAATTTTGCACTCATAACTCCTCCCCTTCCCCTCCCGTGTCTGATACTGCATACTTCGGCTACAGCAGACGTTTTTCTGAGGATTAAAAAGGTCCGTTGTACCTGTAAAACAACAGAATAGATGAAAGGCCTCTGGATATTTGGAGACATCTTTAAAATTTGTTCTTATTGCCCTTCTGTTTTTTCATTGTGTATTAGGCATCAACAGAACTTATAGAAGAATTCCGGACCAGACTTCCTTGAATTGCCAATTATTGGAGCGCTGGGTAAGCTTTCCCAATTCATTTCCTTTTATCCCCTTTATTTTTTTGAAGGGTTTTGATAATTAGCTTTAAACTTGTTGAAACTTTGTATAAAATGTGATACATTTCAAGCCTCCAAGTTTGGCACAGGAAATTGCGGCATTAAAAATGGCTGGCATGAATTACATATATTGGCCAAGCATATACTCTGTTGGGTTGTAGGTTAGCCACCCGTCAATCAAAAAGAGGTTCAGGTAAATATTATGGCCACCTTGATTGTTAAGAGTATCGTATCGTGATCATCAATTTCAAAACGAGCAATGTGGGCATGCAGCACCATTGTTTTCATTGATTCAACTGGTGTTTGTATTCTGCCAGAAAAACGTCTTTTCTCTTTGCCAGATTACTCATTAAATTTTTTTTTTGTGTGTAGTAATACAATACTGATTTTCTGATAAAACACCATATTTCCCCACGCATATAACCCGCCCCTGCATATAATCTGCACCTCCACTTTGAGATGCCGAAAAAGAAAAAAAATATCCTCGCGTATTTCCCGGACATTTGATTCCCGGACTACTAAAGAAAACGCGTATATTTAGCAAGTACAATACACTGACTGCAAGCCGAAAGTCACAATTCGCCATCCTTGTGTTTTCTTCCTTGTATGTTTCGTGTAATCGAAGGCTTAGCCTGTGTTACACCACGCACATTGCCGTGAACCTGCACTAAAGGGAGAACCCCATGCATTATCTGCACCCTACTTTGCCACTAGAATTTGGGCATTTTTGGTGCGGGTTATACGTGCGAAAGAACGGTATCTATTTCAAATGTATTTTCCATCTGTTTTTGCTCTGTAAGGTGACCTACACATTAAGGTAAAAGAAAAAAAGCTTATGTGCACCTTTTCTCAAACTTTTCTAGGCCAATCCTAAGCCCTCTCGACCACAAAGGACTCAAAGAATCGGCTTTACCTTTAAATGTGACAAAAATATTTTATAACAGTAAGAAAGAAAGGTGTCTTGTCTATATATCCGACATAAAATATTTCAGCCTCGCCCGGTACACAAGCTTGTAAATTTTTTTGCAGCCTGTACACTTTTGGCTTGGCCTAGAAAATTTTGACAAAGACTGTGTGCTTCTGTTCTGTGAAATCTGCCTGACATTTGCTTTGCGCTGCACAATGTGGACATGTATGAGCCATGGTAGCAGTTCTAGTAGTTTTGAACGGTCTGGCCAATATATATAAATGTGTTAAAGCAAAGCATTTTTCTACCCGGTTTGTATTCTTCGATCCCTTAAGGCGCGGTCACACTTGGCTGACACGGCAGTGATGACAATGCGACGGCAACGTTTACGAGTCGCTGAACCATTGGCCAACTGCTCAGTTGCCAGACTACGTTGTTATACTACGCTGACGGTGACATAAACATGTTGGCCGATGGAAAGTGCACGTAGTGTAGTTGGCTTGCCGACCGAAGGCGCCAGCAAAACCGTTAGCCCGACCAGTCGCCTGACGCATCGTCGAGAATAGACCGAGAAGCGAAAACTGCGCCCCTACAACATTCGTGCCACAATGAATGCAGCTCTGTTTGGTTAGTTTCTGGAGTGTAATAAACTCAGTAACGTCCATGAAGCTCATGCAACTCAACACTAGCGCTAATGCGATCCGTAGTTTGGCTTTAGATGCTTCGGCCGTGTTCTTCGGCGACACCGCTCTCCCGAACTGCAAACTGCACATGTGTGTGCTATTGGCTCGCCTGTACAAAAAAAAATCAGTTTCATGCAGAAAAAAAGTTACGTAGGGTAATTTGGGTAATAACGGATAAATATTGGCCAAGGTTTTTATCGTAAAACGCAAAACCAAAGTACGGCAAGCACTATCCCTGCAGTGTGAAATCGCAGTCGCAGCCGGGCACACATATTTTCGTGAGCGCTTTCGCGAAGCAGTGGAGTTGATGGCGATAAGCTATTGTGGGGGCTTCGGGGAACATTGCTTTCAGTTTACCAGCCAGGAGTTCTGTAAACCAGCTAGTAAACACCGATGTACTATACGAAGGATGGACCTCCATCTAGTACACAGGCTAATTGGCAGCTGGTCGGCATTTGTGTTGGGGCACAGTGGTGTCATGCGTCGCGCCGCTCGCTCGCTCGCTCGACGTTGCGGGTTCAATTCCTGACGGGGTGGGTTTTTTTTTCGGTTTTTAAAGGAGCATGGTCTGTGTATCTAATTTTTGAATCATTTTCTGCGTGATTTTGAGAAGCAACTACCTTTGTTATGAAAAATTTCCTTCGAAACAGCGAGTGGCGTCTGGAGCCACAATTAAGCTTACTTTTCTTGCACCGCGTTTCTCAAAAATGCGGTACCATGGTGCACTGTAAAGCCTTCTCTATTAGAGGAGGTTAAATTTCCGCTGACGTACGTACTAATTTAGATGCATATTCTACGTGCTCAGAGGTCTTTTTGCCGGGGTTCATCAATAAAATCCGTATTATTACTGCCACGGCAGCAGCGAACACAGCTCTTTTATCTTTGTTTGTGATCTAACAAGAAGTTGAGAAGTACACACAGTACAAGCAGCGCATACGCGAGTACACACGAACGGCTTATGTCGCGGCAGTCGTGACACGATACTCTAAGTTTGACTAAAGAAAGAAAGAGATCCCCAGTGGAGAGGGTCGCCGTGCGGTCGTCGGCGTGGTGTGACGAGCGCGTCAGCCGACATCGTGCAGACACCGAGGCCCCGCCGATTTCTCGCTGACGCAGACGATTGGCCAACGGTCGGCGTCAACGTGGTGTGACATGGCTGCCGACAGCTCGCCGACACGGTGTTGGCCGATCAGATCGTCCGATGGTCAGGCTAGTGTGACTGCGCCTTTAACCGTTTTGTTTGTTGCCAGTAGTGCCACCGAGTTAAAAAATGCTTTCACATTAAAACAAGACAACTCCGAGTGCACTCGGCTCTTTTACAGTCTGTGAAGACAGATCAACCAGAGAGCTAGCTTGTCTTTAGCACCTGATGGCAACAGAAACAGTAATGCTTTATTTGCGTGCTTAGCAAATTAGCATCCTAGAATAAGCATGGAGAGGACAAGGATTTGTACTGGCACCTTGTTTTGCTATTACAACTCTGAGCCCGGAACTCTGATTCAGCGGATTTTGTTTTTTTTTTCTTTCAAAGTTCTCCATTATGATAAATGAAGTGTGAAGAGACTGCTCTATCACAAAAAAAGTGTAGAATGCTTGGGTCATGTTTTCAGTTTTTCAACTGATTTACATGCAATTTTAGCAGAAGTGTATGCTAAAGTGCCACTTCCCTTGCACAATCCTCTGAAATCGTTCTCACATTGGCTTGGACAACATGTTAGCAAGCCTGTATGGCTGAGTATGGCCAACTAGTTTTTACCTTTTGAAACTGTGCATAAAATAGCACGAACAGAGTACAGAACTTGGTTTTAGGAAGCAGATGCGACAGATACAAGTGCCAAATTGACAATACCTGTTTACCTTATCAGAAAACAAGATATTCTGGTGTAAGTGTTTTTGCCACGGCATGCCCAAGAGTGTGTCGATTGACTTGATCACCCCTTTTCTGGCTGCCTGAGGCAGTTCACTCCTCCTCTTGTCCTTGCAGCCCACGATGCTTCATTTATCCTCCTTCCTTCTGTTTCAAAGCAATTCTGCCTGGCTGTCGTGGCACGGGGCTAGCTCAGCTCAGAACAATTGGAACCTTGAGAAATGGTTTTCCATGTCCACCTAATTTCAATAATTAAAATCAAATTAGATTCTTGAGTGTATAGTTAACTTCACATTCGCAAGGAAAATCTAACTAGGTGCATGAATCACGTACGTCATGGTGGCATAGAAGGAGCCGAAACGTTTATTGAGAAAAAAAAAGAAAACACTTCATATAAATGCCTGTAACATATACAGTAGACTCTCGTTGAGACGAACTTGGTTATGACGAATTTTATGGGTAAAATGTCCACCTCTTTTGCTCTCTTGCCACATGCACAAACTTAGGCAAGCGTCTGCTTAAGACAAATTTTTAATAATATGAACAAATATTCATGGTTCCTTCGAATTCGCCTAAATGAGAGTTTGCTGGATATCGGGGGACCGTCTGAATTGTAATGTAGCATTTGGTGTTCAGATGTATTCTAATAACACTTGTCTGGGGGATGTTTATGGAGACTATCTGAGCGATTTAAACAAAAGAAAAAAGCAGCTGCTTCAAGCACTTTTGTATTATATATTTCCAGCTGTACAATTATGACTTCTTTGTCTTTCTCAGGCCAGACACTCTTTAACTGCAGCTGCCACGTGTTTGTCGACAGGGCACTTGTCGTGGAAAATATAAGCTTCCTGCTTGGGGTGGAGCTTCTTTTGGCTTTGTACTTCTGCCTGAACATCAAGTATCCCAGAGGGGTTGCTTCGACAATGGAGTTCATTCAAAGGTAGGTTGTTTTCTGTTTAGTTTAATACTCTGCTTATTGTTGGTGTAGTAGCTTCTGGTGGATCTGCCTTGCAGATAACAGCTGTATTTTGTTAAACTTGGCATCCTCATAAGCAGTGGTGCTGAGCAACATAGTCGTGATACCACCTACTTATACATCTGATGCGGCCAATCAAGTTAAACTGTGAAGACAAAATGCAACTGTGGGGAATCCAAATTATGTACTGCATTGACCCAATCACTACGAGGCCAATTTTAATGCAAACTTCCAACAACTAAGCTGAATAATAATGGCAAGAGATGTAGTAGTGGTATGTCACCTGCCACTTTCTTGCCGAGTCCATATGACATCTTGTTAGTGCCATAGCGGCTGCAGTCTAAAGCCATTGCCATGAAGCATGACTGTGGGATCGTAGTTGTGCGTCAGTTGTGTTGCAAGACATAATTCGAGTTGTAATGTGCAATTAGCACACCATTACCTCAATTTATAGTATTACTGCTATTACATCACTTCTGTGGTTTGTAACTGGAAATTTTAAGATCTTTCACTATTTTTGTCATTCTTCAGTTTAAAAAAAAAACATCTTTCAAGCATGGAATGTAGTTCAGCGAGCTACCTAAGGCTAGTTCTTTCTGACCCTTTAAGCAGCACTGTAGAGGGGCATGCGGTGTCTGAATGAAATATTTTATGCCACAAAATCAAGGAGAAAGTCAGTTCATTGCAGCAACTTGAAGAGAAGAAATGACAACTGCAGAATAAAAGTGCAGATTCAGCAGGTGTGTCTGTTACCGTATTATGCGGAATAGAGATCGAACTGGAATATAAGTCGACCTCCTGACCTTGTAGCCGAAAAATGCAAAACAAAAGAATTGGTACACGCTATTGGTTTATTGAGGCTACAACCTGTTTCATCTCAGATTACTCTTTGGGGTTGTCATCCATGGTGCAGACCAGGGAATTGCTTATGCAGCACTTTTTAAACACTCACAAGACCGCCTCATCGTGAAGCAAGCGCAAAGCATGGGAAAATCGTGTGCCCACCGTACTGATAGCCAGTCTGTGCAGGTGGCTAGCAAGCATCTCAGGGTATCCATTCATAGAGATGTCACACGGCGCTTGCAGACAAAAGTCGCCACTTTGTACAGAAGCACAAGTGCACATAGCAGCGCTTTTGAAACGAAGTCTTACGAGCATTGCATACAAAGAACTGCCCTTCAGCTAACACCAGTAGCACACTGTAGATGGCCTTCAGCGACACCAAACTGGTGCAAGCCAGACACATCATGAAAAACTTCCAAATTTTCGTTTAAATGCTGCTGTGAAATGGCACCACGTGCTTAAACTTATTTTGAGCGAGAAGGAAATGTATGCACACATTCACTGACAGCGAGAGAAGCAACAAAACAAAGATTGTGGTGCGTCCGAGTTGTTGAAGAAAAGTACTGTAGAAGTGCAACTTGCTGGGCCAGTTGGTGCATATCGAAAGAACGGGAACCAGCGAAAAAGACGCAAAACACGGGGAGGGACGAGACAACACAATGCCGGACTAGCAACTGAAATTTAATGAAGAAACCGACACACTCTCTGAACAACCAAGTCAACGCATGCGCCAACACGTACGTGTGAAACGAATGAAGATGCTGTTGTTACTAACTACCTCTACTTTCGTATCAACACCACTCAAGTTTGAACGAAGCCAATTCCTTTATCGCTGAGGATGATAGACGGTGCGCTAATGCAGTTGCCTTCCTGCTGTTGTCTTATGAAGAACGCCTCCAGTATTTCCCTCTCATTTTTAGTCCTGCCTTTTCCAAGGATCGTTACACTATCAAATAATTGTTCGCACTTGCACTGTCAACAGTGAAAGGCAAGGTGTCCAGCTCCTTGAGAACTAACTAACGCGCAATGCTCCTCCAGCCGCTCATTGACACATCAGCCGGTTTGGCCGATGACCTTCCCACACCTCAGCAGAATTTTATAGATGACACTGTGCTCACACTTAACGAATTTCTTGGCATGGTTTGTCTTACACGCGCATTTCTCTTTTCCCTTATTTCCAAAGCACGCGCACAGTCTGGAGAGTTTACACGGCGCGGAAAAGACCACTTGAACCCCGTGCTGCGAAGCAATTTTCTTTATGTTGTGCAACACTTTATGTATATACGGCATTACTTCAACCTTCCTTTTTTTCCTTCTTTTCATCTGGTCCCTGTGACTAAGAATTAGAGGGAAGTACTGCAGGACTAAGAATTAGAGGGAAGTACTGGCGGCGTTCTTCATAAGACAACAGCAGGAAGGCAACTGCATTAGCGCACCTGCGTTAGCGCACCTGCGTCTATCACCCTCAGCGACAAAGAAATCGGCTTCCTTCAAACTTGAGAGGTGTCGATACGAAAGTGGAGGTAGTTAGTAACAATAGCATTTTCATTCGTTCACGCGTACGTGTTGGCGCATGCGTTGACTTGGCTGTTCACAGAGTGTGTCGGTTTCTTCAATTAAATTTCAGCTGCTAGTCCAGCGTTGTGTTGTCTCGTCTCTCCTCGTGTTTTTCGTCCTTTTTCGCTGGTTTCCGTTCCTTCGTTGAAGAAAACCACCGGTAGTATAAAAAAATTAGAATATACAATTTGTAGGGAAGCATTTCAAAACGCGCCCTAGAAAAAATGTCGACTTGCGTGGAGCAGTTTGTCAGATATATAAAAAAATTTTAGTTTGCATTGTGCTCTTGCCATGCAGTGAAGCCCAACCTAAATTTCAAAATGTGCAATTTCTGGCGGTTCCCTGGAAGAAATCTGGTGGTTTGACATTAGCAGCGGCAGCAATTTGCCCCCACGTAACATAAAAACATCTTGTCAATGACCGACTTAGCATTTTCGGCCAGCAGAGTATTTGGGGCAAGCGCGCAATGCGGAAAAACATGCATGATGTTGAAAACAAAATGAAGTTGATGCTTGTTGACGCTCACCGTCAGTTATGATGTTCTGACTCGCTAATGTAGCCTTGCTTGCAGCAGTGAGGTGCAATGCGCTAGAATCGTGCCCTGCAAACTTTTGCTGTTGTGTGATAAAAAAAAGATCAGCATTACCAGCCTCCTCCATTGCAGTGCCACCTAAACTTTTTGAAAAGAAACAGTACAAAACGTATTGGAGACTGTCCGAATAGAGGGTTCAACTAAGAAACAACACTACACTCTGAAGATAGCCTCGTATGAAAATGAAACTGGCAGGCGGTGTGTAAGGCGGTTTGGAGCACTCTCCTCGTCGAAACTGATATCTGGTGACTGGGTGCTATCGTTTGACTTGCCTGGGAAGTTCTCATCACAGAAATTGGGTTAGGGTGGGTGAAATCAGGAACGGCAGGCTTTTTTCAAGGATTAGTAGCGGATGCTCAAGGCTTGAAGTTGGGTAACTGCGTGGCAGCGCCTATATGAATTTCGCCATGTAGAAATGAAAACGAAACAGTTGTAAACTGTTCGTTAATGGTCCTGTGGTAAGTGAAACTACAACACACCTTAGAACAACGTACACAGAGGGAATAAAACTACCTAAACAGACACTGCTTGACATTTTCCGCCAATTTCTGAGATTATTACTGTCAGAGTGCAAGCCTGACGATGGAAAATCGGCCCCTCATTCACCATTATAAAGAAAAACAAACGCTGATGCAGACTAATTACCAGTGGCACGTATTCTTCTTCAGTAGCGTTGACCACGCCCCTTTTCCACACCCAGGTAATGCAAACGCTTCTCAAAAATCACATTTTCATTGAAAAAATGAAAACGAAATGAATTTTGAAAGGGCATTTTCTGAGCTAACTCCAGATCGTTCCAGAAACGGCTGGAATGCTGTGAAAAGGGGCTCCCAAGGTATCTTTGAAACTGAACGGTTTTGAATAGGTGCGGTAAAGAAAGAATTAAGTCGCTGTGGTTAAGTCACTTAAGAAAGAGGCGTCACTGTGGTAATAAAAGAACAGGCTAAGCCAGCAAGGAATTTAATGTGTTGGCTGGACTGACTGTTATCTGTTTATTTTGTTTTAGGTACCTAGTTGGCATCACACCAAGTGAAGGTACCAAACAGGAGGAAGCGCGGCCCAAAGGAGCGGATTCAAAGGCCATGAAAGCCGCCGCAGAGCTTGAGACATTCAAGAAGAAATGGAGCAATGTGAGTTGCAGGCCTTTATAAGTTGTGTGGTGAACTGTATGTGTCTGTTCTGGAACTTATACCCCCCCCCCCTCCAAAAAAAAAAAAAAAAAGAAAGACTCCACAACCACGAGAACCCCACCCAGGGGGATATACACAGCCTCCCAAGAGGATACACAATATGGGGGGTGGTCGTTCTCCCCAGGAGGACAACGACAACCCCCTCAGGAGGATTTCGACACCCCCTCAAAATCAAAATTCTGGATTAACCCCTGCGTCTGTTCATATGACTGAAAGTACTACACCCAATAAGTATTCTTTTAATCTGGGTATATTTTAAAGGAGCCATGAAGAGAAAACACAACTTTGGTTCATTCAAAAGATTGCCTCGTTAGAATCATACTGACACCACTGCTAACGTAAACTTCGCTCAAATAAGCTATATATTTAGGAAAAAAAGGGAATGGCCATGCGACCCACTAGCTCATTTCCCGCAGCAGAACCTATGACGTCACATGTTACAGTTCTGGGATTTGCGGAGGGCGGCAAAAGCAAACTCAAATTAAGCAGAGCTTACAACCTTGCCGAACGAGCTATTTGTGCTTAAATGTAGGGCAAATTCTTTTCAAAGCCGTAAGAATGGTGGGAAAAACAGTGGAAGTTTCGGAAGCACACGTAAACAGAAGTGCCGATGTGTACTGCTGTTGGTACTGCGCGCGCTATGCTTGGTTTAGCTGCACAGGACTGCAGGGCTTTGGGGTTGTCTCAGACTACACTTGCCGACTGATGCAAGGAACGGTGTTTTACGTGAGCATATTTGTAGAGCGAGCACTATGTTTCACGAAGCAATTATTTTCTTCCTGAAGAAAACCAAGCCAGGTTTAAATACGGTCAAAAACAAACCAAAGGCCACGGAGAAAGAAATTCTTGCTCCGCGCCAAAGGCAGAAAACGGTATGCTACGGTATGGTGGCGCCATCTAGGTTCATTAACGGCAAACAAGGCCTCCCAATTGGCTGCAGAGCTATGGTCCCTAGAAATATCTTTCTAGGGACCATAGAAGAGCGTTCAATTCCTGTGAAGTCATTGCGGACCACGAGAACACTCGATTTAGTGGGAAAATTAAAATTTTAACTTAAATTAATCAATTTCTCAGTGAATAAAACATTCTTTGCATTTGGACAAACGCTGGGGGCACTATAAAACATTAAATCTTTCGAATAACACAAACTTGTATTTTGTCTTCATGGCTCCTTAAAGGGGAGACATGGATGGATCCTAAAACTATTCCTTTTATTTTTAAGTAAACTCTGTTAAACTTGTCACTCTTGCTGCTTCTTTTCCACTGATTTCAAATATTCCGTTATTTTTTTAGTTTGTCAATTAGCTCCTGAGATAATTAGAGGCAATTAACCATTTTTGGAGGAACAAGGGACAAAGCAGTGTTGGTCATAAAACTGTAATCTTTACATTTTCCAACATTATGAACCCTGGTGAGTGCAATAAGAGAATCAGTTTTTTGGTGCATCGCTTGGAACTAATTTTAAAGCCCATTAAACTTCAGTGTTTGAAATGGGCACTCAAAATGGTTCCTTGCCACTGGTGCCACCAAGGTGTAAAGAAATCAGTGGGGGAAAGCAGCAAGTCTTAAAAATTTCACAAAGTTTACTTCAAAATTAAAAAAATTTTTTTAAGAGCAGTGTCCCCCCTTAAAGATATATCCTGTACTGTACTAATCTGACTTGTCATGACTTACTTATCATGACTTTGACTTACCCGTACGTTCTTACAGGTAAATCTGGCATATAATTTGAAATTCCACTTGCTTTTTGCCCCAGTCATTTGGGCATAACTTGCTTTCCCTTGGTTTAGAATTGCTCCTTAGGGTGTTTTACTCCACATAGTAATGAGCAATTCTTGCCATTTTCAGCAAACTGCATACAAATTACAGTATCCCTTTTCACAATGTAACATGTCACAGTGTAACATGGCACACTGATAATGGAAAAGACAAAAGCAGCTGGTACTGTCATTATTTGGATATATTACAAGACACGAATACATTGATAAGAACGGCCATTGAAGAATCTCAAAGGCGAATGTCAAAGGTGATTCTCAAAGGCAAGACAGGCACACTCAAGTTAATCTTTATACCATAATTTCATGGTATAAAGATGCTGCACCCTTACAAGTGAGAATCTTCTTTCCCTGCTTCCTCTGTCACCTCCGCGTGCCGTCATGCCGAGGTTCTCATTCTTATGCACGCGCTATCTCCCGCAGACGGGCGGCAATTTCAATACATTTCGAAAACAGAGCAAAATGTACTCGTACAATTATTAGCCCAAGCCGTTCACGAGGTAGTGTCTACTTTTCTGTGAGAGACTAATCAATCCTTTTTGGTGGTAATGATGGTAAATTACTGGAAGCTATCATTTGTAAGTACGGTGGCCTCTGCACTAAAAAAATGCAGACACATCTGGTAGCTTGTTATAATCAAAGGTATGTTTTAAAGGTATATCAGCTTTTTTTGGCCCTATTTTTTATGTACCATTTCATGGACGTCCTCAAATATACAAAATAGGTCTACGGCATGCATTTTCACCCAGTTTTAATGAAGTATGAAATTAATATTTTATTGGTAATGGCTTTGGTAATTGTCCAGGCTTTGGTAATCTCCCAAATAAAAATACTTCCTTGTTTTTGTTTTCAGCTGCTCTGCTAAACTAGTTTCTGGACCGTCCACTGGACAACTGGACCATCTGATCCAGAAATGTTCGTCATGCAAGCCCGTCAAGTGATACGAGACAAGTTGCAAGTTGCAAGTCCAGAATGATGTATTATACAGTTCTCAATATAGCCTCAAAAGTACCCTTGTTGCTGTCAGTCTTGCCAATCTATGTCGATTTGTGTCATAAACAACACAAATTCTGTACACCAAATATGTTTCATTGCAGCAAAGTGGTGGGTGGAAATTGTTAACAGATTCAGTGCGCATGCTTGAAGTTACATGCTAACTGCAGAATTTCTTCTCTTCTCTATTGTGTTTTAGTAGCGTATTCAAAAATAGTACCACATGTGCCTCTTAAGAGTTAATTGCACTGAGAAAGCTAAATGAATCTGGAACAAAGTCAAACGGGTCAAGAAAATGCAGTATTTATTAAGGGTACCAGTGATTGTGATTAAACTTCAAACCATTAATGAAATACTAAACAGATTAACGATGATAAATGAGCATCTCTTTAAAAGTTTTTTCTGAACTTCTGCACTGCTGTGCTTGTGCTCTTAAGTTTACGCAAAGGTCACATTATGTAGTCTATCTTGTTTGACAGTAAGAATGCCAGTGGTACCTGCTTATTTAGAAAATGAAACAATTTTTCCTATGAGAAACTGTAGCCATTTCAAATGGCCGTGGCTAACTAGTGACATTCCCAAAGGCAAATTTTTTTTGTTTTCTATATAAGCAAGTTTTGTGCCAAACAGAATAGACCGCATAATGTGACTATCGCGTAAGGTTAGAGTGCAAATGCAGAAGTGGTTTGTTCAAAAACACTTTTATAGGCGGTCATTTTTTGCCGTAACCCTGCTACTGCTGCGACCGTTGCGATACAGTTAGCATGCTTTACGGTTCAAATTCATCCGGTAAATGCCGTATTGATCTTTTACAGTTACTCTTGTGAAAGTGCATGACGGCGTCAAACCGTAACGGAAAATAATGGTTTTTTTTCCATAAAAATGCAGTACGGTTTTGCATCATCAAACAAAACTTACGGTTTCTGCACTGCACAAGTGTGCTACAGTTCCTGTTCCATTGAACAGAACTTACGGTTTCTGCACTGCACAAGTGTGCTACAGTTTCTGTTCCGTTGAACAGAACTTACGGTTTCTGCACTGCACAAGTGTGCTACAGTTCCTGTTCCGTTGGACAAAACTTACGGTTTCTGCACTGCACAAGTGTGCTACAGTTCCTGTTCCGTTGGACAAAACTTACGGTTTCTGCACTGCACAAGTGTGCTACAGTTCCTGTTCCGTTGGACAAAATTACGGTTTCTGTTGCGTATTCTGGGCTAACAGTGAAAATGCCGTAAAAGGAAGGAACGGTTAAATTAGCGCAACGCATAAATACGAATACATGCCGGCATCAAGAGTTAGCGGTCATTATTACCGTAGATTTACGGGAAAATTTTTAACAGTGTACGACTGGCGAGGCTTAGCTCACCCGTCGGTGTGGCACAGTCTGCTTGTGGCAATAAATTGTATTCCTAAATTGCATGGCATAAAAGGTTAACTGGTCATGTCCAGTGAGTCCTTGCACCTTGCCTGTTCACTTGGTACCACGTACTCATTACTGCTTGACAAACGAAGTTCGTTCATTTAAAGCGTAGGCCCCGCACGGGGCACCTTGATTATTCATGGTGACGGTGAGCAGCGACACCGCGGACCCCGAGCTGCCATACATAAGCTGTGTCCAACCGTGGCGAGGTGAAGGGCAGAAACCGCAAACAGTGGCCGTCGGAGCATTGGTCAAGCTCCGGCCTTCCCTGTCTGTCTAACAGGCAGGGAGCTCCGGGACCTCTTTAACTACCAGAGTAACGCCAAAGGAGAAAGTACCCCTGTTCCCTGCTTTATACTATGGCGCATGGTATTTTTGAAAACCCCTTTCCAAACTGATCGGTTCCCGAAAAGGGTCTGCACCGAAGCAACTAAGTTACTGTCCAACAGCCAAATATTTTGTGCACCACAGAACTCCTCCAAATTTCTTGTGATTCACTCTCTTGAAGCTGAAATTGCCCTCACCAGCAAGTCCGTGCTCAGAGTGGCACGATTCCTTGAATCCGTTGTCGGTAGCAATTATAAGGCGAAGAAACTGCCGTCAGGTGATGTACTTGTCGAAGTATACACCAAGGACCAGTCAGAAAAACTTCTAAACCAGACTAACATGTGTGACTTCAAAGTAGCCGTCTCAGCACACTGCACCCTGAACACTTCGCAGGGGGTCATTTCTAAAATAGAACTATTGAATGAAACAGAGCAATATCTTCTTGAAGGCCTGCATGGCAAAGGTGTACCAGCTGTAAAGCGAATTACTATGTGACGCGACGGCAAATAAATCAAGAGTAAACATGTTATCCTAACCTTTGACAGAAGCTCTCTGCAAACCATCAATGGTGCTTTCATTCGCTGTCAGGTTCACCCTTCGGTTCTTGCGCTTCGGCTCTTGCGCCCCCTTCTGCTCTTGCACTTTGCCGTGACTTCTTGCTTACTGCCGAAACTTGAACTCTTTTTGTTGCCGGCCTTTTTCGTTTATGCTGCCGTATTGATCTCCGGACAGAATTCGACGCACAGCCAGGCAGGATGGTAGGTACTGCAGCGTGAGCGAGTGACAGCTGCACGCGTGCAAGTCGCAATTCAGATGCATATTATCAGCGAAAAAACAGACAGGGACGAAGAAAGAAGCAGACGGGACACTCGCTAGACTTCAACTGAAAAGTTTACACAAGAAACACGTAATATATGAAAATGCCAACAGACAAGGATGATAGACCTTGCAAGTGATAAAAACAAACAAAAGAGATAAAACCGTCCACAATCTTAAATGCGTATGACCCACACAACCAAATTACATCCCGCGCAAGCGGCCTTGCAAAAAATTCAGCTCTTTTGCCGTCAGAGCGATGGAAGGCTTACTGATACAGTTAACTGCCTCCTTTTGAATATAGAAAGCCTCAGAAATTTCGCGCTTTGCTTGGTCGCGCCCGCTATCTAAGACACGTGTAGCGCCAAATGCTGGAACACAACCAGGACACCGTTTACAATGGTCGGCCAAGTGGCCCCCCCCCCCCCCCCCCAGCAAGCGATGAAACTGCAGCCCGATGCTCCCTCAGACGGTCATTTATACATCGCCCCGTCTGCCCTACATAGCATTTGCCGCAGGGCAAGGGAATGCTGTAAACAACGCCAGTTCTGCAGGGAACAAACCTGGTGGCATGCTTTATTGTGCAGCCTTGCCTCTTATCTTCATTGACAGCTGGGCACATCCGCAACAGCTTCCCAGGGGCAGTAGCCAGTACATTTACACCGCATTTTTTGCCCACTTTTTTCAAGCGGTGTGTGAGCTGATGAACATATGGTACTGCTACCCTCCGCAACCTAGGCTGGCTGTCGGCGTCTCCTTTTGGAGAACTAGTACCCGCCTTAACCTTTTTGATGAGGCTTTCAGCCACAGAGGCAACCAGTTCACGGGGGAACCCAGAACATGTCAGGCGCGCCACCTGCGCGTCCATACTTTCAGCAACCCTGTGGCGGCATGACTTGTCCAGGGAGCCGCGCAGACAGTTCATCGCTATATCCCAGGCGAAAAAAACAATTGGAGGGCCATTTGGACCTGCCGAAAACACAATTGGTCCAAATGGAACCATTTGAAAATGCAAATGGTTCCATTTGGCCCAATCGTGTTTTCGACAATTCCAATTGGGCCTCCAATTGTTTTTTTCGCCTGGGATACCGCGCTTGACCACCTTTGAATGCGCCGAACCGTAATTCAAAATCTGCTTTTTTGATCGAGGTTGGTATGCCCAGCAAATGTGCTTATCACGCAATTGTAGGTTCACATCTAAAAACTGTATACTGCCATTCACTGGCAACTCATGAGTGAACCTTAAGCCCTTTGAGCTATTCATAAAAATTTTTAACACTCGTTCTACCACAAGCTGTCTGTCCCGACTACTGTCCCCTTTTACAAAAACAATGAAGTCGTCAACGTATCTAAAACATTTCACAATATCACGGTCAAAGCACGCTTCAATACGTTTGTCACAGGAGGCTAAAAATATTTCGCAAAGCAAAGGGGCAATGCACGAACCAATGCACACACCCTCCTTCTGCACAAAGTACCTGTCCTTAAAGGAGACAAATGTGGAATCGAGGTAGAAGGTTAAAAGGATCATAAAATCATCAATGGACAACCCGCTAGCATTCTGGAAGGCGATTGGTCCACTTTCTTCAATTAAAGCCCTCACTGTGTCAACCATTTCCCTTTGAGGCACACTGTAAAACAAATCCTCAACGTCTATAGAAAAGGCAAAATCGGCTCCAGTGCTGTCCGATTGTGTTAAAAAATCCACTAACTCAAGCGAATTCCGGATACGAAACGGATCTGCGAAGGAGAGCCTGTTTAAATGCTTTTGAAGAAATTTAGACAAAACACCCTGCCACGACCCTTTCTCAGAAACAATGGCCCTTAGGGGCAAGCCTTCTTTGTGTGTCTTAACGGAAAAGAATAGTTTTAAACAGTCCAACTTAGCATTCACTATGCCTTTTTGTAGAGGAGGCAGGTTCACTTTTTCGCACAGGTAGGCTGCGTCTTTTTTAACATGGGTCTTTCGCCGGTTGAAAACGACAAAGTTCTTATCCAAAGCTTGACTAGCTTTTTCCTCGTACACTGAAACAGGCATAACAACAAAACCACCTTCTTTATCAGCTGTGAGCAAGGCCAGTTGTTCATCTCGCAAGAAGTCAATTGCCCTTTTGACACACAACGGTTTACTTTTTGTTCCAAGTTTCTTAGCAGAAAGGCAATCAACGCCTTCAGAGATACACCGTTCTTTTTCTTCGTGCACCGCTTCATGGGCGACTTTCCTGACCATTGCGACATGACCAACTGGACCTTCATTAGGCTCAACACAGTATTTAGGAGCACAACTTAAAACATCCTTAACAAAACCAGGCAGCTCATTTTTCGCAACCCTTGCGAAAAGTCCCTTGCGAAAAATGAGCTGCCTGGTTTTGTTAATGATGTTTTAAGTTGTGGTCCTAAATACTGTGTTGAGCCTAATGAAGGTCCAGTTGGAAGGTCCAGCGCTGCGGGATATGGGCAGAGTAGCACGGTGCCGCGCTCTTGCTGATTACGGGATCACTTCCTGAGTCGCAGCAGCTATGCGCCGTGACCAAGAAGGCTGCAGTTCGCGCTGCGCACAAATTCTTTCTTTTCTGATTTATTTTAAACTTCTTGTGCTGTGTGGATAACCTAAAAATTCCAGTCTCAGCAATGTTAGCATCATCATTGCCTCGTAACTTAGTATGCCCTATGCTAATTAGCATAAATTATTCGTCTAACCTAAACTACATTACAATTTTTTATGGTTATGCTGTTTTCTCTTTTGAGAAATAATGTTCTACTTCCAACGTACACAAGTTTGACGGAATTGCTTTACTAACGGTCACTTTTTTATGATTAATAGGTGCAATAATTAAATAAGTAAATACCGGTGTCAGGCGAGCAATCCCATTGAATTCTTACGAGATGAGCGATATGTTACCATCAAAATGAAGAACAAACCTAATAATCGTCATTAATTGTCCAAGTAACAATACAGCTAAATTTATGTAGCAATACAGTTATACTAAATGCTGCCTTAACAGTGTCACACATCTAAGCCATGCATGCCGCCTATGAAAAGAGCTATGTGACGGTGTGCATGCAAATAGATCGAAATTCATTTTAACATTAAAACGCCGTTTTTCGCAAACACTACACCTGACCATTGCTTTCCATTGGTGCTTCATTTAGCTGAGACTCTAAGCTCGCAATCACTGTAAGCATTAACGTCTGAAACATTAAAAAAAACTGCCGAATACGGCACCGTAAGACTAGAAATTTCTGATCCACTTCAGTAAAAGTAAACATACATGAAATATAAGACGAAGAGCTGCAAGATGTCCACGCAGTTTTTTATAGTTTTGTATAAATGCACTACGAAATGGATTTGCTCGTATCACATAATCAAGCTGATTCGCGTGTCAACAGTAGTGTAAGCTATGTATACACCTCGAGCTTACCACTTTAGCTCGCTTGCCAGAGGTAGTTAGCCATACAACGTGCACGCTTGGAACTCCCAACAAGAAGATTTGGCTCTATATGCATATCGAGTTGTAATACCCAACTTGTTTCTTACCCCATCAGATGCCAGTTGCGAAGGCCCTAAAGGAAACGGAGCAGAGTAATAAACGTCATCAGTAGTTGTAGTCGTAAATTTTGTGACGAAGCAGACGATCTCCATACAGCTGGCGTCATTTTTGTTCTTTGTTTACCAAAGCGTGCTGCTATGAAACGCAAGTATACTAAATACATTGGATACACAAACAATATGGATTTTGTACTTTATTTTTTACGGAGAATGCGTCGTCTACGTACACGGAGAAGCACATACAACGGCAGATTTACTTGATACAGGAGTTGCGAAACTCCCCATAGGTGCCATAGGCCCCATGCATCAAAAAGTGGCCCTACGATTGGACCACTGTTTTGAATTTTCCCGTACGCTGGCGACATCTATTGCTGACAAAATAACTATACAACGCGGTTTGCCGCTCGACGACCTGGGCGAAAAATGGTATTTGGGTGCTTACGAAAATTCGTTGTGCCGAAGAAGCCCAACGTGTACAACCACGCAAGCGTTTTATATGCATTTGAACCGAGACCATTAAAAAAATGTGACCGTGTGTCAGCAAAATGCGTTGCCGCCTGCGCATTGTCGTCTGCTGTGCGTGATGGGTGGTCTTCCGGCGGCAAAAAAAAAGTTAAGAATTCGCTTCGACGGCTTCACGCAAGAGATAAAAAATTATTTAGAGCCACTTTATCAGTTACTGGATTAGTTGTGGCGTTCAGTGTGATGTAGGCTGAGCTAGAACTGCAAATTTAGTACTTCAGGTCGGACCTATGTTGTCCCGAAGTGCCCGCGAAAGCGCCAATTGGTCGAGGCAGTAGCGCAGATGCAGAAACTATCGCAACAAGAAACCGCACTTAAATAAAGAATGAATAACTTAGTAAATTACAAAAATAAGCAGTTATGTATTTTTAAAATAAATTTTAAAGTTAAATTGTCAGTTTGAATAATTACTGTGTTTTTTGGATAGTGCGTGCGGTGGCCGCGGTGGCGCCACCATACATACGATCCAAAGCAGGGGGTTTGGAGCCCTTGCACTCTACGAGTGGATTCTTGGTCTTTACAGTCATTACTATTTATATCGCCTTATAAGGAGGCCAAATGGTGGGGAGAATGGCACCGTGTAACCTACAGAACAATAAGTGCACCGTTATTTAAATCCGTAATAGCCTGTTTTTTGGTCAATTTCTGAATACTTGTGTATTTCGGCTCAGTTTTGTGTTTTTCTGTGTAAAGTATACTCTATAATCTTTGATAATTTGCTTTATTTTGAAGTGCACAGCCATAAATGTTTTACTTTGCCATGAGATTTCAAAGTACACTCTATTGTTTTGGCCACTGCCCTCTGCAATGACTTGGTGTTTGGGCGTTTATGAAAAAAGCAAATGAAAAAATAAATAAATTAACTAGCCGATCCTTGGTTGCTGTACAAAATATAAACTACTTATTGATTCGGTTCACGGTCTTGTGTGTATGTGCGATCCGGGTGTATATTTTCGTACAATTTTTAAGCAAGTGCTATTACTTTTGTTACTATTTTGCGAATTTGCTCTCTGTTTACTGACGAAATACAGGTTTCTGCCGTAACTTGAAAAGGCCATTCAACTCATCACAAAATATGTTGGCATGTCATAATCAGGTTTTCTCAATTTTTCCAATATTTTATTGTCGTGAACCCAGCCCTTTATTACTTGATGGCAAACATTTTTGCAGATTCAAAAAATGTAAATGGTTCGGCACAGTGACGGGAAACCACTGTTACTCAGTGCCCAGAACGCTTATTTTGCGTTTCTGACAGTCAAAAACTCTTGCTAAATGTGATAGTCTCCTTCCACTGTCGGAATTTGTATTAGAAATTTAAAGTAACGCATGCATCTTTTTCTGGTGTAACAGGTCAGAGTGTTATCTTTTTTAGTGACTGCGTGAATCCCCTTATTCCACACGTCTCAATTCCTATGGATACATAACATCGAAACTCCATAATTTATCATTTTCAGCACACTAGCGGAATGTTTATAAAGTGTTAGGGAAACTGATACGAAGGGTTCGATTCCTGGATTTTGTATGAACGCTAGAAACCATTAGAAGGTTCTTTTCTAAAAAAAGCAATCGGATGAACCATGTAGGATATGACCCGAAAAACTGCAAAATATTAAGAATTGCCTCTTAAATATTGTTTCGGTTATTTATCGCTTAAGCAAGGAAAAATTTGCCATATAGAATGCGATTCTTCTAAGCGTAGCCCTTTCAATATCAGTTTGAGAGGCAATATTTTATAAGGACTAAGTTCTAAGGTTAACGAAATGCCTGTAAGAGAAACTGAGCATCACCATATCAATGCGGCTTGCAAAAAGAACCATGTAAATAATGTCTAAAGCTTTATTTTGAATACGTGGCAGCCACTTTCTTTTCTAAATATAGGGTCATTGCTATGAGATTCCAGCAATGATGAGTTGCATTTCAAAGTAATGAGTACTGCTTACGTATTTATTTTTGTTTATTGTAGACCTGTTCATTCGCCACCACCGTGACTCTCAATTGGCAGTACGCCTTCGAATACTTTACTCCAGCCGGGCATGGTACAGGCACGGAGTTCCACGCGACTTCTTTTGGCGTTCACACCCTGGCTAACCCAACAAAACGACTCCTGACACCGGACATTAACAAGTTGACCTACGCATTAACGGGCACTTATTATCAAGTATTGTGCATGACCTTACCACACGAGAACTCATGAGATGTTTCCGAGAACGAAAGCCCAATCTCGGTATTGACACACGAAAACACTTTGTGAACAAAGGCACAAGGATAATAAAGTCCAATAAAGTATTTTCCCCCTCACAAAGAAATGGATACAAACTGCTGTCTTCTTCAGCAATCCATGCATTGTCCTTCGAGCCTAAAAATACCGCACAGTTCTTAAACAAATTTTTCAACAGTTTTCCCATCTGATCCATCTGGATCAAAACGGACACAAGCGGCCAAATACACTTCGCGAAGGTTTTTCCCTGTTCTGAATTGGTCACCCTCTAACTTCCTGGTGTTACAGGAGATATATACATTTGTCACTGTGTGAAGTCACATCTTTCTTACACTCTTTTATCGAATTTTCGGGACATATATTTTCGGTCTCGTAAATGCACTGTTTTCCGGTAGTATTACTTAAAAAAACGCGAAGTGCAAAATCTGGCGGCCCAAATATGCACCCCTGCAGTGCAAACGAAGATTAAAAACTGCTTTTTTCCAAACCGAAACTGAAGAGGAGGGCGGCCATTACGGCCAGGCGGAAGTGACGCGGCAGTCAGGATTCGAGTGGGCGCGGCCGGCGGATTCGCCCACGGCTGCCTGCGAGAAGACGGCGCGCATTCGATGAGTTTTGGGTCGTCCGTTTCTTCAAAAGCTCGAAACATGCGCGAAAAGGGGTGGGAAGTCTGTGCTACCGTTATTACTTCACCGCGAGCGGATGAAACGCGTCTATATATCGTCCGGTAAAAGGTAATACGCATCGTGAGGCGTCGTGGTGAAGCTGATCGAGCACTAGGGAAAGGTACGCAAACAGCAGTGTTGAGAGATAGAAAGCAGGTCAAATGGGTGCTACGAATATGCGCGCTCGCACGGGTAATATTGGCTGGGCTGATTGAACCACCCTGCATTAATGAGAGAAGAAAAGCAAAACTACCGTCGGAGGAAAGCGCCGACACCGGCCGGCTAACGCGTACGACGATCGGTTTGAGCGCGTATTACCCAAGGATCCTTGATATTACCTACGTTGAAATGTATATTCTGTTACCATTTTTGTTTACATGGGAAGTTTTATTTCTGCTAGCAAGGTGGCCGCGCAGGTCTTTAGTGTAATAAGGGTGTCCTTTTATATGCAAATCATGCAGACTCAAAAGCTGGCATGGCATACAGCATAGGTGCCTGCAACCGAGAGAATAAACACAGGATACTCAAGCAAAGTAACATGGGTGACTCATTTATTTGCCAGTTTCGTTGGCTATCCCTTTAGCGTAGCAACGCAATTCCTGCTGGCGTCCCGCGAATGAAGTTCTGGCCACAGCTGCCAAGAAAGCGACCTGGACGAGGCTTTCTTCACCCTTCCTTCGGCGGCTAGGCGTGCGGGGCTGCAAAAAAAAACACACCAGACAGAGAGAGAAACCAAAGGGTTTGGGGAGGGGGATTATGACAACAGTATAAACACCAGCACGGTACTACTGCATGCGTGTAAAACATCATGATTTTTTTCTCTTGATACTTGCCTAAACGGTATACCGACAGAACAGCACGCGACGAAAGGGCACGCGACAGAAGAGCACCGCCATAACAGGACGCGTCGTCAAAAGAGCACGCGACAAACAGCACGCGACAGAACAGCACAGCGTCAGAAGGGCACAGTGTCAAAAGCGCACACGACAGAAAAGCGCAGCGACAAAATAGCACAGCGACAAAAGCGCACACGACAAAATAGCACGGCGACAAAACAGCACACGACTAAACAGCACACTGCAAGGGCACAGCCCTGAAACAGTTGGGTGCGGTGGCGTAGCTAGGTAGTCTGACGTAGTGCACTGGCGGGGCAGGCTCGGGCCGGGTAGCACTCATTTTCTCGGGCCCGGGCCGGGCTCGGGCTTGAACTAAAATTTTCGGGCCGTGCCAGCCCAAGCCGCCCTGGCCATCCCTGAGGCCCGGCAATCCTGTGCCGCAAATTATAAATTGTTGACAACAAAAATATTTTTGTTGATGTTTCAGGTTAAGTGAGAACAAAAAGAAGCGAAGTGTAAATTCATTACGGCGCTGTTAAAAGACATGATAAAAGGCGATTCCGCTTAGAAAGCCTTTACATCAATAAAAAAATATCTGGGACCCATCAGCATAGTGGGAGAGAGTGGGCCAGAAAATGATGGCACTCTAACCACAGTACAACACGATTGTCTTTTCCCTTTTCTTTTCAAACAAACACAAACAGAACAAACGTGACCTGGACTTTGGATTATGTGCAGAGTTTGAAGGACCAATTTTTGAAGGAGAGCCCATGATTTCTTCCGGGAAAAATTTTTTCAAACCCATGAAAAGAGGCAAAAAAGAACAGAAGTGCCAATAAAATATTGCTGCCAACGTAACTAGAGGAAAATACTAAAATGAAGTGGTGAAACCGGACGCATCGTCAGCTCAAATTTCAGCAAGTAATGGAACAGCGAAAGCTGCAATATCTGCTGAGGAATTTCAATATTGCAAAAAATTATCCACTTGTTCCGAATCATTTAAAGTATCCTCGGTGTCTCTTTATTTCGAAGACTCGCAAACGAAGTGGCAATTGGAGTTAATGACTACTAAAAGAACAGTTTCTAAGTGAGGATATTGAAGTTGTACAAAGTTCGGTCCACGTTTAATGGAAATTTAAATCCACATTAGTCGTATTCGCTTTGTGCTTGCGCTTTTTAAGCTAACAGCAAACTTCTTCGAGTTCATGTTTATAGCCTGTCGGACTAGGGAGGGCATTTAACAAGTCTGGCGGGCTCGGGCTTAATTTATTAAATTCTGCCGGGCTCGGGTCTGGCTCGGGCCCTCATTTTAGAAGTTTGCCGGGCCAGGACCGTGTCTCTATCGGGCAGGTTCGGGCCGGGCCTAGAAATTGCGGCCCGGGTAGTTCTCTAGTTAGGGCACAGCTCGGGCCCGGGACGGTCCAAAAGGACGTGCCCGGCCCGGCCCACGGGACGTGCTCGGGCCGGGCAGCGCGCATTGTCTCGGGCCCGGGCGAGGCTTGGGCTTGAACAAAAACACTTTTTGGGCCGAGCCGGCCCGGGCAGACCCTGAATACAGGCAGTCGTCCGCAAATTGAGAATGTTGACAACAAAAAATTCGGCTCATTGATCATTTGGGTGAAATGAAAACAAAAAAAGCGAAGTGCTGTCCGTCTGTCACCGTGGCGATGCTAAAAAATTACAAAATGACGTATTGCACTCAGAAAGCCTTTAAGCCAACAAAAGAAAACGTATGGGCTTCATCAGCATAGTGGGAGAGAACGGGTCAGAAAACGAGAGCACTCTGGTAGTAGAGTACATGATCGTCTCTTTCCTGTGTTTTTCAAACTAAAAAAAAAGAAGAAATGTGACCTGGACATTGCACTTTGTGCAGACCATAACACCAAAGATTAGCTAACGTACCCTTGTGTCTTTCTTAAAGCTTTTTATACACATACCTTTTTGCCCATAAAGCGACTTTTTGAGTAGAAAACTTTGTGAGCATGGGAGGAACTTAGGTTGGATAGACACCTGGTGCAAACCGACAACGAACCTTGGAAAATTAAATTGAGAGAAGTACAAGTTAAACTAGCTCTCGGCAGACTGTGCTGGCGTCAAAAACAAGTAGGAAAAGAGTTCTTTGGGAAACGAATTGAATGAAATAACGAAACGTGGCATATCTGTCCAAGAAATGCATAAATAAAAATATCCACTTTTATCGGCATCATTTAGGCGATCCTCGTTGTGCTTTAAGTTCGGAGACTGTCGCAAATGCAGCGCCTGTTTTACCAATATTTTCCGTAAAGATACATTTTTAGGTCAAGATATTTATATTGTACAGATATAGGTCTAAGTATTGAACAAGTGTAAATTCGATATACTACTTCTAAGCCTATTTTAGGCTAAAAAGACCAAAATTTGAGGGCTCATGTTTGGAGTCTGGCGGACTCGGGCTGAGCTTAAAAGACAGTGCGCGGGCTCGGGTTTCTTTTAATAAATGCTGTCGGGCTCGGGCCGGGCTCGGGCTTTTATCTTTATGTTTTGTCGGGCTCGGGCCTGGCCCTGGCCGTGTCTCTATCAGGCGGGGTCGGGCCGGGCCTAGAAATTCCGGCCCCCGCACTTCCAACGATTGCTGCCCTCTGCCACTCGACCCGCGAATTACGCGGTCGTTTGAGGCACGCGTTCGCTCAATTTGTTTTTTTTTTTTTTTTCAACACCTTAATTCACGGGTATGACAAGGGCACGCGCGCTGCCTCAAACAGCGGCCGTGTTGATTTTCTCGCACCATAGGCCGGTCGCGGAAAAAATGGTCCCGGAACAAATGGTTCTGGAACAAATGGCCCCGGAACAAATGTCCCCGGAACTCAAGGTCCCGGAAGAAATAGTCGAGGAACAAATGGTCCAAACTTCAAAGTAGGAAAAATGGTCCCACCACTACTGCACCTATGCATGAGCGCCTCTATGAGAGAAGGAGAGAGGGGGTCAGTGTATTTATATTTATATGTCTGTATTTGTGCACAATGTATTTTGCATCTGTCCATATACAGGGTGATCAAAGTTAAGTCGACATTTATTTTTAAAATTATATGCTTAGATATGCGTGAAGACCACCGCTACAGTGAGGTTATGCACCAAGGGGGACACACAGTGAGGTGGTAAATATAGATGTACGTGGCTTAAATACTTTAAATTGTTAATTAACTCTTTAGCGGCCGCAGTAAGCAGGCATGTTTGTATTGAAAATTTAGAGACAATCGTGTTTCCACGAAGTTCCATTTGACAGAATTCTTTTAGCGCATTCGTACTCTGAGATGTCGAACCGTGAAGTTTAATGGCCGTTCGCATGATTACGCATGCAAGACGGCGAAGAGCAGCGCAAAGCTCCTCCCTTTTGTGACGCGCCTGCTGTGTACGGTGTTTAGTTCGACAACGTGGAGGAGGCACAGGATAAAATGAAAACTGGCACCCGTTCAGTCTTGGCTGGCGTTATCGCAATCTGCAGTACTCAGAACCGCAACCGAAACAGAACAAAGGGGAGGAGCTTTGCGCCGGTCGTCACTGTCTGGCATGCGTAATCATGCGAACGGTAATTAAACTTCGCAGTTCGATATCTCGGAGTACGGATGCTCTAGAAGAATTCTGCCAAATGAAACTACATGGAACTTCTCAATACAAACATGCCTGCTTACTGCAGCCACAAAAAAGTAATTATTCAATTTTAGTTAATTAAGCCACCGACATTAAAATTTACCACTTCATTCTGTGTCCCCCTGGACGCATAACCTCACTGTAGAGGTGGTCTTCACGTAAAATTAAACGCCTAATTTAAAAGAAACCTGTCGACTTAACTTTGATCACCCTGTATAATATATTTGCTAAGGCTGAATTTACTTGAGTTAAATGCTGCATACAAATTTGTCGTCGTACGTGTATGTTCTCCCGTGCTTCCTTTGCTTTGTTCTTCTGTTTATTACAGCTTGTGAAGCGAATGCCAATTGGGCCTGCGCGGGGAGCCTATTTAGAGTGGCAGTATTATTTAGGTTATGTGAAGTATCGAAAATATGAGTGGGCCGGTACTGCTGAATATCAGACAACATAGAGCTGTACGCTCGCCGATTTATCGCTATTTCAAAAAAGAATTTTACACGATGAATGGTATATTTCGTTAGCTAAACTGCGTTACGGCGCTCTTCACCTGAAAGTTACGGCGCTCTTCACCTGAAAGGCTTGGATATCTGCAGTTCGTATCAAGCGAAGCGGCGCTAATAAAGATTTTCGACCTTGATAATTTGGCAGCTTGTAGCTTAGATACTTTCGTTTTTCTCTAAAAATATGGAATGTAGCTATTAATACGCATCGTTTCTTGCTGCAAGGTTTAGAATACTGCTGCTAACCTGATTTGTTAATTTTGCCGGCGTGTTGCGGGAGCGTAACATTTGCTAAGGGCAGCAGGTGAGCTCATCGAAACTGGTCACCCACCATCAACAACAAACTTTATTGTTCGGAATTGAATTTGAGTACAAATATATGCAGTTCTTTTGCGCAAATAAGAAAACATGTTTTCGCTCGTCTTTCTGATGGCTTTACTTCCCAGAAATTGCGAGAACCAAAGACAGTCACTTGTCATGGTTCAATGAAATGCCAACGATCGATGAAAGTTGATGCACCACGCCGCCAGACTTGCCAGGAAGGAGCGGGCGGGGGGGAGTGTAGGTGGTTCGCTTCGGTAGAATATTTCTTTTGCTTGATCTGGCCCTCGTTGCCCTCTTTAGAAGAAATTTGTCATGGTGTTGAATGTCGTGATAGCCACGTTGGACCAGCGGCCCAGCCGATGGTGCACGATTTAGTCGTAATCAGGCGTGCATATGTCTCGGAACTCTGCCTGTCACCAACCTCTCTTACTCGCGGTGGTTCCTCGCGACAGGTGCGCCTTCCTAGAACACGGCCGGACTCAAAAACTGCCTTCCTGAGTGAGAAAGGAGCGTGGAGTCTGGCCGTGCCTGGACGTAGTTGCTGTTAGGGTAGTTGCGGTGACAAGGAAAACCTCGGATAGGGGTGGGAAGAACTAGCGAAAATATATAATTAGCGGATGTAACGGTTTAATAGTTATGATAGCGTAAATAGAAATTAAATTGTAGTGCGGGATTTTTATAAATACAAAATAAATAAATAAATAATACCAAAGAAATACAAAAGGGAAGAATATTACAAACAACTAAAGAAATAAAAATGTACTTTCAAACATCTACAACAAAGAATGAAATGAAAACCCGGAAAATAACGGCGGAAACACAAATAAAAATAACAAGAAACAGGCCAACTGTGTTACGCCATGCATTTGCATTTGCGCAAAAATGCATACTAAAATGAAGTGATGGCTTACTGACAGTTTTTGTTACAGAAGGCGATACACCACTTCAGCAAGATGCAACAAATTTAAACAAAGAGCCAACGTAAGGTTTTGTGGAATCATTTTGCCCGATGAGGTGCCCGGGACCATTTGTTCCGGGGCCATAAGATCCGGGACCATAAGTTTCATATAGGGACCATGAGTTTTTACGGCAAGCAAATCAGCTAAGGCATTTGGGCGGTGTTCACTACGGTATAATGCATTCTTAATGATATTTGCTGAAAATAAAAGGCACTCTACCTTTACAAGGAAAGCAGCTTTACAAACATTCATTTGCCCCCCAAAATGCAGAAAATCTGATGAAACGTTTTAAGTAAACTGCGTTGTCACGATAAACTGAATTTTCAAACACTGTTGCCCCAAGTTTTTCTCCAGACGAGCCTGCGATATTGTCGTGGAGGAAGAACAGACCTTTTTGAAAGCACGTGCACGCATGGTACGTCCCCGCGCACGCCCTGTAATACCCGTTTGTTGCTGTTGTGTCGGGGGGGAGAGGAAGGTCATTGTATAGTCCCGCGCAGGGATGGCACTGCCCCTTTGTTCCTCTTGGGTACAACAAAAGTCGAACCCCCCCTCGTTTTCACTGAGGAGAGGGCGCAGTCAAGGTTACATGGACGCGGGCAAATGCTCACGTGTGTATTTGAGAGGAGGGATTGTGAACACGAGTGCAAATAGCGCGGTTGTTTTGAGAGGGGGATTCTTAGACTGGCAAAGGGCGTTCAGGTTGTTTCGTGGTCCACCCACCGCAATGTCCGTGCACCGAAATGTCCGCACCGAAAGGTCCTGCACCGACATGTCCTCCTACACCGAAATGTCCGGATACCAGCTGGAGGGCCCCCTTCTTGCTTGTTTTTCCAGTCATTTTCATCACTTTAATTATCGGGCACGACATTCCCATGTTCTCCAGCTAAAGCAGCGGCTGTGTTGATTTACTCGCGTCATTTCATTCGCGTTAATTTTTTTTTTTTTTTTTGAATTTCGTGACCCCCGATGGGGACACTGGGACTTGTTGCGGCTGCACCGACGATGCAGACGAGATTGAACTCTCCGGCTCATTATATCATGATTGCTTGTGCCATCACTAGATTATTACAACTTTGCGTGGGGACACTGGGACTCGTTGCGGCTGCACCGACGATGTAGACTAGATTGAACTCTACGGCTCATTATATCATTATTGCTTGTGACATGACTCGTTTATTACAACTTTGTTTGCGTATATTGCAAGGCGGTAACTACTCTCTGGCAACCCGCCAGCTATCGGATCAAGCCGGCTGGCCTCTCTGGTCAACGTCTTCGTTTACACTCCCATTTTCCCACCTCATCAGGTTTTTCCCCTCCAAAAGATGACGACCCACGCCAATGCAATGACGACCGTCAATGGCCCACGGGGCGCCCGGAACTCCTTCCTTGGAATTTGGGTTCGTCGACCTTTCCCCCGCGAGCCAAGGCACGCACGTAAAGTTGGCGAGTCTAAAGTGTCCTGTACAATAGCGTCTCAATTATTAAAGACGATAGTCTTTCTTGGGCTACTCAAACCCATAAATCTTGGTCTGTCTGTATGTCTGTATGTCTGTCTGTCCGTCTGTCTGTCTGTGACTCGATTCAGCCACCCTGCCAAAGCAAAACAATGCCTGCGCAATAGTCTTATATAGTCACAGCTAAATCTACCCGTCTATGTCCGGTGTAAGGTTCATACTTGTCAACATTGTTGAAGAAGAACAAGACATTACGCAAATATGAGAAAACAAATCAATACAGAAGTGATATTTGCAGTGTTCCTTTATAAAAAAATCAAACATGCTTGACTTTTGCGAAATTAAATAGTTCATCAACTGCAGAAAAAGAATTCACTCCGCCGTCGCCTGCTGTCGCCCGCGCCACTGTAGCTTCTGGCGCCATTTTAAGAAATCAACCGGCGACAGTTACGCAAGGTTCCACTAGATAGGTTCCACGTTCTGCTTGCAACGCACTTGGAGTAGGGAGACGCGGTTCTATAAACGTTGAAGTAGGGCGCCTCGAGTAACCCGCGTCTTCGCCGTACGGCAGCGTTCGCATCGAGACACCCGGTTTGGAGCAGTGGAACGCGGGAAATTTAAAATGATTTAAGCAAACATTTGGCGTCTTTACCTTGGGAGGAGTGCGACGCAAGAAGAACAACATGAGAGGTGAGCGGGAAAGCGAAGGGAGGCATTTACTTCGCAAAAGCCGATAAAGACTATCGTCTTTTGACGACATTTTCAACGAAAGGAGCAGATACGCGGCCAATTTTTTCCCTGGGGCTCTTCGGCCGCCACCTACACCCCCTTCCCCCCCCCCTCTCAACTGCGGCATTCCTGGCAGAAAAAACTTACAGAGACTTTCGCAGGTACTACGAAAGCATACGCACAGACTAAAGCAAAACAAGCTGACACATTTCACCTTTATAACAGCATGACTGGAGGCAGTTGGTCCAATTAAGTTTTGAACGCCCAAGAATAGAAAGAACAAACTTACAAAAATTACTTAACTAAATAAAAAGTGTGCATCTTATAGATATCCTAAAATTAACAAAGACTGAAATAGAAAATACCGGAAAATAACAATGAAAACATGATTGAAATCGCGAAATTATAATTGCGCGTGTTTTTTTAAACAATGTCTTCTGCGAATATTTAATAAGGATCGCTCGTCGATCCTTTTTCATTGGTTGAACTTTCTTTTAAATGATATTTCAACACGCACTCACTTCAATTACGCAGGCCGTGGCGCTATATTACACAGCTGTTGTCGCAGGTTGCTCAAAGCTTTGCTAAAAAAAATACGGCAATAAGTCGTTACAAAAAACCAGTGAAAAAAAAACACGATGATACTGTCACTGATTTGCTCTATAAATTATATCCCTAGAAAAAAAAAGAACAAAATTGACTTAAAGCTTTAAATATGTCGGCTCATATTCCACAAATAAATGTACATTTTTGGAAAGGCCGCATAACCATCCGCTGGCCTAAAATAACGCAGAATTGCGAGCAAGAACACCTGTAATAAATAGTTCAGAATGACGTGCTTTCTCCATCGAATTATACTCAAAGCCACTCTAACATCTGAATAAATCGAATTTAAAGAAACGAATCGTAAGCACCCACTTTCTTCATTTAAGCCAGAGAAAGCTTGGTGTTTCAGCCGTCTTCCTCATTAAATGACTGATTATTTTTTGTGTCCTGGAGCCGTGTTTGCATGTAGCATTTGAAAGGCGGCAACTGAAACAAGGCATACATTTTTGTCATGTTAAGAAAAATGCATGCAACTATCCCGCAGAAGCCCAAAGAGCTAAGCCCTTCATAGTTATAAATTTGTTTTGAAAGAAATAGATGAGCGGCATGGATACCTACAGTGTACAACAAATTAGGAACACAAGATTGCTGTCGAAATACCAACTTTAAATGCAATAGGAGTGAATATAATACAACAACCTCGCTTTTGTCCATCCACGTAAAAGACGCTTCTCTAGATGTGTACGATTTAATTCAACGAAACGGCTTGACAGAATCCCCCTTCTACGAAACGCCGTTCGCTAAGAAAGGCATTATTTGGTAGCGGTTTCTTTCAGCGCGTTAACTGATTGTAGGCTTACTTCAAGCCACCGCTATGCTTTTATGCACATGGTGGAAGGGTTTTGCCTTGAATATCAGCTGTGCAAGAATAATTTGCGTTGAATTGAATAACTACATTCCTTCCCGCAGTGTTTGCGTATATACTGTTTAGTTTGCAACCTGCTACACTGAATGCCATTTATGGTAGGTTGGAGCCAATGATCTGATTCTGTTTTATTCGCAATCGCTCTTCTGTACGTTAAGCCAATCATCGGTCTCCACTTCATCGTACTAGGTTATGTGTATTTGCTCGATGTTTTTTTAGGGGCTCGGGCTTTATGCATCTCCTGTCATTGTCGTCATTGTAGTCACGGTGCTAAAACACCGGAACACTCGTTTTCCAACGACTTGCGCTAGAAAGTGACATCACCACGGGAAAAAACGCGTACTAAAAGAACCCACCGGGACACTCGTTTTCCAACGCCTCGCTTTAGAACGATTCCTGCCTCAAAGAAACGAGACTTTTTTAGCAAAGCTGTATACCTCTAGGCTCTACCCCCCAAAGGATTCATCTCCGTGGGCAAAAACACCAAGGCACCAAGTTTACTGTTATACACTGCATGTTTTGCCCCTCCCCAGGTTTCACGTGAGTGGAGACGGTACGGGATTTTTTATTCTTTCGCAAACACTGTTCGCTAATATGTTCAAACTTTGTGTGGTGGTTGCTATAACTTCTTATCCTCGTATCTAGCGAATTTGTATTTTCCAATTTTTACAAGGTTCACATTCGAGGGAACATCGTATTGTTTATAGTGTAAATATTTCGACACTGTAGGTTTCCGCAGTGTAAGCCATGCCATGTATTGAATCCTTGGTGCAAGTCAAGCTATGTTTAAAGATTTTTTGCCTAGGAACCCACCTAGGTCTTTTAGAAAATAGGTAGGTAGCTGGGTTAACTGGTTTATTCAGAGGAAGGGTTGGAAGCCAGTAAACCCCGGCTACTCCATTTCGCTGAACTAAGGGCCATAGATCGAATTAAAGATATCACAAGTACACGATATCGTCCACAAGGTTCCCGACGTTTAGTTGGTCCTTCTTCGTTATTAGTTTGAAGGGATACCTGTTGAGCTAAAGAATGCATTGAAGGCACGGACAACCTTATTTTGACGTCCAGCGTCAGGCCATATACCTAATATTTTCTGGACCCACCATAATATGGTTAGCTACTGCTATTGTTTGTGGTACAGTTCACGTTTTAGCCTGGAGTATATTGGGCAGTCTAAAATAACACGCTGGAAACATCTTCCTTGTGCTCTTCGCATGCGCGGGATTGTGAATTTTCACAGTCATTTTCACAGCAGAACTGGCTAGGCCGAGCTTTGTCCGTCAGTCTTACAAAAAGCCTCGAAGCCTGAGAAATAACTGTGGTTCGGGAGGGCATGAAACCATAAACCAGAAACGCCATGAAACCGGAAAGCTAACACTGTGACTGTGCCGCCCCAATGGCCCGAGGGTGGCACGGTTGTAGCGGCGGCAGTGAACAACACAATAACAATAATTGGAAAGAAAAAAATCCCGGGCCATCTCCACTAACGTGAAACCTGAGGTGGGGCGATGCATGCAGTAGAAAAGTGTATTCTTAGCGCCTTGGCGTTTTTCCAATGGAGATGAAACCACTGCTGTAAAAGTCTCTTGTCTTTGAAGCACGAAGCTCTCTTGCGCGAGGCGTAAACTAGTGTACCGGTGTTTTTTTAATAATCGTTACGAAGCGCTCCAGCGCGAGGGGTAAACGAGTGTCCCGGGTTTTTTATTACGCGTTACGTTCTCGCGCGAGGCGTAAACGACTTTTCCTGTTTTTTAGCACCATGACTACGTGAGCCGACGATTACGACGACGAAGACGACGACAGGAGACGCCAACATCCCCAGCCCCTAAGGGGCCCCTGCCCGCGGTCGGTATCGAACCTGGGATCCTCGCGTTATGGATACTGACTGAGCATCGCATTCCGGGCGCACCGCATTTCCTTTGGGTTCGTAGCGCGGGCGTTGACTTTAGACTCGGCCGCCAGTTCTAGCGCGGGCGGCCCACTTTGGGAAAGATGTGGAAGCCTGCGGACGAAACGATCCGTGCCTGCCAGTCTTGGAGACGTTTCAGCGGCAAGTTCGGAAATAAATGTGAGATGCAACAGACTGGTCTCCGACGATGAGGGGGGGCCGCTATCTCTGCTTTTTTTTTTCTTGCAGTGCACGCTGCACCATTTTTTAAACAAAAAAATGTGTAGGCAACGCCGAGTCGCATAAGGTGGAAGAGAGCTTCCACATATTGTGGCACCTCTACATTCAATCGGAACTGCAAGGCTGGAAAATATTTTAATAGAATTGAAAGAACTGTGATACGCAGAGACCTCAAATAATTTTTGTGAGGGGGGCTCACGGCAATATCTTCTGTTATTATTATTATTTTTATTATTATTATACTCTGATATTAACCCCAAAAAATTGAAGGGCTACTTCAAAACGATTAGTGTAAGGGATCGTTTCTATGAACCTTGATGTTGAAAAGGAAACAAAAGCCATTTTGAGTTTCATATAGCCCAACCTTTCGTCTTTTCTTTTTGATTTTTTTGGTTCTATACAAGAAAGAGCAGCGGAACGTGAAGAGAAACTCCTACAGAGCATCTTGCGCCCTCTAAAATGTTTGCATACGCTTTAAAATCTAAACAATTGCCCAGTTAGGCATTCCATAAAATTCGTGCCCTTCTGTCGCTGTGCTGTTTTGACGCTGTGCTGTTTTGTTCGTGTGCTCTTCCGTCGCGTGCGCTTTTGACGCCGTGCTGTTTTGTCGCGAGCTGTTTTGTCACGTGCCCTTTTGACGCCATGCTGTTATGTCGGTGCTCTTCTGTCACGTGCCCTTTTGTCGTGTGCTGTTTTGACAGCGCCCCATCAAAAGACACGTCTCCAGACTTGCGAGTACGTATGAGAGGAAAAATAGTCAGGGGTTGTCTTTGGTGATGTAATAAATATCAGTCGTAAACGGCGCTAACGTTGTGAACTAAGACGAACGCAGAAGCGTAAAACGGTTAGTATGATTGCACAATCGTTTCAAATTTTATGTTTGTGAGCACGGCTAATAGAAGCCTCACAATGACCTTCCTTACAATAAACTTCGAATAGAAAGAAGGGTTTTTCGGTTGATGACAGTTAATTCGAACAGGTGCTGTTACTATACCAAAGTTACTAAACTAAAACTAAAGTTGCTGTTACTGAAACTAAAACAAAGACTGAAAAGAAAAAAAAACAGTTACATATAAGAAAATGATTTAGTGCCGACTGAAAATTTACGTCTCAAGTCATAACATAACCAGTTTTCAGAGGAAATAGTCAACTGCTCTGCGGAAAGCAAATACAGATAAAAAGCACAAGTATTTTCTGATGAAGAGAAAATCATTTTCATTCAGAGTTAAAACAGGAAAATTGATATTATTTACGAAGAAGGTAGCTGTGACTGAAACAACACTGCACCGAAGCACCAGAACAAATATTTATGAGTAAAAACTACTTTTATTTATTAGGAGCCCAAGACTCCATGTCATCAGAAGTGAAGAGCCTCGACACTGCGGATTGCGCAGTTTTTGGCGTGCTCACCGCCCTTGGTTACCTTGTTGGCATCTACTTCTCTTGGACTCGACGACGACGCATACTGGTACGTGGGAAAAACTGACAGGTCCAAAACACTCGTGTTCACGAGCATTTCAAAAAACTCAAGAAGAAACTCGCGAGTACAGTGTTCCTGTTTCAAGTTTTAAAATAGGAAAGCAAGATGACTCGAAGAAAAAGTGACTGATAATGAAGGTAAAAGGGCACGGACAGGCGATTTCACTAGTTACAACACATGCTTACCATTGCGAACTTGCTTTAGTTATAACAAGTCACCATTCTGGCAATAACTGCGATGAAATGTAGACGAGATGGTAGATGTGTGCCACATAGAAGTCGGTACTATCATAATTGTAATTAGTCCTCGTACTCTAACACGGCCTCGTTACAGTTGCATTCGGACCGGCAGACGTTCTATGGTCAAGTGAATTCGCGTTAAAACATTTTAGGTGCGGAGTACCCTAGTATCGCACACTGTCCGTCCGCGTCCGTGCGCATATAATTTACAATCGCCAAAAATCACACAGGCACCGGCAGTATTCCAGCCTGTGTTGGGTTGACCAGAAAGAGTTAGTTTCAGTCGTATTACCCATTGGCCTACGACCGTGAGTTGGTACCCGAGAGTCAAACGTCTTACTCCCTCGCCTGTAACGGTGCGAAGTACCTTAGGACCTCCCAGTGCCCGTCCGTGTCCATCCGTGTGCACACCACCACCAAGCGAAAATCACGCTAAATTCAATGTGAGCCGTGAGTTGCAGTTTCATTTAGGTGCAACTCACGGCTCAATTCGAATGACGGTTCGGGCGCAAATCGAATGTCACTCGGGGCGCAACTTGGATGTCATTTCGAGTTCCCGTACTCCGCACCATCACCATCATCCACGGAGTGGAGATGGTGCCATTTTTTGTTTACGTTTTTATCAAGCGTCCTAGCAAGAAGGCCACTGCCAACACCCCTCTCATCGAAATTTTCTGGTTGATTGAATGGGCAGCTGGAGGTTATGAACACAGCAACTAACCCTGCCTGTCGTCCTAAGAACAACCAATAATTTTTTTCTGTCGCAAGCAACATAACAAGCTTACGCGGCGCCCACGACTGCTCTCATACCAATGATCAACTATTTGGCCATACCCTTGAAGAAAACCAAAAATGACATAAATAGTCGGAGGGTGCCGTAAGTACTGTCATGGCACCGTAAAGTTTTAAGTGCGGAGCTTTTATGGTTACTTGCTCCTGTACCTTTGTTATCTTCACTTTGTCTATCCCTTTGTGTTCTTCCTCTCTTTTGTGCGTGTTTTCACCCTTCAAGAAGTTATGCAGCGTACTCCACTGCTCTATATAAACGAACATTAAGATATTTTGACATATTCGGTTGATGCTTTAAAGGGACACTGAAGTGAATTTGTCAAGCTCCCGTTTTTGCTTGCACTGCGTAGACTGGCTCAAATTAACGCGCTTTTCATCGTTTATACGTCTGATAAGTCGGTAATTATTTCATAAAGCCCGAAAGAAGAAAAACTACCATGCGCGGTCTGTGGCGGCCGCATCAACTAAAGGCTGTGCGGACAGGAGATGCACCTTGATTTGACGACGTTCTCGAAGACTAGCATTCAAACAAGTTTCGGTTTTGGTTCTGCAAAACAACATGCTTGGCATCCGACGTTATCGTTGGATGGGCATTCTCGATATCTCAATAATGGCCATGTTGTCGGCTGTCAAACGCTAAGATAAGCCTCCCAGGACGGCTTGGAATCGTAGCAATCACTAGTCGAGGCCTACGCAGTGAATGCACGCCTTCCGCGTCACCGCAGACGCTAAAATGTCATGCGCTCTTCCCGCATATTTGGAGCTTGCCTCACTCATGCCTGTATCGTAAAAAGCGTGTTCGCACCACGCCAAGGGTCTGCTGATTCTGTCCTGTGCCCATTGCCCGGAAGTAGTCGGTGCTTGTGGCAACAGCACGCCAACGAGAACTCGCTAGTGCGTCACACACAAAACACACATTAGCCTGGATGGGAGTTTTTTGGCTGAAATACGTCTTTTAAACTCCTCACGGCGGGCGGCCTGCTCCCACGTTTGGTAGTATGGTGGGGGGAAAACTGCCAGTTTACACCGGGGGCCAGCAGCCGTCGTAAATAGGCGCATTTACCACGATTGTGCCTCTTCACAAAACACAGTATCTAGCTGTGAATACTACGTTTGTCCTAATGGGAGTATTAAAAACTCCCACGCCTCCTCCTCCTCCTCCTCCTCCTCCTCCTCCTCCTCCTCCTCCTCCTCCTCCTCCTTCAACCCTTCCTCCTTTACGCCTCCTTACAAAATGGCTGCCAGTTGGTGTCGTTTGTCGTGTGAGTTCTAGCGCCCCCGAAACTTTATTGTCGCTATGAACTTGCGGCCGCATGAATGGATGTGAAGTGCTTCCCGACAACCGAAGCTCGTTGCGAACATCGTGGAACCAGCCTAGACTACCGTGCAACGCACTTTAACGTCGCCTCCGAGTCACCGACCCTCGAGCCGGCGGAGTACGCCAGCGACCCGACGAGAGGCCTAAATGCAGTGATCGCTAACGGAGAGTGGCTCGTTAAAAACAGCGCAGTTGTGCCTCTGCGAGGTGGTTGAAGGTAAGATGTGCACGTTTTTTTTATTGTGACCAACATTTTGGGAGACTTGTGCCCCTTGTAGTGTCAAATAAACTGAGTGCGTTTCCCGCGTCACTGCACGGGCGATTCTCCGCCACTGGAAGTGAACGTTGCGCTTGAGACAGGGCGCCATGCCTGGAACGTCATTGGGGAGGCCGAACGGTGTGAAAGCCGTGCGTATTTGCGTGGGTCTCGAGCAGAACACTCCTCATTCACACTCGCGAGCAAAATGAAAAGTGTCCGCACTGTGAACGGCTGTTAGGTGTTTTTGTTAGGCTGTGTCTGTGGCTTATTGGCAGGCGAAGGGGAAGTTGGCCGGTCAAACGCCACTGGGCGGCTGCTTTTCTTGAGAAGTACGTGTAGCGCCCGCCGCGCCTGCTACGACGAGGGTGACTGCCACGTGCCGCCGGCGATTAATTGCTTTCACTGGAAAGGGAGAAGGTCGGGGCCCATCGGGAGCTCTCCGTAACGCTAGGCGCGTGTAACTATAACCAGCAAATGTCATTCGAGGGAGCATTCTGTAGAGTTGGTGGACGACTACTTATTCTATTTTTATTTTTTTACTGAATGGGGGAGGGGGGACGCAGGTGTCACACTGACCGAAATTTTTCCTTAACTTCGGGTGAGGGGAGAGACGGGCAGTGCGGGCGGTGAAACCTAAAGTTCGCTCCCAGAACACTACACGCGAGGAAAAAAGGGAAAGGAGGCATTTTGAGAAGTTGGTCGCCACAAGGGTCAAGCTCCCTTTCGAACAGCACTTCGTTCTGACCAACTGGTGAGCGCAGGTGTCTCGGATGGAAGTGCTATTTTGCGTAACTTTAATAAAACATTCAGACAATACGGAAAGTTGTATACAAGAGTGACAAGTGCGGCGTCATTACAATGCCATTTCTCTATTTATTTTTCAGGTGAGATGCTCATAATGCTTCTGTGTTTGTTGCCGTAGATTTAAAGCGTTTTGCTATCTCTGTAATGCATGTGCTACTGTGGCTTCCTGAGGAACATGCCAGGAGGCGAGGCAACGTCAGCGTTTGGGCGGCAAGTGCAAGCGAACAGCCCACCGACGACATGCTGACCTCATTTTTTGCAAATGGCTTACATTTTTTTTTCGTTGAATGTTGTAGTAGACAAAGTAGTAGACAAAGTATCAAAGTAGACACACAAGATACGTTGTGTTCTCAATGTAGGTGTCTTGCTGATTCAGTGTTTTTATTATGTTGTTAACGAGTTCACACGTATATCGTATTTATGTAATTTTTATGCAATAAATTGACTGTGTGCAGAAAACAAACTTCTCACGTTTCGCCATTCAACGTTTGAAGCGGAAAAAGAGTAGAAATAACGTAATCCTAAACGAAAAACGAAAATGCGGAAGTGCGCTCATTAAGAACTCCCAAACACAGTAATAAATTCCTGTACAGCGCTTATATCAAACGCACAAAAACAAAACAAAAACTTGAATGCAGGTCAACACTGCTCCCAACGCGCCCCCTGAAAACTCCCAGTTGGAGGAAATAATGCATTCCCAATGGTACCCCTGAAAACTCCCATTGTAGTGGCAATAAAATGAAATTCGCATATGCTACTGAAAAAACTGCGAAAATAATAAAAGTAAACCGAAACTCCCATTGGAAGGAGTTTTGAAAACTCCGAAATGGCACTGAGTTATGCGACCAGCCATTTACTCCCATTCCGGCTTATTTGTGCTCTGTGTGCAGTGTCAGTCTGCGCGCGTTCTGCGAACTCGCTCGTGGAGCAGTGAACGTTACGGCCCAAAAATGGTGAACTCAGTTTAGAAAACATCGGCCGCAAACAAAAAACTCAACTTACAAAAAAACAAAAAGCATGTACCCTCGGGGATACAAACTTGCGACTTGCAAAACAACAATCCTAGCGCTTCAGACCACTCAACCACGAGATATATAAGGTATATAATGTATATAAGGTATATAATGTATAACATGTTCACACTTTTATTTAGTTTTAGCATTTCAAGTACCTTAGGTGACTATTTGTTGTATAGCGCTCGTGCAGTACGCCTCCCCCAAACTTCCACAATATCTCACGCCTAGCAATTGCATTTCTTAGATGGAAAAGCGTTCGCAGATGTGTGGTCGCGCTGCTGACCGCTGTGCTTGCTCATCCAGCGCAAAAAAAGTGCTTCCTGCCCCCTAGTTTTGCGCTGTACGGTAAACGCTTCAGTTGATTTTATTTCTTTAGTACCTATATTGACTTCGCTGACTCTTCTCCTGCCTTCAAGTGGCCTTAGATTTTCCTACTAGCGTACCGGTCAGCGAAGCGTCGCATGTGCACTTGTGCAGCGCTTGTGTGGTGCGACGCGGACTCGGAGCTTGATACAGTGTACAAACTAACAAAGTAAACAAAGGCACATTCTTCAATTCACAAACGTGTTGTGGCGTAGTTTCAACTGAAAGAGCGAATTGCGACGACCCGTCGGCGGCCGGCGGACTAAACGCTGGGCCGACTGACTCTGTCGGAAGGTCGGTGAGCCGTGCAGTAGCACAGCCAATTGCCAAGTCACCTCCTCCTGACGTCACACGAAAACGCCACAGAAAATGGGCGAGGGTGCAGAGGGAAGGGCAGCAATTTCGAATTAATTTTTCTACTAAATAAACTCGCGTAAACACGCTCAGAGTTGTCGAAACATGGCCTATCGACTCCGGACTACAATTTGCGCTAGATATCCCGCAATGTTTGCAAATCACTTCAGTGTCCCTTTAAGCAACTTTTCCATCAAGAACGAGGGCCTTGGTTGATGCATTAAGGCGTACACAGAAAGTTCGCTCCCACAAAACAGGACTACATAATAAACACTGAGCACATTACTAAAAACAAGATAAATGCGCGAAATATAGAAATGCCATGCTGTATCCGGTAAAACCCTTGCACGTATTGTGAAGAAAGTGATAGTCGTTGCTGTGTGATCTCTCACTTTGCGAGCAGCCCTACCCTCAGCACCAGTTACCTAAACTAATATGCATTTATTATTTTTATCAGTTAAGGGAAAAAATTTAGTGCCCATTTTTAATACGAATATTGCCGAAATACAAACATTACATGTAAGCACTAAGTTTCCTGAAAGTTACTAAAACTTGTGATCGAAGTGCAGGTGTTGCACTTCTATTCAATTACAAATTGTCTGAGTAACCAAAGGGTGCTGCTAGTTTTAAAGTAGTGTACTGGATCTCTCCGAGCAAGAATATGTAGAGAAATTAATAGTATTGACCAGAAAAAAGAAGTGTAGTGAAATATGTAGCTTAAGCCTATTCTGCCCTGGTATTACACGTCATTTCCCGTGAGCCAACGTAGCCAAACGTTTGCTTTCACAATAGACTAACACACCCGAGACAACATTTTTATGAGATATCAGGTTTATCTCCAAAGGCAGTAATACGCGAAAGTATTGACTGTTCTCAAAACGAGCAAAATTGGTGTTGTGTGCCATCGGTATGCAAACACACGTGGCATATGCACGCTTGAATTATAAATTTGGCGATAATGGTGTTAAAAAATATCATCCCAGCTATACAAATAAGTGCTTTGTGAAGCACCTTCCAACTGCAACAAAGTTTTATCCAAGTGTTTTACACCAACTTCCAATATCGGCGAAAAAACCATTTCAATTAAATAACGACTTCCTTTGGATGTGAACCCAGGCGACACAAGGCGAGTCCGAGCTCGAGGAGTTCTTGGGAAGCCGCAGTCTTCCTGCCATCGCCTTGTCCGTCGCCCTACTGGCCTCTGTGGCCAACAGCGTTGCCGTGGACAGCTTCGTTGCCCACTACTACGCACATGGTTTCCATGTGATTTGGGCTTTAGCGAGCACTCCCACTATCACAGCCTTCTCAGCGTGGACTCTGGTGCCACTGCTCTACAGCCTTCGAGTGTCTACTGTGTTTCAGGTATAAAGAACAACTTATAACGTGTGTTCTACCTACTTAATACCCCATAATCAACACCTTTAGGTGCGAACAATATCAGACAAAGGGCGTAAACGACAGGGACAGGTGCTAAGACAAGGACAGGTGGCGTCTGCCTTTACCACAGGCGCTACGACGAGGACAGGTAGCGCTTGTCTTTGTCCTTTACGCGCTTCATCTGATTTTTTGCGCCTAAGGGTGCTGATCAGGGATGAAACGGAAGGCAAGTGTGAAAGCAATTAAGGCACTCAGGCATGGTGTGCACATTTAATCGGTGCAAAAGGAACAAAGTTCTGGCAGTATTGAGACCGGACCACAGTATGGTACACGGTAATTGACGGCGTTGATGTGCATGCGCATGCGCAAACGGGCTTGTGGGCCCACTACGACCTGAGCCCATACACGACCAGGTTTCCCGCTCATATATCACTCCCGATCATGTTCTTTACTGCAAATTTCAGTATTTTTCCTCCGACGAAGCTACTTTTTGGTGGATGCAAGGACCTGAGGGATGCTATACCACAATCTGGGTTGGAAGGGGCTATCCAGTCGGTAGAGTTAGGCTGTAAGCAACCCGGTGTCCTAACTGCGAGAGACTGCATGGAAAATGGAAAGCACACTGCTAATTGTTCACCCATCATTGCAAGAAGTGTACGGTGATTTAAACTGTTACAAGTGGTAGATGTATAACACCCATTGAAGCGTTCCGAAATTTGGTGGTCCAAATTCCTTGAAATTTGTCTGCTGAAGCCCTGATGCAGTCCTCCTTGTCCGTATGCAATGACTCGTTTAAATGTGTATGCCATTGATTCTTCAATAAGTACTTGATGTACACTTCTTTATTCAGGTCCTTTCAAAAACAGCCTTCTGGAGACTTGCCTCCACCTTTTAAGCGGACTGCAATTTGTAACGTTCATAGATGTAGTAAAGGCGCCAACCAGAATATCACGCAAACAATCAAATGAAACGACCGATACCGATTACACGAGTGAGACCACGCTCGTAGGATGGCTATAATCGCCACGAAAGTGAACCACGTCTCCTAGGCTGCTTTTGCTAGTGGCCGCTTTTGCAGCTATGAGGCTTTTCCAAGCCAGTTCAAGACCCATGGGGCACTGTAATTGTTGCCTATCTTCGGAGTCAAACCCGAAGGCTAGTTTGAAATTTTGTTTCGTTCCTTGCACTGGCCTTGTCGATTCGTGTTTCCTCCACATTCCAATGCATATCGCTGTTGTAGTTTTGCTGTTTCTTGTAAACCTTCCACTGAAGCCCCACTTATTCACCACCGTCTAGCTGTCCTGATATGATTTCGCGCCTGGTCCTAATATTTTCGCTGGACAATGATGTTCTCTCCAACATTGATGTCACCAACACTTCTTGGAGCTTAGATTACTTATTCCACGCAGGCCTTACTTCCAAAGCACTATTAATACTATGAGGCGAATTGTCCTCTAGGCTATCGTAAATTATGCGAGGATTTAGATTTTATCGTGTTCTTCAGTCGTCTCGAAAAATTGCTCGTGAAATATTTAACATTTTGGTCGGCTGGACGTGAGAAACATCGCGGCAGCTGACTTTTGAAAAAAAAAAAAAAGAAGTACGTAATGCTTTATTGTTTGCCATTTTACTGTTTTTATCCCCCCTTTTAGTACCTGTGGATGCGCTTCAACAATGCGGTATGCATCATGGCCTGCATCGTCTACTTCGTATTCACCGTATGTGGCCTAACAAATTCTTCAACATTAACCCTAAATTCGCACAGGGACCAATATTTCAAATAATTTTCAGACTTTTAATTTTTTTCGGAAACAGCGATAGGAAATAATTTTTTAAGCAGTACATGGTAAGATTCCATCAAAGCTTTACAAACTCCCTGCAACTGGACACTGCAGAGAACCAAATATACGAGCGGGTTAAGCTAACAACGTTTTAGAATCTGCGCTGCTTGACGAACATGTACAAGTATCAAATAATCTACGGCTTAAATTGGGTTACTGTTAAAAATATTATGGCCTATAAATAACAAGTTTAGGGCGATAAACACACCAGCAATTTACCATAGATGCCTAGATAAATTCATGTTCATTCAGAAGATAAATAAAAGATCTTGTTCAAGAGCCAACTAAATGCCATTAGGGGCTGGGAATAAATGATATTTGTCAGTATTGGCACTGCACGTCTACACCAAAAAATATCTTTCATTTCCTCCCATTTCCTTCCTCCCTCCCATTTACTCCCTCCCTCCCATTTCCTCCCTTGCTGTATATTATTTTTTTACACATTTGTATATTTTGTTACGAATAATAAACTGAAACTGAAACTGAAACTGAATTTGGTCTACAGCTGCATAATGCCCGTAGGGTTTAAATCCATTTCCCATGTTTAATTTCGGTTTTATAATTGTCGGTCATACGAACACCAAATAAATCGGGATGACTTACTGCGTCAGGCGGCTGAATTCACCCAAAGGGGGAATGAGTGCCAGGATTTATTTCCGTCCCAAGCGACCGTTTCTCCATATAACCTGTACACTCTCCGTCTTCGTACTGTCGCATCAGGCTACTTCTTCGTTTTATACATTATAACAGTCATTGTGTGATTTCGGATTCTGCTGCCCCATCGCTAGAATAAAAGGCTGTCCCTTTGCCTTTCAATATGTAGACGGTCGGGGGCCGAATTGCAAAGCATGCTTTCCGCACTAAATAAACAGAGTAGAACAGCGGGCCTAAAAATAATTATGCAGAAAACCAAAGTAATGATCAATAACCTCGGAACAGCAGAGCGGTTTGAGATAGGTGGAGAGTAAATGGAAGTGGTAAGCGAATATATCTACTTAGGCCAAATTGTGACCCCGGATCCCAACCATGAGGCAGAGATAATTATAAGGATAAGAATGCAGTGGAGTGCATACGGCAGACAATCTCAGATTATGAATGGCAGCCTGCCATTGTCCCTAAAGAAGAAAAGTACGCCCACTTCCCCTCGCGGGAACCCTGGTGGGATGCAACGCATCTCATGGGGGGTTCCATTGGCGTTTTCCATCGTATTGATTACGCTTATAGCAGGGATTCTCACGCGAAGGGGAGGTGGGCGTAATTTTCCATTTTCACCATGCAATGCACATGCAGTACACGTATGCTCAGGTACGGTCGTTATTCCAGACGAAAATGAGTGCCTTGTGGTCCGTAAAGTGCACAGTTAGGGGCTCGACGATTGCATCAAGCAATCGTCGAGTACTGCGAGAGAGTGCAAGCGTAACGCGGACGACCGTCGACTGAGACCGTCGCAGCGCGGCATGCCGCTTTGTATTCACAGCGCCCGAAGGAGAGGAGAGCGCGGAGAGAGAGAGTACTGCACATGCGCAGCGCGCGCAGCGCCGAGCGCAGCGCCGCCCACCGGCGCCTAGCAACGGAGTGGGAGCGCGCTGCGCCAACCCGCAGCTGATTGGGAGAGAGTGTTCGCTGTTGGAGAGCGGAGAGGAGGAGAGGCGCAGATGTGCGGACAACGCCTGACAGACGCAGGAAGGACAGAGTGGCGAGCATGAGATGCGTTGCATCTAAAAGTGTATGACAGCTGCATCTAACCGGTACTCACCTACGTGGCAGAAACTTGGACGCTCACTAAGAGCGTTCAACTTAAATTGAGAACGACTCAGGGGGCAATGGAGCGGAAAATGATAGGTGTAACATTAAGGGACAAGAATAGATCGGATTGGGCAGGGAGCAAACGCGTGTTAAGGACATATTAGTAGAAATTAAGAAGAAGAAATGGACGCGGGCGGGGCATGCGAAAGCAAGATAACCGTTGGTCATTAAGGGTGACGGTAGTGGATCGCTTATTCGCGATAGCTCCTATATTATACTCAATATTTGTGTGGAGTTATTTATCAGAACATGTAAGTGGCGGCCTTAAATTCCTCCGGCAATGCCCGAAATTTCTTTCAAGTTGTCCTCATCGTCCCGACTAGATTCCCCTTCATACAGCCAGCTGTAAGCTACTTCGTCGCTTGCTTCGGCCTGCAAAGCAGGCCGAAGCAAGCGACGAAGTAGCTGCGGTGGCTCTGTCGCCCCAACCACTGCTAATACACTTCGCAAAAGAGCTCATGGTCAACCATAATTCTTCCACAGATCCAGACCCAAGCAATCGACCAAACCCCATCTAAACCGACTGTCACTTCGGTAGGAGGCCAAATTGCAATCGGGCACCGAGAGTTTTGCAAACCAGCAAGAACAGAAAAACTTCAAAAGTGGGAATACATCCTCACCAAGAGCGAGAAACGCAGACAAGCAAAGCTCCGCTTAGGAACCGCCGCCGACCGCATCCAACAACGCGCACTCCCATCGCATGCAAACTCGCCTTAACATGCCGCACCACCAAGTAAGTTTAAAAGGCTTTGGTTCGCTCCCCTGCCGGCAAATGATTTCAAACTGGTATTACGTCCAAAACAAGGTCTTAACATTAACCACATACCTCCGCTTCTCATCACGTCAGCACTAACGAGAGCAGTCAGGACGACTTGGAGGGAAGCAGATCTAAAAATGAACGTGCGTCGTATCCGAAATACAGCTACTGTAAGTACTCCAGTCAAAGAAGTCGCCCTCGAGATAAGCCGAGTCAAGCAACTCATAATCAACAAGCAGCATGAAGTTGAGCGTTACATGCTCGCTCCAGATGATACTATTAAGGGGCGAGTTCATAGAATTACAATTGATCTCACGGAGCCAGAAATACTAGAAAACATTAAGCAAGATACTTTTGAAGCAATCATGGCCAGATGCTTGAGGAAAACTTTCCAATCGGTCGTCCTGACTTTTGTCGGTCAAACCGTACCACGATGTGTCAGGATTGGGGGATGTAACTATGAATGCAGGCCCCACAGGAAAATGTGAACAACTCGGCCATCGCGCCACACCTTGTCCAAACACAGGCGTAATGGTAAATGGAACCCCACGGTAGAACATGCCTGCGTACCCACCTGCCAACTGTGCGGAGGTCCGCACCTATCGGCGTCGAAAATGTGCCGGCAGAGTAGATTACCCCCTATTCTATCAGACAGAAGTATCACCACCAAGAACGGGATCATAAAACCTCACAAAAAGAAAAGATGCGGATTCTCGAACACAGTCAGCCAACCAGAAAAAGTAGTCTATACAAACATAGAACATCGAGTCACAACAACGGTAGAGCTACACCCCAAACAACGCATACGCCAACGACGACTATTTCCACAGTTCGAACTTCTCAAGATATTTCGATACCCGAAATACCTGGTTGGGCTGCAGTTAGCGGATTTGGCGCACAAAAAAACAAAAAGGCGACTTTGACCCAACAACTCGAAGAAGCAAACAAAGAAATTAATCTTCTCAAGCAAGAACTTAGAGCCAAAGACAGTTTAGTTAATGACATCAAGAAAGAATTTGCTGCATTAAGGGCAAACTTCGAAAAAAGCCGCCCAGACGACGAATTGAAAAGCCCCCTCCTTAAGAAAAAAAGAACCGCTTTCTCGCCTACACACCCCAATTGCGAAGAAAACGATGAAACTTCTGTCATGAACGAGGAAGTGACTGCACAATTGCCTGAACATAGAGACACGGCTCGACCATGCAAGCAACCGGCCAAAAAAACAAACCGAAGATGATCGCAAGAACGGTGTGTCGAAAACTCTCGAAAATATCTTTACGCTTTTCCAACAACTTGCACAAGTGCAACGCGGTATGAAAGAGCAGAAAGAGGCCTTAAGAAAGGAATTTTACACTCACTTTATTAGTGTTTCTTCACCCCTCCAACGACTACCATTACATAAAACATTTACACTAACACCCCAGTAAAAAACATGCAATGGAACTGTCGAGGGCTGCCACAGAAGGTCGTCAATTACATTGACCTTTTGCCATGTAAACCCGACATCATTGCACTACAAGAGACTCGCTGCAAGCCCTCCTTGCATAGATACTATGTTCACATAGACCCGAATAAAAAGAGCACCACGACCCTCATTAAAAATAAAACAGCCTCCACCCAGATGGGCACGCCGCAAGGGGGATGCAAACCCGTTGTAACGGAGCTCCACGCCAGAAACATTGCAGTACGATTGCAAAACCTCTTCATCGTGAACATGTACTACAGGCCCAAAGTCTCGGCTGACATTTACAAAACTTTCGACGACATAATCAAGACTATCCCAGTTGGAAGCAAGCTTCTCGTGCTGGGCGACGTGAACGCACCGCACCATTTACTTGGATACGACAACGAGTCTCTCCGTAGAGCCAACTTCATGAAGGCCATCGAAGGCCAGGAACTTGTTGTGCTCAATGATCCGACAACGCCCACAAGAGATGCAGGTTTGCGAACTCGAGATACAAACCCCGGCGTGACCAAAGCGAGCCCCAACATTGCGTGTCAGTGGACTGTAGTAGAAGAAACACTAGGGTCGGACCACCACTCCATCATAATCACAATTGGGCGACGAAACAACTACGAGGCGACCCATCGCACTCCTCCCGTGGTAGGCTAGGATCGTTTTAGAGAACACCGTAAAGGGGTCAATACCACCCTCGAAACTGCAGAAGATGGAGAAAATGTACCAGGTTACGACAGCCTAGAGCAGGGCATTCTCGACGACGTCCAGAAATGTGCTGAAACCATCCCTCTCAATTCGATGAGACCGGAAGCCGACTTACAGCTAATCCGCCTATGGAGGACGCGTATAAAATTAATTAAAAGATGGAGCAAGCACAAGAAGAACCCGACTTAGAATGAGGATACGAAATATTACAAGACTAGCGGAGGACCGTGCGAACACATTACAACGTGATCGATGGCACAATATCTGCGAGCAAATGAAAGGAAGCCTCTGTCTCCGCAAAACATGGAGCCTCCTGAAGCACCTCATCGATCCAAACTCAAGTAAAACGGTCACATATCGCAACATGGCCAGACGTTTGAACATGTACACTGGCCGGCAGCAAGACCTCTCTGCTGAGCTAACATCACTCTACCTAAAAACGGCCAGCGGAACATTTCACCTTCCTTATACTGGCCAATTGAACTCCAAATTGGATGCCGTTATAAAAATGCACAAGTTGAGGGCCGCACTTAATGAAAGTCGGCAAGGAAGTTCTCCCGGCTGCGATAAAATTACATATAGTATGCTATTTATTTTGGATGACAAGACCCTGAAAATTCTCCTGTGAAAATTCAACAATTACTGGCAATTAAGCAAAATTCCAGCTGAATGGAAGAAAGCTCAAGTGCGGTTTATTCCTAAATTGAACAAACCACTTAATATTAACAACCTCAGACCCGTCTCCCTCACATCCTGCATAGGCAAACTCATGGTGAGGATCGTGCTGAGAAGGCTAGAACCTTAACTCGAAGCTACAGGACAACTCCCCAGCACGATGTTTGGCTTCCGGAGACATCTTTCTACCCACGACGTCTTGCTCCAACTAAAGCGTCAAGTGATTGATGTGTATGGTAACGACAACCCAAAGGCAATACTGACCTTAGACCTCAAAGTAGCCTCTGATAATGTCCTACACAGCACGATCCTTGCGAACCTAAACAAAACCGGGTGTGGAGCACGAGTCTACAAGTACGTGAAGGACTTCCTTACGAACAGAACGGCCAAAATTAAGATCGGGCACGTCACTTGCGACGCAGTCCAGTTCGGCGATAGAGGAACACCTCAAGGAGCAGCGCTGTCACCACTGTTGTTCAACCTGGCACTCCTCAAACTGCCCGCCCAACTCGAGACAGTAGGAGGCATGGAGCATGCACTCTACGCGGATGACATTACACTCTGGACCACCGGGAACCAATCAAGCATAATCACCATAACCCAAAAACTACAAGAAGCGGCATCCCTTGTAGAGACCGTCGCCCGTAGCTGTGGTCTGGAGTGCTCCCCACAAAAATCGGAGTTGCTTCTACTGAACAGCCAGAAACACCTCAGCTAGGTTCGCAGCTTTAAAGGAGTACTGACACCAAATTTTGACGTCTAGAAAATGATATAATTGGCTTCAGTAGTTTGTGCAGATGCCTCACAGAAATTTTTGCAGCGATCCGAGGCCGGATTCACATTTAAAATCGATTTTGATTGTCCCGGCCGCGAGCTTCCACAAATCGGCAGCACTAGCGAAATCGCTTTCGGCGTGATGAAACATCGGCCTGCGCGTCTGGCCGGTTCAGAATGACGTCATTTAGTCATTTTCGGAGCCGGAAATGATATCCCGCGCTGCTGTTGTCGGTGGTGTAGCTGTGTGAGTACGGGTGTAGCTGTGTTAGCAATGCTTGTAAACTTTGCGCACTTTGCGTGTTCGACGTCTTTGCTCTTCAGTTCGTGGCCGGCGCATGGTGTTCCCTTGCACTAATGCTGAAAACTGCGCGGTGCCGGCACCGCGCGGTGCGCGATGTCGACGCGCACCGCGGCGACACGACGGTGCGCGTCGAGGAGCTCGACCAAGTTGTGCTATGGCAAGCTTGTGGAATGCGAAGTACTGCTCGTGGAAGCCTGTCCGAGCAAATCGACGACGACGCCAAGATGCATTATTTTCCACGCGACGACGTGCAGCGCTAAACGTGGACTGAGTTCGTGCGCGGCGGCGGCCGCAAGAACTGTCGCCCAAGGCAGCGGGCTCGGCGTTGCTCGCGTCAGCTTGGGTGTTGGGAACTTCAGGCTTAGTATCGTGGCGAATATTTGATCGCCGGTATCTGTACAACCGCGAATGACCATCCCTTACACAACTTTTCACCACACTATCATCCCCTTTTTCGCATACTGAGCTTTATTGTGGCGATAATTTCCGTTTCAGCGATCGGTGACCAAGACATCTGCCGTGGCCTGTTTTGATTCTAGCGCGCAGGTGGCGCCATCTTTCGGCCGCTCGCCGCACCGCGGTGCCGGCAGTGCTGGGTCGGAGCGCCGAACCTCCGCTTCCGGTCAGCGTAGGCTTACCATCGCGGCAAATATCTGAACGCCGCTTTTAAATTCAGCGCTGATAACAACCCCTAGCACAATTTTTCAACACACTAACATCTACTTTCTCGCATGTGGAACTTCTTTTTCGCAATCAGATTGATTAGAAGAGTGGCCACAAGCTGTTGCTATCACGGTCTGTGCCGGTTAGAACCGCAGTGATATAAAAAAACGGACGACGTCGAAGACATCGCCGGCCTAATCGCCTGGCCAAATAAAGTTGTTCTGTCTGTCGGGTGGCAGCGACTCATCCGAGTCTGACGATTCAGACGACATGTCGACTGCGCGGGCGCGTGCGGACCATGCGCAATCGTAGCAGATGATGCGGCGAACGTCCCTGACGTCACGGGTGAGACCGTGACGTAAGGCTGGCCTGCTTGCAGGCTGGCCTTCGAACGGCCATTTTCCCGCGCTGCGACCAAATTGGAAACTGGTTGCAATAAACGTGCTATAATTAATTCTGTGTTGGCGGCTGACAGCTTTCGGTTATATTTTCGTAATTATTGGGCAAATAGGTATTCTTTACAGCATAAAAACTGAAAGCGAGAAATTTCGTGTCAGTACTCCTTCAAGAGACCACCATCCAAGTAGGCGGTCATCTGATCCCTGAGGTTGCCAACATTCGCATCCTCGGGCTGCACCTTCAAAAATCAGAAACTACTACCATCACTACTCGAAAAGTCAAGTACACATGCCGACAAGTAATTCAGTTAATCAAAAGAATTACAAGTAGAAACCGTGGTATGACAGAGGCGGACATAGCGAGAATTGTCCAGGCCTTCATAATTACCCGAATCATATACAGTACACCATACCTCCGTCTTTCGGCTCGCGAAACTGACGAGACAAACATCATTATCCTGAAATGCTATAAACAGGCACTGGGCCTACCAAAATGGACCAATACAGACAGACTAGAAGAACTGGGTCTCTATAACACGATTGACGAATTAATCTCAGCTCATCTGACGTGCCAATACAGAAGGCTCGAAAAAACGAAGGCGGGGGCACGTCGTACTCCAACGCCTAGGCCTCCCCACGCATGGGCCTCCTGAGAGCCGATTAAACCAATTCTTACCGACAACTTGGCGTTCTAGAATACACGTCGATCCCATCCCCAGATACATGCATCCCATGCAACATCGTGACCGCAGGTGAAAAAGAGCGGCTACCATCGAAGCTCGCCTATCATGCATCCCGCCACAAGCGGTTCTCTACACGGATGCTGCAGCCTTGCCCATCAGGGGCGCCAGCTACAATCAAAAGCCTCTGGTTGCAGTCGTAGTCGATGTGAATGAACACACCGTCTCCGCTATGACAATCCTTCCACCGGTCTCAGTCCTAGAAGCCGAAGAAGTGGCAATTGCCTTGGCCATTGCCCAGGCACCAACAATGTCCCCCAACATCTATGTAGTATCTGACTGAGCAGAGGAATGCAGAAACTTCGTCTCCGGGATCGTCTGAAAGACAGCCCAGGAGATTCTGCTCGCCTCCTCAACAAGGCACCGCCACACAATTACAACATTCCACCTACTTTGGATCCCGGCACATTCAGGCAACAGGCGCAATGAGCGAGCTCACGCGGCGGCCAGCGCTCTAACCCACCTCGCCCACAAGCGTCGAGCCCCTCAAATTTACCCTCCTCCGCCCGGTTCCGGAAACACCAATTTCAAGCAAGACGAGGCTGTGGACGCCATACCCGATAGCCTGGCGTCTTTCGCTGAAATCATTGAGCATTTTCGGTCCAGGCGGCTACGGCTGCCACGTCCCCATCCCAACCTCACCAAGCCACAACAGACAATGCTAAGGCGACTGCAGACCGATACTCTCATGTGTCCAGTCAGATTCCACCAGTTTTACTCAACGAAGTTCATCAAGCCTCAGTGCAAGTTCTGTGGAGGCGACGGAACCGTGAAGCACTTTGTGTGGCTTTGCAGTCACACCCCAGGCCTCCCGCCCGCCCCTTTTCCGGTTCCTCGGATCGGCACTTCTCCTCCCTTGCTTTTGTTACAGGCACCCCAACAAGCCAGCAGTAACAACAGCAACCCTTTTCTATCCCATCATGCTCCTAGGCCTTGGAGGCTTATCCTGGACAGCCCCTCCCTCCAGGACCAGCTCCTACTGGTCGGCATAGCAGAGGCCGCGTCCATGGCACTCGGATTCCCCTGAGCCGGAGTCCAGGCCTCCTTTCCCCAACCCCCTCCTCTTCTAAAGGCCAATAAATTGCGTTACACCACCACCACCATTAAGGGTGACAGAGTGGATCCCTAGAGATGGCAAGCGTTGCAGGGGGTGGCAGAAAGTTAGATAGGCAGATGAGATGGAGAAGTTTGCAGGGATAAATTGGTCGCAGTCAGCATAGGACCGGGGTAATTGGAGATTAATGGGAGAGGCCTTTGCCCTGCAGTGGGCGTAGACAGGCTGGTGGTGATGATGATGATGATGAAGACGGCAGCATAAAATTTTATAGTTATCGGAAAAATTTGTGGCACTTTGGGAGAAGCCTCTCAGCGAAAAAACTAGAAGTATACAGCTCCCATTTTCTCTCCGACAAACGTTTTATTTTCGCATTGTCTCTGTTTTAACACTCCGTACTGATTACGAGCAACTTCATCTCCCCAACACAAAATTTTTTATTTCAGTGCAGTAAGGGTACCTTAATTGTGCTTTTCATAGAGCGAGAAAACATTCCATACTAGCCTGCTTTTTAACCGCGAAGGAGCTGCTAGCCTCATCGGAACCATCACCTAACATTATGGCAATTGACGGCGTCGTATATTGAACGACTATATTTTGCCGCCCCAGTTCGCAACTAATTTCACAGCTGCAGCTGTACGAAATCTTCCAGATATTGACAAAAGAACGTAGCCCTGTGGTTGGGTGTGAGTACTCGGTTCTGCGTAGAAATTGCTAGAGCTAGTATAACTCGCAAAGTATGGCTACAGTGCTGAAAACGCAATCACAAACATTTTTGTGTTATAAATGTAAGCTTTTCAATCATTCGAATTACCATGGTCAACATATTTCAGACAATAACACACGGATTTTTATGTAACTCACCCTTATATACCTTCCCGTTTTTACACAGCAAAATTCTTTATCTATGCCTAGGTTCTGGACACAAAGCAATAAATACGGACTTCAACGAGGTTAAATTTTCACTGCTCTTTTGCAGCCCTTTTGATATTTTCACTACGCCCATTAGGTTTTAGCGCTTAAAATTTATTGTGGGGAAACTTTCAGGAATATGCTGTTTCTTGGTCAATACAGATTATGAATAATATGAAAAGTATTGTAACGGCACTTGTGCTCCCTCTGAAGAACATAATTTGCCGTGAACCAGACAACTTTCCTAATAACTTTCGCGTGGCGTGCATTAATATATCAGCATCGTGCAACTTTTCGGCTGAGGGCCAGCTTTTGAGATTATCTCAACTAGCTCAAGAACACTTGTGTCCAGCATAACGTGGTCACCGTATTTGTTTAATAACGTTATGTTCACAATGAAATAATTCTTTTTAGTTTTCCCTACCGGGAATTTCACTTTTAATTTCGAGTTTAATCTGGTTCCTGATACTGAAATATTGATCCATGTCTTGTATACTCTATCAGCAATTACTTCCCTCCTGAAAAGTTCCGTATATACGGAAATATGGGAATACGGAGTACTTTCGTAGAATGACACAAAGCCGCAACAAAACACGACATTTTTTGGAAAAACACACTTGAACGAAATAGTTCATACGTATCCAAAACTTTGACACCGATTTTATGTCTGTAAGTTTATTAGAACCGCCAAATCATTGTCCGTATGAATTCCGTATATACGGAGTATATGGAAAACATACGGAGCGTCATTTTGCTTATTATTGAAGATAAAAGCACGAAACCTGTGCCAAACGTTTTTATTGCGCACACTAATGTGATTTTCTGTTTTTTCTACTAACGTCTACTTTCGGTGTGCTTGGGGGTGGCATAATCCGTATGAACTCCGTATTCCCAAAATTCCGCATATACGGAACGTTTCAGCAGGGTTGGAGCGGTGGCAATATTCAGCGCAGCTGTCGGCATTTCAACGAGTACGTATTACTTCTGGGCATAATTATTTTGCGTTCTTTTTTGCATCTTGCTCAATATGATCATAAGAACTCGAATAATTTTTGCGCTTTGTTCCCCCTACATTGATGACAGAGGAAAGTTGACAGACCATTTACATACGAATTGTTGCTTTTGACAACTAAACAAAAGAACGTTCTTTAGATAGATAGAGAGAGAGAGAGAGAGAGAGAGAGAGAGAGAGAGAGAGAGACAGAGAGAGACAGAGAGAGAGAGAGAGAGAGAGAGAGAGAGAGACTTTGTTCCGAGTAGCGAGCATATTTTTACTTGGGGTTTCAGTCCAAGACTCCACTGGTACGCCCGGCTGTCTTCGCTCTTTCCGCAAGAAAAAGCTGCATTTCAGGGCAGGAGCTGGCCAGCGGGCCCTCCCACTGCTCGCGTGAGGGGTGGGAATAGGGAAGATCAGGGTCTTGGTAACATTCCCAGACAATCTAGTAGCGTGTGCATGGGGCTTGGCGGTGAACAGAGGGAGGATCATAGAGATTATGATGGATGGCGTGTAGTCATGCTGCGTGTGGGTAGGTGTTGGTCGGTAGTCGTCTCAGGACGACTTCCTGTTCTTTGGTGGCTTGATTGTTGAGAGCAGGGTATATTTCTCTTGTTAGTCGGTAGTGTTTAGGAAATTTGCCATATGTGAGCTGTGGATTTGAGGCCCACTCCAACTCTTGTTGTGGTGCCCGGTGGGCGAGTTCTCGGTCCAGGACGGGTGCCGCCTGGTTGCTGCGAAGAGCAGGGCCGTGGTCTCTATGATTTTGATTTGCTTCTGTCGGGGTCGTTGAAGGAGAGCAGGAAGTGCTTGCCTTGAAATTCCACCTGCTTGGTATGCCCGGCAGGTGGCTTGACAGCCGGAAATGATTGCTTTAGCCAATGTGTGGGCGTGTGCGAGGGCGATAGCCTCTCTTTAGCTTTCTGGGTCTTGGACGGCTCATCAGGCTTGTATTAAGGTCTGTTCCCGAGGTAACGACCGCCGATCTTACCCCGTGCCTAGCATATTCCGCCCGCTGCGTCTGTACAGGCAACGTGGTCTGGGCGTCCATACTGGTTTTCTAAAGCAGTAGCTCTTGCTATGAGCCTTCTCTCAGAATTACCTAGCCTGACGGCCTGTGACATTTCTGCTAATCATCGTCTACCAGCTCAACCGCAAAAAATACCTAGAATCATTGTTCACTATAACCGCAAGGATGTGAGGGACAAGTGGTTCGAGAAGCGGAAAGCACTGCGGGAAAAGGCAAAGGATGCTTTCATTCTAGAAAACATGACGAGACACAACCGCGAACTCTTGCGCATAACTAAAGATTGGGCGGTGGTCAATAACTTCCGTTTCGCTTGGCACACAAACGGCAAGATCCTGCTTAGAACTGAAACTGGAAGCCCCATAATCACTGTGAAATCCGACGCCCATTTGAGCACGTTACTAGACTCAGTGTTATCTTCTAAATGTATAACGTGGGTATCGTACCAGCATATTTCTCGCATGTTGTAAGCCCAAGCAAATCATGTCTTTCTTTTTTAACCTTGAACTGTCGATCTGCTAAATCCAAGTTTGATGCGTTAGATATTTTTCAACTCACTTGGCTATGCGTTCCATGTCCTTATTATTACCGAAACGTGGTACACTGAGCAAAGTCAAAAATATACACCCCTGGGCTATTCCGAATTTTCCGTCATGCGGAACGCTAAGCGCAGCGGTGCTGTATCCGTGCTCGTACATGAATGTCTTCAATCTGCCATCGAATCTGAATTTACCACTGTGACAAATGATTACGAGTCTGTAGCTATCCGCCATGCCGCACATATGTTTGTTGACATATATAGACCTCCCACTGGGGACCTAGAAAGTTTTCTCGTATTTGTTGAATGAATTCTCAACTTTGTCAATGAAAACAAACTAGAACTCGTCCTAGGCGGGGACTTTAACATCAACTTAATTGAAAGCAATTCAAAGCAAGCATACTTAACTTCCCTGGTAACGCAGAGTGGCTTTGACATCATTCGTACAAATGAAACTAGTGTAGGGTCACTACGTCATCAGCTATCCTCATAGATTTTTTTAACTAACCACTCCCCGTCAAAAATTACAGCAGACACAATATATGTCGACATTAGCGATCACCTGCCAGTGTTTATGTTAGTAGAAAAAAACGGTACGTGAGAAGAAAAAACACCATGTTTATCAGGACATCTCAAGTCAAAACTTAACAAAATTCAGAGAAACTACCGAAAGACTTACATGGGAATCGGTGAACAACGAAGGTGATTGTAACAAGGCATATGAAACTTTCTTATCTGAATTATCAAACATTTATAACGATTGTTTCCCCATTAAAACCACACGGCGAAAAAATCGCTGTCGAAAAACCTGGATCACGAAAGACATAGTGGACCAAATAACTGTCAAAGATAGATTGTACGAAACATTTATTCGCACTAAACATGATACACTTCTCGTAGAATTTAAGCAAGTTCGAAATAGGCTGAATAAAATAATAAAAAAGGCCAAAAAAACGTAATATTATAGCTTGTTTTCTATAGATACGCACCGAACTGAGCTGACGTGGAAAAAGATAAGCTCTGTTCTCGGCCGCTCGCAAGAAAACAAATCGGTAGAAACTATTTATCATTATGGTGAGCTTATTTCAGGGCGTTCGTTAGCAAATCTATTCAATGATTTTTTGTGAATCAATTTACAGGCTCAAAATCATGCCAAAACGATGCGCATGTCGCAGGGGAAAGTTCGTGTCCAAATTCTGTATTTGTAAAACCCACAGATGAAGGCGAAGTAATCACAAAAATTCTCAATTTATATAACAGCAGCGTCTGTGATGCAGAAAATATGCAAATTAAGCCGATTAAATATGTTGTAGATGTTATAGCTTTGCCGTTAACTCACATATTTAACTTAATTTTGGCTAGTGGAACATTTCCGAAACCCATGCAAATTGCTAAAGTGGCGCTGTGTTTAAAGGCGGTAATAGCAGTGTCTTAAAAAATTATCGACCAATATCGATATTACAAGTTTTTTCCAAGGCCATTGAAAAGATTATATATTGTAGGCTGTCTAATTATCTCTCCACATATAGTTTGCTTCATTGTTTTCAACACGGTTTTCGCAGGCACTTTTCAACAGAGACTGCATTACTCAAGCAAAAAGAAATTATATTAAAAATGTTTCCAACAGCTCGTTAACACTGGGGATTTACGTCGACTTGTCTAAAGCCTTTGATTCTTTGAGCCATAAAATTCTACTAAATAAACTGCATTGTTTTAGAATTCGCGGTACAGCTTATGACCTCATTGCTTCCTACTTAAATCACCGGCAACAATATACATCCATAGGTAAATTTTCATCTGATCGTAGATGCATTAAAACGGGAGTACCCCAAAGAGCATACTCGGCCCCCTATTATTTTCATTGTACATAAATGATTTGCACCGCATTGCGACACGTCCTGAAGTTTCCCTCATATGCTATGCCGACGACACTACTCTTTTAATTGCAGGAAAAATGACAGCCGATATCGAAAGTATCTCTCAAGAAATGTTACCAACTTTTTATGAGTCAACCAATAACAATTTTCTTCGAATTAACACCGACAAAACGAAAGATAAAAATAAAATTGCACCACTACCCAAAATAGCGCTCGACACAGAACCGATTGCTATAGTTGAGAACATGAAAGTTCTAGGAGTACAGTTTTCAAGTAACTTAACTTGGGGCATTTATGTCAATGAAATCCACAAAAAATTGTGCAAAATAACCGGGATACTAAATAGAACCCGCCACATATTGCCTGAAGGCATAAAGCTTTTAATCTATAATTCCTTGTTTCTTCCAAACCTAACTTATGCCCAGCTAGTTTGGGGTACAACAACAAAAACGAATTTAAATAAGTTGCTCCTATTACAAAAGAAAGCCATCAGAATCGTAGCAAATGCTTCGTTTGCCTCTCACACGAAACAACTGTTTGATAACTATAAAATCATTAATATTAATCGCTTATATGATTTTAGACTAACGCAAATAGATACAAATGCAGTTAAAAACAATAACCCATTTTATGCTGAATCACCCGAATTAATAAGAAATCCTATTATGTAACACACGCGCTTCACTAATGCCTGGCACACTCCCACTCCCAAAAACAATTATGGCTTGCAGTCATTGACAGTTAAGCTTCCAATCCTTTTAAATAAAATGAATGCGGCAGAAATAGATATGCCACGCCTCTCTAAACGGAACTTACGGGAATTATTTCTTTTATTCTATTTAATATGTTTTTCTGTTGCATTTGAATTTGTATACGTTACTTCCTATGTTTCTGTGGTGTTGTAATACGCAAACATTTAATGTTCTGTTAAACGCTTGTGTTGTTCACGTGTAATATTTTTCCCTCATGCTTGCTCAATGTAAATATACTTAGGACGTGTTTTTGAGTGTTTCCGCTATCAGATTTCACGCTTGTTTAAACTATTTCTTTGATTTTTATTGTATAAATCTACACTGATATTTTTCTTGAACTGTAACTGAAACCGCATCTTCTTCAAGGGCAATGTGTTGACCCGAGAGACTCGTGCCCCTAGTTGCTGTCCAATGTGGGGACAGTCGTCCCGTCAAGCTGCCTTTCAGTGCAGCTTATTGCGACTTCCCCTCCTTGTGCACTCAAGGAAAATTAAGTTTGAATTTGAATTTGAATTTGAATTTAATGTTCAGCGGACATGTTGCGTGGTATTGGTGGAACAAAAATTATAGGCCTAATGTCTGGGGGATTCCCACTGATGTACGGTGCCTGTACAAAAGCTTACCTATCGTTTCCCTCCTCGTTGGGCTTGCTCCCAGCCTCACTTTTTCCACCGTTGTGGGCCTCTTTCAGTTCTTCGATGGTGTTGTCCAAGCCCAAAACCGCGCGGCTAACCGTGGAGGAACTCGTAAGAAATGCCATAGCTTTTTCGTATGCCTTTTAAGAAGTACAACCTCTCAAATTTTTAACAATACAGCGGGAGCGACGACCGATCGGCATGTCAGCGCCTTATCACGGTGTTCAGCAGCGAAATGGGCGAGAGTAAGCACACGTGCAGAGGGCTATCTGCTGTTTGAGTGTCGTCTCCTACGCTGTTTTCTTGAGAGTGGTACACCCCCCGCCACTGCACCTGAATGAATGTGTGCCTTAGCTACCTTTGGGGGTAGCGAAACCGTCTTCCAAGATAAGAACAGGGGTTTGTTGTCCTGATAAGAACAGCGGAGCAGACGACGCTCCCCCAACAGATAGTTCTATGCGTGTGCGCGCACCCTCCCCTATTTTGCAGGTGAACACCGTGATAAGGCGCTGACAGATCGATCGGTCGTCACTCCCGCTATATTATTAAAAATTTTGGAGGCTGTACATCTAGTGTTTGTCGCGAAGAAAGAATTACCCTGCATTTTACCCAAAAGGCGTTGTACTGCAAAGTCTATCTTTACACTTTCCCGAATTATTTATCTGAAGCATCATTTGTCATTCTTGTAAAACGAACGCCAGATATTTCTAGTAATTTAAATCAAAGTACCATTCAGCTGCATTGAAAGCAAATCAAGAATAAGGGTAACCTTAAAATTTAGGAAAGCGTCGTACCCACAAATCATCTAGCTCCAATTTGAATAATACTTCCGGCGCTGGCGTTTATAATCGTCAGTGAAAAATAGGCACAGCAGAGATTATGACGCAAATCAACAAAAGATCGGATACGCTTGGGCAAACCGCAAGCCACGGGAACTTTCGTAGAGAATGGGCACAACAGAGCGGTACTTATTCGTGGGTCAGAACTTTCAAAACAAAATGTCTGTTAACAAGACTCGTCTCTTGGACAGAAAATGTTTAGCTTCCAATACCGCATGTTAAGAAAATAAATCCTGGGCATTTTGCAGGCTCCTGTTTGCAATACTTTTTTTTTACTTTCAAATACTTTAACTCTTTAAAGGGGTCCTGAAATACCTTCCGCCGATGCATGGATCTACATGTAACCAAATAAGACAATGTATTAGCAATCTCCTCCTGCAAGAATTTTGTTAAACCGATGAGTATTAGCTGAGAAATCGTAAATCAAAAACCGCGCATTATCGTCGCGCCGCGTTTCCTCCTCTTTTCAACTGTTGACGGCGCGCGAGCACTGCCTCCCATGATGCTGCGCTAGTCAGCGGTGACGTACTTCCGCATTACGCTCCTCTGACTGCCGTCTGCTACGGGCAAGTTTTGTTGACACCATGAATTCCGCACTCTGCTCAAGGATGGATAAGCGAACGAAAAATCTGGCCGCATGTGTGCGGTGGCCTGGCCTTGCCCTTTCGCGGTGTGCGTTGCTGCAGTGCAGCACGTGACTTTTAATCGGCGGCAAACTCGCAGCCGCTGGGGAGGATCTTGCGCTCGGTCCCTTTCATGCACCGCGCACTGTTTATCCAAAAAGCGGCGTATCAGATGTGGCCCCGCTGGTGCCGGGTCTTATTTTGCGGTGGTGGTAATTCCTGCCGGCGCCATGTGAAAAAGACATTTTAAGCCGATACAGAACCCGTGCACAAAACGCTTCAATCATGTGACCAGTTCAGCTTGGGGCGACGCGTGGTGGAGAGCGGCAACGTTGGCTAAACATGCTCCGGCGCGGCTCTGAGCTTTCTAGCGCTGGAGCGAGCGCCTTTCTTTGACGATCTCAAGCATCGGTTGCCTTGGCAACAAGGCACAAACCACCCCAGAGGTCAGTTACGGTTGCGTGATCCCGGTTCAGCTTGGGGCCCCACCTCGCGGCATATGGGCACTGCAGGCATACTACTCACTTCCATTTGGAAGTGCGAGATGCGTTTGGCATTACAGGAGGCGATGGTGTGTGTGTTGTGGACGCCTTTGTTTCGCGATGAAATACGACGTTGTGCTTCTGCGGGTGGATAGTGCTTCCCATGGCCTGGATTATCTTTCTCGAGCGACGTACGACTCAACCTCGCATGGGGTATGTGCAGTGTGCGTGGCTAAAAGCCATCTCGGCTTGCGCGCCAGAGTTAAGTGACTTGCTGTTCGTCCCCGCAAACCGCGCGCGAGGTGAGTGCCGAATTTACGAGGGGCAGGAGGAGGCAGCCCATCGTCTGTCAATCGCGGTTCAGACTTGCAACGCATGTTGTGACGTTGTGTTCGTTCGAAACGCATCTTTGGATTGTTTTGAAGTGGAAAAAAATGTATCCGTCATACCTGGGCATTCGGCTCAGGGCGTTCTCTGCGATTGCACGAAAGAAGTGCCACGGGGCTTCAACGCTTTCTTTATGAGACGTACTCCGGTAAGAGAATATCCATGTCGTGTTATGGCCGTGTTGCATTCAATACGAACGGTTAAGCGTTTGTTTACACTTGTTTCGTTTGTCGTAAAATGTCCAAGCACTCCGGCACTACGCTGGCAGATCAGCCGGCGAGTCGACGCTGAGCAGACGACTCATCTCTTTGCCGGAAGTGCGTGAAAAAGCCGCCCAATAGCAGGATGTCTAGCTCATGACGAACATCGGGGAATCGATGATGTAGACATGTGAAGATGGCGGCGATCAAAAACACGAAGGAAAGGGTGAGAAAAAAGCGACAAACTTTGCAACAAAAGTGTGAGCTTTCCGCTGCGCGTAAAAGAGTAATACTTGGCCCAGATGACCTTGACGACCCAATCTAACGATTGCGCTACTTCATTTAGTGTGCTCAAAATGCCTTTCAGGGCCCCTTTAATGTAAAGGGTATGCCATCGCTCCCCTTCGCTTCCCGTATATACGTGCAGCCTATGTTCGCTTCATTGCAAACTTCACCATTTTTTCTCGGCTTCTAGCAAAAAAAAATCTTTTACATCTACTGATCTCATAAAGATTGAAATACATCTGTGATTAATAAAGTCTGCGGGTGCGCGTATGCTTTTTCTCTCTTCATATATGCATCAGTCTGTCTGCCCGTGTGCCCGTCTGCCAGACAGATGAAAGGACATGCCAGTAGACAACCGCCACGTCCTTTAATGTCTGTCTGTCTGTCTGTCTGTCTGTCTGCCTGCCTACCTGCCTGTCTGTCTGTCTGTCTGTCTGTCTGTCTGTCTGTCTGTCTGCTTGTCTGTCTGTCTGTCCGTCCGTCCGTCGGTCTGTCTGTCTGTCTGTCTGTCTGTCTGTCCGTCTGTCTGTCTGTCCATCCGTCTGTCTGTCTGTCTGTCAGTTGTGGTTGTTAATTTCTTAGGCCACTGTCAACACATCCAAACAAGTCCCCAGCTTCTTCAAGAGTGCAGTTGGTTCTTCAACTATACACTTTATGACAGATGAAAAGCACAAAGTAGTCTTCTTTTCCTTGTCATAGGTATTGAAAACCACTTGGCACTTGCGCAATTAATCTGATACAAATCGTTTCAAGTGTAACTTTCCTATTAGATAGTGCAGGCGTGTTCGAAGCGCCACAGCAACTTCCGGCGTAGCTAGCAAGCATGCAGAGATTTGCCATCTACGAAGCTTTGCAAGGTCTGCTTGCTAAAACCTTCTTATAACGCGGATCCACAGAACAAACTTGGACATTACAAGGGACGAGAACTTCTGGTCTGGTGTGGTAGCAGCGATTCCCTTCGCCTTTGTGCGCATGGCATTTGATCAGATGGCTGTTCAGAGGTCTATGGCCGCTAAGACGCTGAAAGATGCTAAAAGGTACGTAAACAGAATGGGTTTCTATATTTTACTTGCGAATATCAGCATATATGTATCAATTAAGAATTAGTTAAAATGTTACTAGCTTATCCTCAGCACTGCAATAGGTTTTTTTTTTTCCGTTCATAGCCAATTATGAAATCATGTCACGGCTTGTACAGGCCCAATGTTAAAAGTACTAACTGTGTGATTATTTTCAGGACAAATGGGGCTCAGCTATTTTTATTGTAAATTTTATAAATGCATTTGTAGCTGCTTTGAGCAACTATACAATGGAAAAATACGTTTGTTCATTCGTTCGCAGTCACTTTAAACAGTTTCACTTAGTTTCTAGCCTCAGGAATGACAGCTACTCTAAGTTGATTACGCAATCTGGGCCACCTTTATAAGCTTCGCATAGCGTTGACAGCTAGCATGACACAACTTAGCCTATCTGTGCGACCAAGAAGAGGGGAAGTTTGTCGGTTTTTTTTAGTCTTTAAAATTTATTTTACATTCCCCACCCGCATGAGCTTGAAGACAAATTCTGAATAAATTTTGCAATAAGAACTTTTCATTTATATCACCCAATTCTCAACATTGATAGTACGATCCTCAACAATGATTCTCTTTAAAACACACTGTTTTTCACTCCGGAAACGAAACCTTTATTACCGGAAAACGCGTTCGGCGCATGCACACGGCAGAGTCAACTGAAAATGCTTCCTTACATTCAACGCCGCTGGATATTCTGGCGCTGTACCTTGCCTCTGGTTGACTGAACTAATCAATGGTTGACCATCTCGGCGTTAGGCTGAGACTCACCGTCGGCCCAAAGGAACAACCATGGGATGATTGGGGATTACACGCGTTGCACGTCTAGAACACAAATGCAGGCAAAAGTCTAATTAGTGTCGCATCATGGCGGCGATGGGAGCAGTCATAGTGGATTTTACCCAACGGGTTGAACCGCTTCCGCCAATTGGCTAGCCAGATTCACTGTAATTATTAATAATGACTTTGGCTAGTCAGTGAGCGGAAGCGGTTTGTCCGGTTTGGTAAAATCAAGCCAGACTGATCAGTTTGCAGTTGCGAAACGACAACCGCGAGGATTGCTGTACTGAATGGAAGCAGTCTGTCTTGATTTTTACCCAATTGGCCAAACCGCTACCGCTCACTGACTAGCCAGAGTAATTATTAATAATTAACAGTGACTCCGGCTAGCCAGCGAGCGAAAGCGGTTCGGCCGTTTGGGTAAAATCAACTATGACTGCTCCATGGCCGCCATGGTGCGACCATAATAAGACCGTTGCTCACAGTGGCTACCTATTCCACGCCACAAGCTGCAGTACACGCCTACAAATATGAATCAAAGCAAGAAGCACACAGTTCACTACTGCTTCCGTGAGTTTGAATGTGGAAGATTTTGTACTGCGCCAGTGCAAGCGCTGTGTCTTTTCAACGTCTTGCGCTACTTCATAGCAAATGCAGAGCCATGTTTTGGTAGTCTGTGCATACATGCGACCGTCGCTTGCTGTTTACCTATTTCCTTAGGGTGCCTTTAGATATCAGTTGCACATACAGCTCTGCTTTAGAATTAGCATCTGGGCTTACATAAAGCACAAGATGGCGGGTAAAATTAGAAATCGAGAGCACAGTTTTCTTCACTAGTTTGCAACGTCAGTAACGGAGGAAACGTTTTTTGTTTTTGTTTTTTTCATTTCGCTCCGCCAGCTGCGTTTCCGGGAGGTTGTGACCTAAAAATCTGTTCATTTAAATAAAATTCCTCCAAACATGAATACTAGAATAGTGAAATTTGAAACCAATTCTTTGCATGGTATTCTAAGTGCTCCTTTGCTGCATCATTTCAGAATAATCGTCGCTGGGCCCACATTCATCCTCTTCTTCTTCGTCATCATACTAGGTTCAGGCATGGCATTATATACTGGTACAGGGACTGCGATCCAGTCCGTTACGGCGCTATAAGCAGTTACGAGCAGGTGCGTGGCAGGGGGATGTACAATCCGAAGAAAACGAAATGGATGGTTTCGGAGATTGGCTGCCAATGAGTCTTGCATTCCCAGAACGACGATGACATTTTTATGTACCCTAATGGTAGATCTACACCGTAGCCTGACCTCCGCGGTCTGAAGGGAACCCCTGTGCCGTATTCATGAAAGCATCGTCTTTTTAAATGGGCTACCCCTCCCTTCCCCTCCTTCCCCTACCCCTATTTTGGCCGCATGGCCTTCCCTCGCCTAATAAAGGACTGAAACAACAACAAAAACAACAATTCTGTATCAGTTCAGTTTTTGTGTCTCCTGATTGGGCAAAAAGCTGAACAACATGAATATTCTGGAAGAAATAACACAGACATTAACAATAAATCACATAACCATGAACATAAATAAAATACCATTTTGTGGTAGTGGTTACAAGGGCGGAGAGCGACAGAAGAGAACTAAGCAGCGCAAGTATCGAGACGGCTCCGACACGTGATAAAAAATAGTAAAATGAGTCAACAACACATTTTACGCCGGAATGCTGAGCAAGCAACGCGTCATAATTAGCGCCTACGGTATGTTACCGGTGGGGAATAGTTTGAAGATCTGTTATAAGTAATACTGGCCGACCTGTTGCACGATATACTAAGAGTCCCATGGCTTTTTACCAAGAATCTTTAAACAATTATTAAATTGACAACTTTTTATCACTAAACTGAAAAACGTTTACACAGCTAGTTATACGGATATTGACATGGCTAGTGCCCATTAAAATACAGTACCGCACCTATGAACGAGGAATAGTCGACAAAAGTGTAAAAAAGACACAAAAGCAAGAAAACGACACCAAAGCCAAAAAAATTATTGGGACATTCAAAACCATGCCAGGTTTTTATTAGTTAGCAAAAACGCTACCAGGGACACCAACATGAAAAAAAACGTAAAAATATTGAACAACTGTTAAATAACGTGAATTCAAGATCAATTGATAATTTAGTAACGTAATTTACTGGCCTAGTAGGTATTCTATTATGTGCGGTTCCACTATGTACGGTTCCAAAGATAGGGACTAGAGAAGACACAATCCGAGAAAACAAAATGAATGGTTTCCGGGGTTAGCTGCCAATGAGTCTTGTATTCCCCATACCACGGTGACGCATTCATTGAGTGTAAGTTTTTTTTTCGGCTTGTGTTGTGTCTTTTCTAGTCCCTGTCTTTCTTTGCGCTGAACTTGACATAATCAATTACTGCCTAGATCTGGACTACGTGCGCCCCTGCTACCCCATTTCCTGTATACATTGTGAAATATTGTGTTTATGCTTTCTTTTGTCTGCTAACATACAATCTAAGCACCATTATTTGTATTCTTGCACGTTCCTTTGGCACTAGGAATTCATTTTCGACGTGAGATTTCGTTAGGTTGTTATGTGTAACCTAGAAAACTAGCTTTTCTTTGGAACTCAACGGAGGGAGTCTACTCGGACATTGCCGCGTTTCAATCGTATGGTACACGTCACTAAGCACTTGCGAGTTTCCTTTGTGTCATAGCCGGAGATAATTAGACAACTGAGGCAATATTGAATTCTGAGAAGTGAAGTTACTCTGTTCAGGGTTGCTCGCGCATGCTTGCCGTCAATCGTCGTTTCCGATTTTACTCAGCGCCGCTTTTCATGCGTGTGTGTGAACTGCCTTTTTCAGATCGTTCCCTACTACGTCGTTACGCGGCTTGTTTCTCGCCGGTCTTCTTGGGGCTTCAACACGGTGATGTGCTTTTCCATCTTTTACACTTCCGTGTAGCGTATATTTCCACGCAATAGAAAATCATGTCGACTGTCTGATTGCAACCTTGTTGAAACAGCAATGTTTGTTTCTTAAGCACACTAAAAGGCGTCTGCCATAACCTGGAAAAAATTTAACAATATAGAGTAACTACAACCACCTTTGATATCTACGTAGTGTACAGTCATGGACAAGTTAAATGCTAACACAAAAATATGAACCAGAACATCCAAAACTGAAAAATTTTGTTCTTTTAGGTCCAATAGTGACACACCATTGGTATACTTGAACAGCCACATTTTTCAACCTTATTTTTGCAACTAAGCCACGTGTCATTTTGACTTGCATGGAAAAACTCGCGCTATTTGTGCGTTCTTGTTCATACTTTTGTGTTGGTGTTTCAATTGTCTATGGCTGTACACGTCTCTTTACATTTGAACAATCAAGTTAATTCCTTTGTGTAATTGAAAATTTAGGAACAATGTCTTTGAGAAAAGAGACCTGGGATTTTGATAATTTAATATCTATACCGGCAACCAATCATTATATTCCGCAGAAGGAACTGCAGAGCCTTTTTTTCTGATCTTTTCGATGCCTGCTTGTCAGAGATTTGTTTAAAATTAGCGCCGTACCATGTGGTGAATTCGGGAATTGCGCCTGAGCTGGCTGTCCTTTGGTGATTTCTTGGTTCATTCGCGGTGACAGATTTTTCATTTATGTTTACACGTACTTAACGATGGTGCGGGTTATTCTTGTAGAATAAATTGTTTCAGGACCCCTTAATGCGTCCGCATTTTCCTGCAGCACGGTTTCGTCACCCGTCAATTCCCTTGCAACCACGTTTTATATCGATGTTGTCACGCCGCACGGTAAGCTGAACGAGCGAACTGCCTGCCCTACACGTGATTCGCCTCTTAGGTGAGCTGAATATTATTTTCAATCTGAAAGTTACTTTCCAGTACACTTTTATTGCAAGGATGAATGCTTGCTCAAAATGCTAAGTTCTAGGCGTTGTTTTCGCTTCTCTCTGAAGCACTGCAGCAAAAAGTGGAGACTGCATTATTTAAAGGGACCACTACGATGTGTTCGATTCCTTCTAAAATTTGAAATGCCTTCAGAACGTGCCACAACGATGGTGTCCCCTGCTTAGATTAGAGGACTAAAAAGCTCCATTCAAATATGACTGTTCTAAGCATATCATAGAACGTCAAAACTTGCTGCAAATAATTTTTTCTCTTCCTTAGTCTGAGCTCTCTTTCGATCTCTAGAGACTTCCCTCCAGCTAGATCGCAGCTATCGGCCGGGTTTGCTTCACTTGCAGCAAAAAGGGCATTCACAAAACAATCACAATAAAACCAACGCAGAAAATGACAACCGTATCTGCTGCGGCGACGAAATACGCGGTGCGGTTTTGTGCTGGTGATAACTACAGCTTTCGCTGTGCAAAAGGGAAATAACTGCGCATAGGAAGGAAAGGACGGCAAAGAAGGAAGAGTGAAGACTCTTACCAGCCCTTTTGCATAGTCCCATTAACATCAATTAAGTCTGACGTGCCTTCCAACTGTTTAGTAGCTATATGGTTTTTCGCTGGCATGAAGCCAAAGGGGAGGTGAAATTTCAAATTTTGCCGGGGCGCTTGGACCGGGTCGCCTGGAGTCGTGCCCTCCAGCTTGCACATGGGCGAGCTGCGAACTAGAGGTTTAACGAAGCAAAAATCACGTACTATATATATGTAAGCGCTCTTCTTTCCGACACCAGAGTTGCGCATATCAACTTGGAATCACCACGCTTCTATAGGAGCGTGATTACCACCAAAGCTCACCTCAAACAGCTCTGCTGTCAAAATTACTTTCTTCGCGCTATTGAACCATATGTCACTGCCACCCTACGGAAGAAACTAAAGAAGCTAAATTGAGCAGGATACAAGCCATTTGTACCTTGAGATCAATATATTGGACATTTGTATTCACGGTTTTTTTTTTTATATTTGACGGATTACTTGTATGGAAGTTTCAAACTGAAGTAAGGTAGAGTTTGTTCACGTCTGCACCGTTTCTAGTAACAGTTCTTTTTTTAGGAAATCCCGAACGTTTTTTAGCATTCCAAAAACAAAGCTGGGACATCTGGTAGTTAGCAGTGCTAAACACTTTGGCAGCACAAAACAAACAATGACGAAGAGGGAAAAAAGTGAATTCACCTACCACCTTCCGTCATCTCTTGAATTGGCACTAATCCATTTTAAAGGGTATTAATCGCTATTTTTGTACAAAATATAGCGGACAGGGGGTATATATGGCATCCGCCTTTTGTTTGTTCTTTAAATTATTAAAGAAATCGCATGTGGGCGGTCTCTGATTCTAAAATGGCTAAAAACGAGGTACTTCGCTCGTTATGTAAAGCAAGTTTTCAAAGGTCACTCACGACAGCTACTACGTCGAGCAGGTTAATTTTATTTCCTTTTTCCACGTAAGTGAAGCCGCTGTCTTGGGTTTTTTTTTTCATTGGCTGCCGTTAATTTTGACGAGGCCCACGTACGCCAAAGCGCCGGCTCTTTTATTCAAAAGTTCACGTAGGGGGAATGCCATTAAGATAAGGGCAAACACAACAGGTACTAGGTAGCATACAACCAAACCTCATGTAGGAAGCGGCAGCGCTGGAGAAGTTTGCAATAGGGATAACCATATTTCACTTGCAAAGCAAGCTTCAAACCCAATGGTAGCCGTCAAACTCGTCCGTCATCAAGCCAACCAGAGTAGCTCGATTTGAATTAGAACTCTTCCCACATGCGTGTGGTATCGCAAAGCGTTATGAAGCAGGTGGTGGGGAAAATTCCCTTTCCGCGAAAGATCAAACCGATATAAATTAGAAATAAAATTGTGCTAAAGGGACAGGACGAACACACAAAACACACCTTACAGCGCACTACTCACACGTGTCTACATGATAGTAGTATACCTATATGAGCGCAGAAATAATCCCAGTCTGTTAGTGGCGCGCTGCGTGGTGTGTCCTGTTTCTGTTCGTCCTGTCCTTTTAGCGCAATTTTATTTCCATTATGTCAGACCCACTAGCCCGTCACATTGCGTCGATGATAAATTAGAAAGATCTTTCCCTTCAGTTCCCCAGCGACTGCAAAGCGTATAATTCTTCGAACGCGAAAACAGTTGTCGATAGGCTCGTTTCACAAAGTGAGCCCCAACGATATGTTTCTGCATTAATTATTTTCCGCGAGTCGTGACATACGTCTAAACATGCCTCTACCAAGCACATGAAAATGTACGGATATCTAAAAAAACTCCAAGTAACTAACGGCCCGAGCTAGGCGACCCAAACTACCGCGTTAGTGACGTGTGAAGCCGCTATCGGCAACGACATACATAGATATAAGAAGCTGAGGAAAGGCCCTGACGTCACTTTTTATGAGACCGCTCCTGCCCTGCCATAACGTCCACGGGCCCACTACCCTTTCCTATACTCCTCTGCAGCGCCCCGTTCCCTCCTCCTCTACTTCCGCTCAAAAAGCAGACCTGATCCGGCACGCTGGGCCTAGCATTAATAAATAAACGCTTTTAGAGTATTGGCGCTCTTTTCTCTCATTGTTATGTACCGCCAGGATTTTCATTGGTAGGTCGGCACCACGTGATATTTGTTTACATATGGCCGCAACCATTTTGTTTCTGGGTGCCCTCCTCTTTCTCTCTCTCTGCTGTGTGGACGCTAGAGCGGCCGGTCACACTCTGCCCATCACAACCAGCGGCGGTTGCATTGGGAGAGATGGCAACACTGCAATCCAGAAACAAAATGGCCCCCCGGACGCTTCCGGGTGCACGAAGTGGCGGTACTCCTAAGCGTAGCTGATTTGGTGGCGCTAGCTGGGCCACGCGCACACCGAAAAAACCGGAGGACGTTGAAAAATCAGTCAGAAGTCAACTGTAAATGCAAAACACTGCACTCCGGGGACATGCTTTGCGGCGCACCACAACTAAAAATGACAAAGCTTCTACCGTGTAATTTTACAGTGGCATAGTGATACAGGGGTCTCCTCTGACTTTTATTTCCTTCACGATGTAACAGTTCTAGTATACAATTATGTTGCCTCTTTTCAAAGTACTTCTTTGCCGCGACATAGTGATTTTGCTTTGTTCTCGCGAAACAATTGTCTGACGATTACGATACTCCCTAATGCGAAATGTGATCGCAGCTTCAACGGTAGGCTTGTCGGCGACAGCCAATGGCTCCTGCATCTCAGGAAGTAATCGCGTCGTCAGCGAACGGACCACGGTGCGTGCTACTTTGGCGTCATCTCGTATCGCGTCGCCGCCGGAGTGCATGTATCGCAGGGCCCCCTCGGCATACCGTCCTCCCCCTCAAACTTTTGCCATACTTTCCTCCTCCGCTTTCCTGCTAACTCTATCTGAGGTGTCCTCTTCCTTCTCTCGGTTACAACGAGGATGACGGCAAGGAACGACGCGAGAACACAGGAGCGGGCGCTTAATATCTGCGCTCAAAAACCTATTCCATGTATTTTGTTAATTGAAAGCCCCTCCCACCCTTTGTTTATGCGCCTATACTCTGGCCCAAATGCTCATGGGGATAATACTGCCCTAAACCAGTTTGAAAGGTGTAAACCTTTTAATTAGTTAATCTTTAGATCGGAGCATGTACTGGGCTGTCTTGCGCATGCGCAGTTACATCCCCCTTTCGACTGCGCCAATTCTGAGGCCGCTATCAGAGCCCGCTGATAAAATGGCATATCCCAGGACGAAGAAGTTAAAAAGGTTTTATAAATAGTGTCAAGTGTGCTAATAGTTGGGAAACACTGCATGAAACTCCTGTTCACGCAGATTGTTAATATGTAATCGCCTTCCGCAATGATCACGTTCCCGTACGTTTTAACAAAGGCGACGCGTGCGTAAACCTGGTACCAGAAAAAACTGCCATGATCCCCCAGATAGTACATGAATAGAAAAATTTTGAACACCTTTCCACCCACCAAAACGGCACTATGAAGCAACTGCTGAAAGCATTACACGGTGTTTTGGTGGGCGCAGAATAACTTCTTCGTGAGTTATGGTCTGTAAAGCCTGACAGGCCACTTGTGCATGTCAATTCCATTATTGTGATACACCTTATAACAAGGCTATTGGTGCTGCATCTTCTTCGTGGTAATTAATGGTGGGAATATTACCAGGATCATTATTCAGCCACTCATGTTGGACTCCGACGTAAACAAACACCACCTCGTTTCCCTTAAACTGTATTTATGCTGCTTGACTCTCATTTAACCGTTCTACGTTGAATAGCGTTGTGCTTGTGCCCCTGTTTATCCTTGTACCCCGAACAGCTATGCTGTACCCTCAGCACAGTACACTTACTACAACCAATGCAGCGTCATTATTTGGCCTAGCGTTGACACTTCTAAACTCTGACGCAGGGATAAGCTTGGTCGTACCTTCTGATGTGCGGATTGATGTTGTGGCACGCGGTAGGAAGAACGATGTCTTCCCAAGCGCTTCCGCCACGGATACATACTACGCTGGCCCGCTGTCCCCTCCCTACGAACGACACCAATCAAAGATCCGCTGGCATGAACCTGGTGGAGCCCTTGCTTAGTAACAGGTTCGTCAGATTAATGCATCATTTTATATAACTGACTCAACAAAAAAGATGTCCGTTAGTGCTTCTGCATCGAATCTTCTCACCATAAACAAGTCAAGAAAATGATCCTGCTTCAGTGAAATACGAAAATAAACCTATTCTCTCTCTACCTACCGTTCGCCAAAGCAAGGATGAACCGAATAACAACCACTCGCTCGGTTGTCATTCAGCCTAACTTAACCTTCAAGACCTTTCTGTCCATTGCGGAATTGGTAGTTTTAATTGCAAGTACTGGTGAATTCTCGATACACGTCACTATCACCCTCATTATCCTACACAGATCTGCCTCAAATTAGATAGATTCTCCTTAAAAGACATACAGAAACAAATGGGTTAATAAAAGTGGTACTGCCTAAATTTCTGCGGCGTTTCCAAGAAAACAGAAAGCATAGTAATTCTGGAGATTTTCAGATATATTAGCAGTGACAAGTTAACTATGCTATAGCTTCTACGCTCCAGTAATTGAGAAAGGAGGGTGCGAAACGTAAACTCAGTGTACAAACGGTACAAAATACCGTCTGCGTAACTCAGCGAAATATAAGGCAACTCACTAGTATTAACGGGAGATGAAATACCATAGAATAGCTTATCAGGGAAACCCACAATAAGGGTACCGTGGTTTTCCCCAATAAGCTATTGTATAGTATTTCACCTCCAGTTAATACCACTGAGTTTATGCAGTGTGACTGAGGGTGAGAGGAAGCGCAGAAAATCTTGCGAGAATCCAAAGCACACAACCTTGCTTTTAGAGAAGTTACCAGGTTGTTTTGGAAAGAACTGAATTGAAATATTGCGCAAAACATGGCTGGGCATGTATAGTGTCTCCTAACGAAAAAATTAATTGATTGGGCACATCATAAATGTGTATTCTAAGGTACTTAACCTTCGACAGTATATTGACAGTAGATCAAATGGTATAAAAATGGCGATTATAAAATAGATGCTGGTATAAAGTTTTCGTAAAACTTGTGTCGATAAGGCAGGAAGAGTGAACATCAGACTTCTGTTCCTCGGAGCTGGGTACGTAACAATGTCGTAAAGCTAGTGTGCAAGAAAATTCATTTTTCAGGGGGTTTTTTTGTGGGAAATTTCTTGTGAGCATGACGTCCGATTGGAGGCTTCACACACATTTAGCTATTGATACGCGTAACAATACGATGAAAAAGGTGTGTTCGAAAGAGCTGTACTAAAATGGATTGCTCTGCAGTCAAGTGTACAAAAACGTCCCTCACTCGTCGCCTACTCACTTTTGCAGCCCACAAGCAGTGTTTCCACTGTACCAGAACTCGTTCTTTTGGATGTCTTCTTTTGGTTTCCTACTAACACTCCTCTTGGGAAATGTTATCAGTCTTGCTACCGGTGAGTGTATCCGAGTGCCTCATGAGCCATTTAAAACTGTGATTGAACCGAATGCATCAGGATACAGGTAGAGACCAATCGGACGCGTTCCTCACCCAGCGCTTCTATTCTCGGCATTTTTGTTTAAGTCATTTTCGCTAATGTACATCGGAGACATGTTTCGGTCCATGATTTCTTTCATACACTTCATTGTTAGATGCATAGCATGGCAATTTGCCATATGAAGCAGTTATCCGCTATAAGTACAGCTTTAAGTTAATTTTTAATAAACAAATCTTCCTCGTACTTATTCAGTATGACACAACTTTGCTAGCTTTGAAATGCCGGTGAAAATGCAAATACTCTCTATCCTGTTGTGACTATGTCTGTTTCGCAAAATTTTGTGAATAACTAAGCAGCGTTGCAATTTCACTCTCAGTCTTCATGCAAGGAAATGTTTACGTTTAACATTTACAAGTGTAATATCACCCATACTTAAGTTAAAACACTATTTCACAGTAAACTGCTTACTTCAATGTAGCTGAAGGCTTTTCTTTACGCATGGGACTCTAGATTAACTACGGATCTTGCTAAGCCGAACATTTCTTGCAATTTGTGAGATCAGCCCGGAGCCCACATACTGTACTTGGACGCCACAATAGCATCCCCGCATTTTTACGGTGAACCAATCTTTTCAGGGGGCTTCCTTAGAAGCAGACGAAATTCGTGCTTCACAAGCAACCTTTTAGATGCGACGCATCTCTTGCTCTGTGGCATGTCCCTCCTGCTTCGGCGTCGGCGTCGGTGGCGTCCGCACGCCACCTGCGCATGCGCGCCTCTCCTCCGCTCTTCTCTCCGACAGCTGTGCGCAACACTCTCACTCCGTCTCATTATCATAAACAACAGCTGCGTGCGTACGTTTCGCTCCGCTCGCGTCTGCTCCGGCGCGCAAGTGCGCGCATGCGCGACTCTCCTCTGCTGTCTCCTCTCCTTCAGGCGCAGTGAATATAAAGCGGGTAGCGCGCTGCGGCGGTTCAGTCAGCGCTCGCTCTCGTTCGACGCCGCGTGCCTTTGCTTGACGACTCTGTGCTTGACTTGATTCTTCCGATGAAGACGTGATGGAAGCGACGGTGGGCTGACACAATCCAATACCAGCGTCAGCGCAAACCCTCAAAGCAACGTTACGACCAATTGAACCCACCGATGCGTCGCATCACATCAGGGTTCCCTCGCGGGAAGATGGGCGCAATTTTTCTTAACTTTTGGATCCGCTTTCGGTTACTGCGAGAAGTACTGCAGGTAAGATTCAGGCTTGCCGACAATAACATGCTCTTTCAGTCACAAGCCTGGAACGCTTTATTTTATGAAACGAGCTGTCTACTCTTTTAGCATAGTGCAACCAATGCCGTGTAACACTAACCGCAATAACTATCCGGGCAGAGTGAGAGCACTTTGGTGGATCTGCAACATTAAAATTTTTGTTAGAGCGCATGCATTGTCGCCTAGCCAAGAGAACACTGCGCTAGTCTTTCTCTTTATTTGTCTCTATTTTTCTTTTTTCTTATCTCGAAATTCTTCAATATGTACCAAAAGATTTGATGCAATGCTTAGTTTATTTATGCAGAATATGGTAGTTTGATGCTGAGTGAGTGCAATGAGGTAAGGAGTGTTCACTTTGGCTTTTAGCGGAATATGCTGTCGAAATGTTGTCGAAACCGAAAACGTTGTTTAGGTAAGCATAAACAATTACCGCTAACAATTGAAAATGGTTTTGACGTTGCTCCAATCGGGTAAGGCCTATTTCTTTGTCTGTTTCGTAGTGTTTACAGGGTTCATTGTAAACCGTCCATGATAAAGTACCGTATTTAACGCATCAAAGCCAGTTCCTTCTATTTATTTACAGATTGGCGATGAAACAAAAAGCAAGGACAACCCCAAAATACATGCCCACGAGGACGCTGATGACGCATAACACACTGCATTTGACTCGAGGCAGGCGTCTGATGGCGACTCAGTGCGAATCGAACCCTTTTGTAATTCACACGAATTTGATATTTAAATAAAAATGTGACACCCGTGAAGTCTAAACCAATAGATCACCACAGGAGTTACATTTTATTGTACAGCTGTAGCACAACTTTTAGACAATCAAACAAATAGCCTGTTTAGGCTGCGCTGCAAAGGAAATGCAAGAGGTTCTATATGGGTAGTCACTGGTGACGATTGGTGAAAAATTGCCACGTTTAACCCTGCTGCAAAGAAGGCGAAGGTAGTTAACGGCACAGTGGACTGAGCTTTCTGCTGCTAATCGGCCATGAGAGAAATAACTTTTTCTTGGAGGTTGGTTTCATCGACAAATTGGTCACTGGATGAAAGAAACAATGGCAAAACGTCAACTCCTGCGCGGGCTTTATTCCTTGTTCTTTATTTTTTCACATTTGAAATAACCTTAGGTCGCTTTATTGATTCCTACAAGCTTGCTGTGCATGCAAACTAAAATATTTAGTGCTGTATTTGCTGAACTCATACAGTGTAAAAGACTGTGTAGTCTGCTTGCTCTTTTCGTAAGCTAATTTTCGGGTAGCATTTCGGCTGGCGTACCCGCAAACTTTTCCGCCATTTTTTCGCGGGGCTACTATGGTTGCCAGACCAGGACTGCCCTCCCCTTTACGGGCCCCTTACGTTTGTAGTACCTCCCCTAAGGACGAAGCGGAAAAAAAGAACGAACCCGGGCCCGAGCATGAGCCGCGGCGCGAGCACGCAGGGGTTTGCAACCAACACCCTTCTGTTGCTCCGGCCACGTAGCATCCTCTCCTTCTTCCCCCTCGCACTCTTCTCCTCCCCTCTAGTTTTTTCTGTGATAAACGCAATGGAGATTGCCTCAATTAACTTCAATTTTCCCGCGTTCCCTCTGCTCGTACGCCACCTATTGGGACGTTTTGTTACTCTTGGTGTAGGAGCGCCACAAGCTGGGGCTCTTTTTTAAATGTTTGTTTTACCCCAACTCAGTTCGAGGTCGTGTATACCACTTCCTTATTTGCTATCGCAAAAACCATACCCACAGCTATGTTCAATGCAAAACCCGATGCTAATGTAAGCTGTGTACTGAGCTCCTAAAACAGCCTAATGCTCTGTTGTTGCTAAGCAATTGTAACGTGTAGGGAGCGTGCCACTACTTGCAGCAGGTGGGAAACATACTATATATTTCGTTAACTTTCAAATGCTTTATAAACTTTTGGCCAAGCGGCTGAATCCGCAGGCACGCTGTTGCCATAACTCACAGCATACATTCATCGTCCATGCTGCTGTTTGAAGTATGCATTGTACGGTCAATTAAGTTGGAGAGGCTAACTACACAGTTAGAAAGTCCACTAGAAAAACCTCAGATGATTGTAGTACACGGCTTCCTCACAGCTGGGCTTCTTCACAAAGATGCTTTGGCGATCGTTTTGGTAAAAACTTCGGCTAAGATGTTGGCGCCTGTAAAGATGTAGGAACTCTAACGATGGCGTCAGTAGCGATTGCCATTGTACTAGCAGCAAGTGAGAAACCTTAAGCTTGATAGACAGGAGAGCGCTTTTGAAACTACGGGGGACAATAACAAAACGGAAATAACGTATAGTGCGGGGAAGCACTTCACACATACAGAACATTCTTTCTGTTTTGTGATTGCCCCCTACTTTTTCGACAGCGCTTTTCCACCTATAATGTACAGGTACCAACGAGCCCAACGTGAAGCTTTAGTAAACTAATTATTCCAGTGGCAGCTGCTACAGTTTCCAAGAAGCTTACTGCCTCAAGATTTGACTGCGCAAAATGGCATTGCTTGCTCAGGCGTGATCAACAAGCAGCATGGAGTAACCTTAACCTACCAGTGATATCACGCCTACCACTGGACCCAAAAATTCTCCACCGTCGGGGTACCTCTAGCGCGGAGTACCCCTTGCCTTTACGTTAGTTTCCAGGCAACGGAAATCATTATGGCTGGTTAGCTCTCTCTATTGCTCATCCCGAGAGGTAGCATGCATAGAAGTTCCTGAATGTCTTATTGCTGGTATGACGTACGACATCCTTTGTCTTCAACTTCCAATTTTCCGTACCCAGCATTACAAAACATGCGGGGGAAAAAGCAGCAAAAAGAAAAGAAGAATAAAACTATTCCTACTAATTACAACGAGCAAAACTATTACCCGCTGCATGCTCAGATTGTCTGTGAAATATCTCGTCCATAGTAACCGCAGCTTTCAAATTGCTGAATATTGCCTACAACGTAGCCCCGGTAGCAACTGCATTTTCTGCTGCGTAGTTATTGGTGAGTTGATGCTCTTCATGACGCTTCAGAGAAGAAGGATCGGTGGTTCTAAGAGCTGTGTACTCTTCCCTTCCGTGCTTCTGGGGCGTTATATTGGGCTCGTCCGTCCCATCCTGTCTTTCAATCTATGAAGTACAAGAAACAAGCAATGATATGCACCAATATAATTAATAACTTCAAACATCGCGCGCACACACTCCGAACAGAGATGAACCTGAAATCCGCGCCAGTAATTTCGAATGTCGATGTAAGGCTGTGACATTTTTTTCGGGGCATCAATTCCAACCCTCAAGCCACAAAGGCATAGTAATAAAAACTAATCAATGCATCTATACCACTTCGTAAGCAAGCAAAATATTTAAATTCTCGATTTCTGTGCGCAGCGCCCATTCCCCTGCTCATATTTATAGTGACTTCGTGCAAGGCATTAACGCACAGGCCTCCTTCCTGCAGTGGACCTAGTGGGCTGTTGATGATAACAAACAGTAACCCTCAGAAAATAGCGCTGTTGGGCTTAGCGTGGCACGTTCTAACAAATTTGTAGGTCAAATAAGCGTTAACATGAATATAAATATTCTAGTTTGGAGTAGTATCTCAATCCAAACAACGTACTTCAATCTGGTATGCAGATTTCATTTACAGCAGGAGAGCAGTACCTTCTTAGAATTTCAGTTATTTGTTACTGCCCACCCTTAGACATAAGCAGCAATCGTTGAATTCAACTTACCTTAAAATTTTCAGAAAGAAGGCCTAGGCGGGCCCACATTTTCAGAAAAAAAGGGCTCGTAAATCTTATATTTCTTTCAGTATTTTTATAACCACCTGCGGAGAAAAACACGTCCCCATAAATTGGTCTCGTGCACATCGTGGAATAAATACGTGTTGACCCCGCCGAATAAGTTCAATGCAGTAAGTGAATAATCGCCAGTGTGCTACAGAAATTTTATTGACAGATTTTCTTACCCATTCCAAGTCCTGAAGAGTTTTCCTCTAACTGTTAAGTTCGGACTTTTGGAGACCTTTTTTTAAACCTATTTGCGGAGTTTATTTTTCGCCGGTTTTTCCGCAATGTAGCAACCTCGGCGCACTTTTTTCTTTGACTTCCCTTGCTACGAATCTCCATCTTAGAATATACACGCTTATACATACAACTGTCTCGTCTATTGCACGCAGTGAACGACATTCTAGCCTTTTCTGGAAAATTAAAAACAAAACAATGCTATTGAACGTAAGTTTAGCAGAGACCTCACCCAGTATAAACTTGTAACAGATTTTCTTTCTGCTACAGTAGCCTGAAATGTTTTTATTAAATGAGTAAGGTTCTAAAGACGGAAAAGTTGAAAGTGCAAGTGGTAAACAGCTTTTAATTCCGAGTATATGTTTTGTAAGCGGTTTCAGGCATTGATTCGCCTAACGCACCTACAGGATTACCCAAGTAACTTGCCCGTGAAGGTGTTCTTTCTTCACTTTTAATTCCTTACACTGCACTTCCCATATGTACAAACTAGCCTGAATACGTACTCATCCCATTACCTACTCCTTCCTCCATACGACCATCTCATCTCGCTCCTTCATCAGACCCGTTCTACTCGCCCCGAGCAATTCTATTTCTGCACCGAATAGCGGCTACAGGTATGAGTTTCGGTTAAACCATGTCAACTTTTCACATTTCAATTCTGTACTATCAGCAGGGTTTCTAGTTGGGCAAATTGGTACATCACTTGACGAAACAGCCTGATGCACGGGACAAAGGGAACAAAGACGACACAAGCGCTGACTAAAAACTGTTTATTTGAAAATAAAGAACGGAATATATAAGCGAAATGTTATCGAAGAGTAGCCGTGCGCATGATCAGTGAACGAATCAAGTTATTTGCAAACAGAGCATGCTTGTGAACAGAACAAATACCATGCTTGCTCAACAAGTCAAGACTTCCCGATGTACACCACATTTCGAGAAATGGAGTATCCTACGAAGATACAAAGGCCAGCGCACGCGCGAAATCTGTGAAGCGTTTGCGATACACAATAGTGCTACCTAGTGTGTAAGCACCCCTTCAGTAGCACTCCTGGAAAAAGAAATATCATACTTGTCAAGATAGCGTCTTCCTTTCAAAGTAACATTCCCTGTGTTTGCAAATAACCTAATTCGTTCACTGATTATGCGCACGGCTACTCTCCGATAACGTTTCGCCTATATATTCCGTTCTTTGCTTTCAAGTAAACAGTTGTTCGTCAGCGCTTGTGTGGCCTTTTCTACCCTTTTCCCGTGCATCGCGCTGTTCGTTAAATGCTGTACCGTGACTTTTTGTGCGTGTCCAAGACATGCGGTGAGTCAATGGTATTCTCTTAAATTAGGTGTTATCGCAGGGCGAATAAAAATGCCGTACCCGGTTTTAATTCTTGGCTAGGTTAAAAACCTTTGTGGCACCCTAGTCTGTTTCAACAAGCCTAACAATCCGCAGATTACGTAATTATGATAAAATACCTTTCTAATTTCTCACCCATTCGCTATGCAGCAGTTCGTTACAACCATGCGGCTGTATCATCGCCAGCGCATCATTTTTGGACCTTTACCTGTAGCAAAGCTCAAAATCGTCCCAAGACCTAGGGTGAGCAAGGCACCAAACGTTGAACTCCAGAAGTAGGAAAGCCGATAAAACGGGAGAACATCGGCTCGGCTGCAAATAGAGAATGCCAAGACCTGTCAGCAACCACGTTTGCATCGACAATTCTTACTGAAAACAGGCTGCGGCCTGCGATGTGCTTCTTTCGTGCAAGTTATATTTTTCTTTGTCTTATGGTTTAAAATAAATCGTGGAATCCAAAGGAAAAGGTGTCGCAGTTTTGAATTTAGGTTTTAACAGTCCCCATTTATTAGAAAACTGCTATGAACGCGATATTACTGACGGCATTTCAGATCACGGGGCCGCTCTTGTTTCCATACCTGTTCCTCTTCGCCACAATCGTTTTTTTTACTCTACCTTTCCTCTACCGTTTTCTTTATTCTAACCTCCCCACCCCCTCCTCTATCCACCTACAAGCCATATATCTGCCGCAGGCTCCAAGCCGGCACTTATTACAACAACGCCATCCTCACCCATACATCACCCTACCTCTCCAACCTCTCATACCACCACTCCATCTCACCCCCTGTCACTTAGTCCTTTCTTGTCAACCCCACCCCGACAATCCACCGAACAATACCCTCGGTCAATGGAAACAGCATTGAGCCAATCAGTGCCGGATAAACAGCAAGCCACCCGCCGCGGTGGCTCAGTGGCTAAGGCGTTGCGCTGCTGAGCACGAGGTCGCGGGTTCGATTCCCGGCCGCGGCGGCCGCTTTTCTGATGGAGGCGAAAAGCAAAAACGCCCGTGTGTACGAGATTTCGGCGCACGATAAAGATCCCTAGGTGGTCAAAATTAATCCGGAGCCCTCCACTACGGCGCGCCTCATCGCCTGCGTTGCGTCGGCGCGTTAAAACCCCACAATCAATCAATCAATCAATAAACAGCAAGCCGTCCTGTTGAGACCCTTGGAAGCAGTTCGTGCTCCCGGCATCCTGGACCGCGGAGGCTGAACTCAACCCCTACTCTCTATTTCGCTTAAATAAATGTTTATCACTACAACTGCAATAGTAATAGAGATAACGACCGATGAAACAACTATTCATGCAGCGGAGGGCATGTACTTCAAGGCAGCAACTATAATCGCCGTTAAGCATCACTGCAGATGGTCAATGCGCTATGAGGTGGATAACGAAACAACCACACACCTATCGTGCAGTAAGATGGCTTCTAGGCTTGGGGTGACAGCCGAGCCAGTGCTGTTGGTTGGTAGTGGGCAGCGTTCTAGTGTCCTGTAAATTTCGGAATGATGTGCGACGGCAGAAAGACTTCTCCCCACAGCATGCCACAGCTGAAGCACGCAGACCAGCAGGCCGGCCCAAGCGGCCCCCTGTGAAAATATCAACGGGGAAACAATAATCGTAGAGATCGTCAGCGCTTTCTCAAGCACATGTTACCTTGAAGGAGAAACGCAAGTCCTGAGTAACGACGCGTTTAGGACGCGTGTTTTTTTAAGCCTTCATTCGTGTTTATGAGTCCTGATCGCTGCCTAACACATTTCGGGAGATAAAACACGTCGTTTTCTGTACAAGCATGTATTTCGCCATTTACGGTGTTTCTCAGAGGGGTGTCCTACCACGTCTGCAAATGCGTTTGCAAGAACATACACTGAATTATTCTGTCACGTGTGCCCAAGAGCCTGTGACTGCTACTTATATGTCGTGGCACTGGGATTCCTACGCCAGTGCTTGCCCAACCCTTCAAATGCTCCTCGAACACATCCGTTCGATGGCCCACTTCGACTGCATGCACTCCCGCTCAAGTGAATCATAAACATGATTTCTCTGCTATCTACTTCTCATGTAAACTTAGATGTCAAAGTAGAGATGCGCAAGATATAACCACATTCTAATCTGAAACAGAGGCGGAAGCTGCCAAGCAGCAACGATACCCTAATCTGGTTATCATGGTCAACGCAAATGGGCATACGGGGCAAGAAAGACACAGCGCTTAGGTTGTTCCCCCTCTTTTTGTCGCGTGTTTTGATTTCTGATGAACATCATGCGCATTTTTTACTACCCAAATTGCTAGCTGAGCAGGTGGCAGGAAGCACCATCGCTTAAATTATCGAAAGAATCTTAGCGAAATTTAAATTTTGCTTTGTCAGATTCAGAAATTGATTTGAAGGTAGATGTGAAGTTGAAGAGCCCTCTAAACTTGGACGCGGCGACAAACTGCTCTTAACACTAAATATAGAAAGTATATAGAAACTAAATGGACAGAAATCTAGCGCTTCTAAGTAAAAAAGTTTGCCGATTCTCCTTAAACTTCCTTTAGAAATCACCTTTCTAGGTGGAAGTTACCGCAAACTCCGGCAGGTTGAGAAAGTCACTTCGTAGGCTGTATTTTGCACGCCGGTCTGCTCCTTCTACAATTGCAATTTTAGATATGCGCCTCATACTCTCTGAGAATCAAAACCAGACCATTCCAGTTCTTTTATGTGCATGAACTGTCTTTATCCTTTGGCACAAATGCAATCAATATCTCTCTCCTATGTAATCAATTGTGCAAGTATACCTTTACGTTGACCCAAGGTGTTGAGATACCCAGAAGGACCAGTCCAGAGTATGGGCCCGCGCAAATGGAGTACAGGGACAGAAAGAGCTGCGTTCCAAATAAGGCGCGAAAAAAGTAACGCTGCGTTTTCAAGCAGTTGTCACAGCGTTTGGCGACTTGGTTAATTGAACTAAACCTACAAACGACGCATGACACCGCATAAAAGACATTTCTAATGAAACTCACAGGTGAGACGGTGCAGCTGTCACAGGTGGGGCAGGTGGTACTATTTATAATTACCTGGTAGTTTGCGTTTTTGTGTTCTTTTCCCTATACCTCGTACTCTTGCAACCAATATAACAGCAGTTAGTACACATCAATGCTGTCACACCCATCTTTAGAGTACCGCCCTTAGCGCTTTTTCCGCGTTCAATAAGAACTTGGCCCCTGAGATGCAAATGGGCAGCAGAAACATCATACGTACCCGTGCTATGGATCCAATATGTGGCACGACGAAGGCAATTGCTGTCATTATTGTTCCACTACCAAAAGCTGGAACAAAAATTGTAGTGTGTACGCAAACTGCCTGGCAGTATGTTCGTAACTAACAATTTCAATTAGCGTGACCTGCATGGTGATACGAAATGGCTAAGGCGCGTAGACCCCGCATGAGTTACGAATGTATCCATGATAGAACTGTTGAAAGTTTGTTTGCCCTAATTCCAGAGTTGACGAAAATCTTTTACAATTTTTAAATATTTTAAACCTTTAGCGTTAACATTTAGGTTAAACGTTTCGAATATTTTTTTATACAAGCCCCATTGCTTACACGACTTACAGACTCAAGCAAGAAAGAACTCTCAATGCATGGACGCTTCAAGCGAGTGGGTTTTACAGTTCGTCCTGAGTGAAGTTAAAACGATTTTGAAACCGGACACGGAGTATACTGCCTTATAGCGTGGTACCAAATCATAGTGGTAACCTGGTACAACCGTTGATCAGCCTTTCTGGGTAGTTAGCGAGTTCACAAAGTTTTCTTCAACCATGACAATATTTGCTTCAAACCAACTCTTACGGAATTTGCAACATTTCTAATCCCTGAAGCGTCCTCCTTTGCTGATAAAAGGGTAAGCACTCCAAATTCTCGAGTACAATTATTCTTGAGACGATCGCCCACAACTAGGTGATGTTTGCAGATATCTCCCTATTATAGGATTTTCTGTAGTGAGTATGCAGATCCTACCACTTACTCATATCTAAAAACATCTGCCTAAAAAATACCTAAAAGCATCTCGTGCCTTGTGTCGAATGGCAATTGTTGGAATAATATGTTAAATATCTCTCAACTTAGAGATAACTATATTGGGGGCTACGTTTTGCTTGAGTTCGCCAAAAGCAGTATGAAAAAAAGGTAAAATACAGTGCTGAGGGACTGACGATAAATTCTGGTGTTAGGCGCGAAGCAGTCAATTTTTTCCTAAAGTTTGGCACAATAGCTTTTGGGCTGATACATTTGTCACAGTCTAGCGTTAGGAGCACCATACCTAGTAACCGCATCACGACGATGGCTCTTCTTTGGCTCATTTGGACGCAAGGCGAAACTACGTCCACGTAGACCACCGCGGCGTGGGTGTTGACGATCGATGACAGCGTGCTGTGTTGCAACGCGAAAGAAAAAAGCGCTGTGCTATCACCTTCCTCAAAAGTAATTTCTGACGCGAAGTAAAGTTTCTACTGACATCGCTTTCCGAATAAATTATATCGTTTAGTATACGTTGCTTCATCATCGGGTTCACCCGAAGAATATCAGTGAGCTTAAAACTTAAAAATGTGAAACAACTGTGGGACTGTGCTAATACGTATAAGCTAATAAATTTGCACAACAAGACCAAAGGTTTAGTACGATGTATTAATAATTGCGAAACAATGCGGTTAAGTGACGCAAGGTGAGTGACGACGAGAGATCATAGAAAGTGATGCGATTTAGGTAGACGTCACCCATGACAGCTCGGGTGCGAATGTGTGCCACCCCATGCGACATCATCCTAAAACGTTGGTGAACTTTTGCTGCGCCCATTGCTCCGTTCCTTTCGTGCCAGTATTAGCGGCGTGAACACTCAACCACGCAGTTGTTTTTTATTAGAATTGAGTCTTAAATGCGGCTGCACATTGTACTGTATTTCACTACTGACTCAGACCGTTGCCATAGTTGTCAGCATTCTGGGACATCCGTCCTACACTTACGACAGTATTAATGCGCCGCCTGCGATGCTTAGTGCGTTTAGTTAGAAATTACCTCCAAAAGAGAAGTACCGCCATATTACAACCCTATGGGATTTTTTTTATTCTGTTCATTCACTTCAATGTTGTTCTCCTGTTGTGCTTGCGCTATGTAGCATAGCTTAAATTCCTATATCACAAAAGTCTAATTAATGTTTGCACTAGTTTCACTGCTAGACGAGAACAGTCTATTTTATGTCTGCACTAGTTTCATTGCTAGGCGAGAAAAGCAAACTGGTAAGGCCAAAAGTACCAATTATGACTATATTCAGGTTGTTTATATCACTTCGCGAGAAAGTGAATTACGAACACAAGGATTAGCTACAATGCGAAACTATTTAGATTTCACACTGCAATGGTTAACGATAATGGCTCTAAAGAATTCATAACATACCCCTTCATTTCACAATACCCACACAAGGTTCAATGTTCTATGTCCCTGCTCATTGTCATCGAATTCCGGGTTTGTTTTGGTCGGAATTAAACGAAACGCTGAGCTTTAAACAATCCAATATTGCAAAGAGGAAAATACGACGACGAAGGAGTGGGCAGCACGCGGCCTGGCTAGGTGCTGTCATGGTCGCCATGTACATACTTAAACTAGGTATCTCACCATCCTTAACCATCTTTCACCTCATTCGGTCTGCCGCCACGTAACAATTTTGGTACAGGGTGCGAAGTCATCCACATCCTGGTCCGGGCATCCCGACGTCTCTGGCCGAACGCAGTTGTCGATGGTGCATGGACAGTTTCGGGCAGCCCAAGCCCCGTCCGAACATGGAGCCGACCACGTCTACCGCCCAAAGTCAACTGCCGTTGACCAGACCAGCGGCGGTACAGCCAGGTCACGTGCTGCCCACTCCTCCGTCATCGTTTGCAACGCCGTCGTGTTTTAATTCTCTTAACAACATGTTCATAATAACGGCAGCTTCTTCCGACGACAATGAGGAGTTAATGCACAACATAAACTGATGAGGAACCAGAGTAGTCACAGGACGCAGAAACATTACCTGGTTGAGGCGCCAAGGAGGCCAGCCAGAAATAAACCTCGTAAGGTGGCCACGTTCGAAAGGCTTTCTCGGATGTAGTACGGAACGATCTGGAAGACAATGTGCCTGTGGTCTCTTACAGCCACATAGAGTAAGACTGATTTTTTTTTTCTTATTTGTGCTTCAATTGCTGCCGCAAAATCCTACACATTTAATTTTAAAGAATTTAAACTGAAACGAAACACAAATTCCAATGCTACATGTAATCAAACGTCGCTTATAACAACGTTTGTGATGTTGCTCTGTGTTGTCTTCTCTAAGCGCCATCTTCGCTACAGAGACATTGTGAACACTGATTGCGGTATTGAGTAACAAACGTCACTCAATAGCGAAATAAAAGGCCAATACACCAGCAAACACGCAAGCAAGCCAGTACCACTTGCACGTACGTATATGCCCCAGATGTTAACCTCGACTTCCAAGGGTAACTAAGCACTGGGGCTTTTTATCCACCGAGGAACGTCACTGAAGATGCGGAATTAGACTGGTAGTATTTATATGCGGAAGTGCAAGACGCTCTTTTTGAGTTATTTGGCAGCGATAACTCATTTTCCGTACGTAAGAATAAAAAGAAAATCCTTTCTGTGCTTATTTCAAAGTGACATTCTAGAATATTCGCATACACTTATTTAAACAATAAACATCACATTTGATATTATAAACTAGCATCATGCCTTACGGCTTGCAAGGAACCAAGAGTTATACGTTTGCGTATACGTTGCCCCGTTTATCTCGCGTCCAGTCACCCACCCGTACGTGCCTGTCTGCCACATCATAAGCAAGCAATTAGCCCAGGCTAAACCCTCCACACCATGAGTCGTCGGGGACCACGTACCTGGTCGTAGCTTTTAATGGCGCCACTTAGTAGTGGGTCACAATCTCTGTACCAATATATGACAAATACAGCAGCCACAGCCACTAAGAAGAAAAATAACACGACCAGTATTCCACCAGCGATTGCGATCCTGGAATGACACATGCGAAAATATTTGCAAACAGCAAACGTTGTTAAATTCCTTATAATAAAGCAGGCCACAAAGCATAAAGTCTTAAAAAATATTACCGTTTAGCTTGTGCCAGTGACTTAGCTGCCATAAATCTTTGGACAGCCATCTGGTCCAATCCGGTGCGAACCAGCATTAAAGGCACCGCTGCCAGGAGTGAGCTCCAGACGTTTTCGTCACTTGTCAGGTCAAAAGTCGTCCTTTGAATCGGAAGTATAAAAGATGCAAGACGTTTAAGAGCTTTTGTGAGACATCCAAAAAATTGCATCAAGCTTCCCACGTTCTAGAACTCATTACAGAACTATTTCTAATCATAACACTCCAAAACCATGTCGTTGACGGATTGCCTTAACGCCTAGCTGAAAATGCGCTAAGTGTAGCACAGTACATCAACGCCGATGGAATAAAAGAGAAACATTCCGTTCTCCTCTATGTTCACTGTGTGATTCGCTTATACGCTCAATCAAATATTCGGAGTAAACAACGTTCAGTTCAGGCAGCAAGATTCCGATTGCGCAGTATAAAACAACAGCCCCCATTTAATTCAACAAATTTCTTTTCAGTATCCACGCCCTTCTCAATCATCTAAGAGGGAACCTAAAGGGGACTCACCTGATCACATTCCTTATAAACTTGCTACTTCATGACCCACGGGCTCTGAAGACATCGTGTACAAATATGAAAAGCTTTGCAAATTCAGAGAAACGTTCCTAATGGCCTAGTTTTTTTTTCTTTTTGAAATATGTCACTTCTTTACTGATATAAAAAATTAAACAAGAAACGCATTTGGTGAACCAGTTTTCACTAGATGGCACTAGCTGCCTACAAAGAAGGTGTTTGATTTTTTTATTTCAGAACAAAAGTTACATATCTCTAAAACAAGCAAACTAGGCCGTTTTGAGCATTAATATATATTTCTAGAGCTTTTCCTATCGGTGCACAATGGATTTTAAATCCTTGGGTCATGAAGTAATGAGTCCCATAGGAACGTTAACAGGTGAGGCCTCCTTAAGGCACTGTTATCAAAGAGTGGTTTCATTAAAGCTCGACGCTAGCATTGCTAACAACGTCAGCATTATCTCGTGCCATAAAACTTTAATGACGAACTTTGAGTTCAAACTCGACCGGAGACTTCTGAGGTTTTGTCATTTAGCTTTTAAATACACGATTTAGTATTATTGCAAAATTCTAGACTTCTGCTGGTGTACCTGCGTAGCTAAGACCGGTGAGAACTTCCCGGGTCACGGGAAAACAAGACCGCGGCTATAGCAAATGAAGTGTTTTGTTGCCAAATTAAATGGTTAAGTTACAGTTAGATTTAGGGTAAATTAGAGTTTAAACGTGAGTTAAAATGACCACCGAAAGTGTGGCCGACACTTACCGTAATATATTATCCGTGACGTTGAAATCACTCAGAGGCCGTAGTGGCGGGATTGCCCCTTGGGAGTCGTAGGCAACTTTTCCGATGATCGTCAAAGGAGACGCAAGCATGACCAGTGCTTGAACGCAGTCTGCCCACACCACGCTTCGCAGCCCACCCTTTAGAGGGAAATTGTTTTGATTGAATGGTGCGCCAACGCTCTCCTACGTTATAAGGACCCCACAACATTTTTTCAACTTTTTTCAAACTTTTAATGCTTGCCCGTCATCCAACAAGTCCAGTACTTAAATTTACTTAAGTACTTAAGTGGTAGCAAAGTGCCTCAGGCAAAATCACTGATCTATGCCCATCAAATAACTTGCTCAATTACGTTTTTTTCTCTTTTCCGGTCTTGAAATTCTTCGACCGCTGGATTTACGGCATTGCAGTGGTATATCAGCTATTGACCCGTTTTCCTTCCATTGCAGCAATCAACGCATTCGACAGCCATTTTAAAAAGAATGCCACAAAAGCACAGCGGCAACGGAAGCCGTATCTGCTAGGACAAAGAAATCACGCAGTCCTGCTCCGTGCTGGAGATACTACATCTTCCACAATACCTCCAGATGCGAAGGAAAGACTGAAAGCGTTTGTGAAAGGCGTTTAGAGTAACTTCAAAATGAATATTTGGTGGAAGTATACACTGGTATCGTAAAAACCTAAACATACAGGGAGGAAGGAACTCCGCTTAGTGCTCGGGATATGCCGCAGACTACATCTTGCCGTGGAGCCTTCTTGTGTGTCTGAACAAAGATGGAAGTGGAGCCCCTATTTCTATTCTTTATCTGCCAAGCCGCGTTCAGCCGAATTCCGTGCTTATAGGTGACGGCGACATCATCGTTACAAAAAAAAATCAGTATCTTTCCAATTTGGAAAGAAGGAGGATCAGAGAAGCGGTGGTGCTTAATGTTAGTGTCGTCTAAGCGGATATTTGTAATATTATTTGGTTCCGCATAGTTCCGCAAAAACAACCGTTACAGTCGCTTTCTGTACCCATCTTCCCTCTGTAAATAGCCATCTATTGACAACATACAGTAATTCTGTAACGTACACAACGTACAACTTTACTTTGAACTAATTATGAGAAGCAAACGAAACTCGTGGAAATGACAGAGTCGTCTTATCGGATAATCTTCATATAATTTTTTTCAGTATACTTTCGATAGCACAAGAGTTAGAGACACTTTCGGTAAGCATAGTGCTTCTGTAGATGACCATGCTTCACCTCGTCACAGGCAATGTCGAGAAGCCAGCTCACAAAGACCAAGCATAGACCCATCGTCTTAAAGTTAGCTGCACCCCTAAACACGAATGCGTTGTTGGGAAAACATTTTTTTTTCAAGGGGACATACAAGCCGTTTTATATCATAAATGTGAAGGCTCTAGGACTCCTTATTTTCATTTTCACGTATTGTTTTTATACTTTGCACCGATTTTTGCGGGCGGAGAATCTTGCTCCAGAAAGAACGTGACACGATACCAGCAGAGACCGTCGTCAGTGCCTACTCTGTCAACGGCTCCGCTGTTAAAAGGGGGCCTCCTAGAATGAAATTTAAGGTTTGACGAAATCTCCTCTGATCGGGTAAAAGGTTCATAGTTGGAAACTTCTGGTCACCGACGAAAAGTTTATTAAAATCGTAAGAAGGACGTTTCGGCTTACGCACGAAAGCCGGGTTCACTGAGCGAATAAGCCCGAAGCATGGAGCTTTTTTAAGTGCGCCGAAGTAATCGCCCAGGCATATTGCATACGTCTGAGGGAGATTTCCTGAAATGTGGTTCCGGGTTTTTTCGGTCGTTTGTATAATCAGGGACTCGAGATATCGGCGTGACAGCCATTTATTCTCCTAGGCGTTAACTGATGCGACTTCCCAGGCTATTTTCTGTGTCGTGGCTTCAACGTGTTCGGCTAGCGCGTTCTAACCTCTCTTGTTTCTGGCGTCATTAGCGAGGTAGCGAGGAACGCGTACAAGTGCATAGAACGCGCTTTAAAAGGCGGAAAAAAATTTATCTTTTTTTTCAAAATTCCTCAATGCAACAATAGAGTGAAATATATTTATTCAATAGTCGCTTAAGTGTCGCAAAAAAACTGTTCGGTCGGTGGTTCCGTGTCTGGTGCAATACATCTTTGTTGATCGCCTTTCCCTTCAGCCTGAATTACCTTGGTGAACTGTCTGCATTTGCCACATTAACCTTACGCTCTCTACGAACGTACCTGATCCAGCCATGCACCCGAGTTCAGGCCGCTAGCTCATTTAGAGCTTGGGAGTTACAAAAGCACAATGCTAAGCGAATTTCGGCATTTTTATCATAAAACGTGCACCAAAACAAATGCCTCGGTTTTTTTATCCGCTTCAAATTTAGAGGCATTGCGAAGTGATTTTTCAGTGCCAACACGGGTGTTTTTCGCAATAGATGTCAGGCATTATTCAAAATGAATTATTTACAAAGTCCGCATGGGTTTCTTCTAATTCACCGTTTACAGTTGCCTAGCAGGGTAACAGGGTAACAGCATCGTGAATACACACATTGAGCAGCGTCCTAAACTTCCTTTTTTTGACACCACTCAGTGTATAGAGATATTGTGATGACTGGTGCGAGCGAAATCACAAGCAGGTTTTCAAATAGTAACAATTACCTATTGCATTTAAGTACCCAGGCAGCACAGGACTGTGCGGCCTAAAACAGGCCGGTGTACTTTGGCCGGTGATTTTCTGTCCGGCCGTTTTCCGGCAGCCATGTTCGGCCCATGTCCAAATGTGGGCCTTTTGGCCGTATACGGCCGTACTCCCATGGCTGTCCAACGGCCAGTGTCCGTCGGCCAGTCGACCGGCTTACGGTCATACGGCCAGATTCCAGCCGTAGGGCTCCGGCCATTCTAAAGCCACCCGTGTACGGCCGAAGTACGTCCGCCGGAGGACAGCCGAGATGCGGTCGTTGGACTCCAGCCGGACTACAGCTACCGGAAATACGGCCGTGCTACGGGCATTGGAATTCGGCCACAGTACGTTAGCTGTACTGAGGCCGGTCACTGCATGTCGCGCAAGGAGATGACTCATTCACGCAGTGCAGAAGCAGCACAAACCCAGCATTTTGGGTCCAATGCTGCCACATCAAAGTGAGCTCGTGCGCAACCACCAGCCGTCAAGCTTTCATCCAAGCCTTGCTTAATTACCAGCCTCAGTTGACAGCAAAATTCATTTATTAAACAGTGCTCACAAATTGTCGTTCCTTTAATTGCTGTGCCTCATTTACTGCCGAACACAGAAAATATTCAGTTCTTTGTAGAGCTTGAATAGATGTATTGTCCAGGTCCTGATATCTTCTGTGGGGCGGCTTACCTGTAATAAACGGGGAAAGAGGAGGGGGGGGGGAGGCGGCGGAGGGCGCATACTTTAGTGAGTTAAATTTCAGAGAGATAAATTGCGCCGCTTTTAGCCAATTTCTTTTAGGGCAATATTCCGGAACACTTTCATGCTATGACTACATAAACTATTTTTATAACAGTTGCTTGACCAATTTTGATGTATATAAAACCGGCGTGAATGCCTTTACGAAGCGTTTTGGTTCTCAACAAAACACTCAGGAGCATTTAATATAACTCCTTCACAAAAAAGTATGTCCAGTTTTTGCCTATTTTTCTTGCAAAGACATTTTCTACTCAATCAACTTTTCTGATGACCTTGCGCAGGGCTGATCCAAAGAAGGAGCGAACAGGTACTTTCATTTTCAATCTATTTTAATGTTGTTTTCATGAGTATACGTCCACACCACTTAATAGTCCAAAATAGCTTAATTTTCTTCTAATGTCATACTACGTTAAAATAATTCTAGACGCGTCGCGAATGACGCCCTGCTTCAGGTGGCTGCAGTTGTATCCCTTTGTGTTCACGCAAGGAAAGGCGTAAAATTAGAGTTACATAATTTGTTTCAAACCAATAACATACCAATGGTAGCATGCATACAGGAAACCTTGCATACTGCAACGAATAGGGCAATAAATATTTTATTGGTGAAGGTTGAATGCGTAGGGTTCTCAACCCGTCGGAGGCAAACTTGCGCCTCTGGAAGTTTATTTATTTATTTATTTATTTATTTATTTATTTATTTATTTATTTATTTATTTATTTATTTATTTATTTATTTATTTATTTGGTGCCTGCTTGCCTTTGCATGCATTACAGAAGGGAGATACATAACACTAAGCATTAAATATGAGACAAAATAACAAAATAATTCTACAAAGCGCGCTGAAAATCGTCAATATAAACAGTTAATGCAATCATACGTCGAAGATAATTACACTCCAGTATTGATGTAAAATAAAATGAATCGCGCAAGGCGTCACCTTTAAAGGAAAGTTAATAATTTGCTTTAAGCTAGCTGTCCCACTTTGCGATATGTAGAATGGAGCTTGGACATACTTCTCCCCTTCTACAACAGTTTTCGAATCATAGATATTACGAAAAAAGTTCAACCTGTGGCTTCGTCTGTGATCTTTCACGTCCTGTCATTTCAGTTTACTTTTACTTTCTCTCATGCTAAGTTGAGAGTGCCAAATACCTAATACGAATCGCACTGACATATTCTGTATGTTTTCGAGCGTATCAACGAGCTCTTTGGTGTAGAGATCCACGAAAACACATGCGTACTCCAAGATTGAGCGCAGATGAGTGAAATACGGTTGTTCTTTTCAGTTAGATGGAGGTTCACTGAAATTTCGTCTGAGAAAGCCAAAAACATACGCAGCCGTAACTTTTATGGTGTGAACCTGCCTATTTAACCTCTAACCACTCCATAAATAAACTCCTAGGTATTAATATTCCTCGGCCGTTGTCACAGCAGCATAATTTACGGTATACGTATCCAATTGGAATGAAGGTTTTCTTGTAAAGGTGACGTTAACACACTGTTTAACATCCAAAAAAATTTCTGAATCAGCACACCAGGATGTTATTAAATTCGAATAAAGCTGCAGGTATACGGAATCACGTTCATTCGCTATAGTCCGGTTAACTACACAGTACTTTTGAACAAAGCTATAGGGCCAATAGTAATAACACTGCAAAAACCGATTCATTCAGTTCATAGGATGAAATGTACTACGCAGAAGGTGATATGCAACACCATCATTTGCTTTTTTGCAGTCCAAGAATATACAGTCAACCACTTTAACCTTATCTATTGCAAGAGCCAAATCGTGCGGGAACTCAACAATCAGCGTTGAGCAAGAAAATCCTGACAAAATGCGTGTTTGCTAGGATTCTGGCGATTATGTTTACCCAAATGAGTCATATCCTAAGAGTAGCTAAGCTCACCTTCAAACATCGGAACTAAATTAACAGCTAGGCTTCGTCAGTGACAAGGCTCTGTTGTTATAGCAAATTTAAAATAATTTTTTTTTCTAAATAGGCAGTCTTAAAATCCCCTGAAGTAACATAGTGCAGGGCATGAAGTTGATCCTAACAATGCACGAGCGAGTCTCTTCTACGTTTATCACCAACAACATAGTGGAAAATTGCTTGTCGCAGTTTAATTTTAAGCAGAATAACTTGCGCTTTTGCTCGCACTTGCCTTTCTTTGGTGGGGAGTCCTTCACATGGTGGCGGTTTAGCTCCTGCGTGGTGGCCGCTTGCTCGACGCCCTTGAAGGCCAGTTATTTTGGTGAACCATCTCCATCTAGGATCGGACATCTCTGGCGGGTCGATGTCTCCAATGCTCTCCATTTCTTGAGCGGGCGAATAGCCTCGAGCTGATGCGTCGACGAAGCCGGCGGCAGAGGCGTGGTAGCGGCGATGACTGGCGAGGCTTAGCTCACCCATCGGTGTGGCACAGTCTTCTTGTGGCAATAAATGACATTTCGATGGCCTAAAAGGTTCCCTGCTAATGTCCAGTGAGTCCTTGCACCTTGCCCGTTCACCGAGAACACTCATTACTGTTTGACAAACGATGTTCGTTAATTTAAAAAGTAGAAACACGGAGCGGATGAAAAACGCGTCCCCGTCGTTCGGCTCCCTAACGGCTTTTTCTCCCCCCAGGAAAAAACCGGTCGGCCTCCTTCCAAACACGTCTGTGCATGAATTCTCGGCGCCCAGGCGCGAGCCGTTGTTCGGCTGTATGCCGTTTGCCGAAAAAATGACCTATAACCAGATACCTTACGTAGGCCGGTCTCCTCTTGAACACCGGTTGCCAAATATTCTGTGGCCATTCGCTTGCCGTAATTCGGCCGAGGACAGCTAACCGAATGAAAAACGTATATTCTGGGGCCGTACGTCCGCCGGACGCGCGGTTCACCGTTGAAACAACGAATGCACGGCAGCCGCGCTCCGGCCGGTCTCCTTTCGAACACCAACTGCCGCAAGAATACGCATATTCTGTGGCCGGTGGCTTGCCGTGCTTCGGCCGATTACCGCTTCCAGAAGAAAAAACGGATGCCCTAAGGCCGTACTTCGGCCGTTCTCTTTCTCAACATCGGCAGCCGTAAGAGAACTGAATATCTGGCAGCCGGTTAGCTGCCGTTGTGCGTCCGGACACGGGCGGACGGAAAAATGCCGAAGCGCTGGTTGCCGAATGTTGGCCGTTCAACGCATGATCAGTGGCTGCCAGAACCTGGATGCTGGCCGGACATGCCAGAAAGCGGCCATAGACTGGCCGGTCTTGGGGCACACTTTCTGTGCCGCCTGGGTAGTGTTTTAAGTTAGTAGGAGCACCTTCTGAGTAAACATAAGCTCACCAGGCTAGTTGATAAGATGCACAAACAAGGTATCCTCACCAAACTTGCTACTAGTACTGTGCCCTTCAATGGCATCCTTAAGATAAAAAAATTCAATAGAAATAAAACAGTGTTACCAGAGCTGTGTAAATAGTTCCCGCCAGGCCAATGGCAACAATTGAATATGGCAGCGGCACGGGCAGCACTGGAACGACAGTACGGGGAATTCATCTACAATGAAATAAACTACATTTGAACTGCCACTCGTAATGGCTCTGTATTAACGTGGCTAACAAGGGCTCCTAAAAATTGGTTACGATTTTCAAGCTAAATTCTTCGAAGACCACAACCGTGACAGAACAAATTATTAGCATATTTGTAACGCAATGCTGTATGAGGCCTCCGTACACGATAGGTTGCTTAAAACTCATCGAAGGTAAGAAGCTCTGCATACCATGTTTCCACTCTTGTTACCTTTTTAACGTAATTATTTTAGTTTGTACTGCGAACGGGTAATGTTGTTGTTCCAAGCTCACTGCCGAAGGACGGTTACTGCGGATTACTTTTTGATTGATTGATTGATTGATTGATTGATTGATTGATTGATTGATTGATTGATTGATTGATTGATTGATTGATTGATTGATTGATTGATTGATTGATTGATTGATTGATTGTAGGGTTTAACGCACCGACGCAACGCAGGCGATGAGGCGCGCCGTAGTGGAGGGCTCCGGGTTAATTTTGACCACCTGGGATCTTTAACGTGCGCCGAAATCTCGTACACACGGGCGTTTTTGCTTTTCGCCTCCATCAGAAAAGCGGCCTCCGCGGCCGGGAATCGAACCCGCGACCTCGTGCTCAGCAGCGCAACGCCTTAGCCACTGAGCCACCGCGGCGGGTACGGATTACTTTTTACATCTCTACCTGTGCAAAAAGCTAAATTTCTTTCCGTCAGGCATAATTGTGCGAAAGTTTATTTCTATGCTGAAGTTCAGCGTTACAAGTGGCACACGTGCGCAGAAAGCGCCATTTTCCTTTTTTTTTTATCAAAGTTATTGCAGAAATAGGTGGGCTTGCTTTAGCTCCAAAGCCAAAGCCGTTGCCACGATGAAAGCTCACTGTCTCGTTTTTCGAAAAAGGCCGACGAGATAAAAATGGCACCCCGCCTCTATATCGTTGTTTCGCCGTCAAGCCTATTTCCGGTAAAAATAATGGATCATATGTGAGCTTGTTCGCCGAGCTTAGTATAAACCTACTGAGTAACTCGTCGTGTTCTATATAGTTCATTCAAACTGAAATGCCCGTAAAGATAGGAGCGGCCAACTTGTGAATACAAAATCCACCTAGAAAAAGATTCCCTAAATGTGGGTTTCGTGGTTTCAGATCACCAATTTCTAAGACTGCACCAGACCGGTGCTTTCATAAACCGAAATTTTCCAAAACGACCGAAAATTTTAATTCGCAAAATATTCACTGCGTGGAAGTTCCAGTATGTACTGTTAATTAAAAATGGCACGCTAAGAGTGCTTAGTATCTAATAAAGAGGCTAGCCTGACTACACACATTTCGACACGTCAAAGACACCCTTGCTCACATTTACAACCTGCACAGTAGGTTTCATGATTTGTATTGTCTGCGCGTGCGTGAATTTGACATCCTGATTAACGCGTTTTTGGAGGATTGGTTACAAATCCCGTACGTGGCCTTCCAATACGTCGCCATTCTAGCCAATATCGCGAATCTTGGTTCTAAGCGTGATTGCCACTATTACTAGTGAATATTGTTAACAGATCAGAGGCAGGGAAGAGTGGCTCATTCCAGACTACACAGAATTAGCTTCACCAATGTTTTTTTTTTTTTACTGAATGAAACATAGAGAAGGGAAGTTATTGAAGCAGAAGCTTCTGGCTTCTGCGGCTGTGGAGCACAGAGAATAAGGTACAGAATTAGGCAACCATATTTCAAAGGAGAGGGAGTGACACCCGTCAAAAGAAGAGCCGTTCTCTAACATATTGACAAGCTCTACACTACAGCAATGGCAACTGCTTTGTGGCGCAGAAAGTGTAGGTCATTTCTATCCAGGCCTTTTCATGCCTGTATACATTTAAAAACTGGAAGCGTAGGTCCTCGATTCGCTGCAAATACCGTCGAAATACGGCAGTCTTCTACCGCTACTGCCTGTAAGTGACTTTCTTCTCACTCTCAATCACCTCTCAAGGTCCTCCCCCACCTCCCGGTCTCGCTGCTTGCATGTTAAATCGGTGTAGGTTTCCCCAAGACAATTGAATTTTCCCGCGTCCCGCTGCTCACGCACAACCTACTGGAACTTTTTGTTACGTTGTTTTTAGAATGCTGCCCTAAAACCTAGGCTCAGGTGAGAGCTCTTTCTGTATTTTTGGATCCCAAAACTGTTTTCAACGCGCATTTTTTTACTTGCTATTGTAAACATCTAGAGTACACTTAAAGGCCAACTGCACTCAAATTTCACCTTGACCAAATTTATTTTTAATGCGTATTAAGTGCCCCCAAATCAGCTGGAACACAAGTGGTAGCCCCGTGAAACGCCTCGTTAATCAGTTAGAAGCGTTTAAAAAAGCTCCGCCGCAGATCACGCTGCACCTGCCGGCGGAGCGCGAACACAGCCATGACGCGCCTGTGACGTTCCAGCCGACAAGAGCTTCTTCCTCTGGCCAGCCACGCCGCTGGAGAACCGGTCGAGCTCTGCTGCCCACGCTTCACCCATTTGCTGCCCCGTGCGCGCGTAAAGCTTGCGCACATACTTTCTCCTGAGCTGGTGACCGTCCGGCCGCTCGCTGGACGGCTGCAACGTCACTGCAATGGCCGCTCCTCCACGGTTTCGATTTCAACATCGGTGATTTTTGCAGGTCGCTTGCAGCGTCCACGCGCGTATTTCAGCTGTTGTATTTCGCATGTTGCTTTCTTTTTAAGCAGACTATACGAAAATAGGGTTTTTAAAAGGTCGAAATTTTGAGTGCAGGTGGCCTTTAAGAGTACACTCTCTAGTACCAATTATGTATGATGTTTTGCCTCAATATGCCGAATGTTTTCTGTTTGCCCAACAACGTTGGTAACTATAATGTATGGTACCAGGTTTAGTGGTTTGGAAATGTTTTGCTTTTTTAAATATTTTTATTTCTTGGCTGGCTGGCTGAATCGCGAGACGGACGGACAGACAGACAGACAGACAGACAGACAGACAGACAGACAGACAGACAGACAGACAGACAGACAGACAGACAGACAGACCAACACTTTTGGGTTTCAGTAGCCCAAGAAAGACAATCGTCTTTAAAACGGGTAAATATGTTGATTTCATTACGTACTTGTAGAAATTCCGATGGCAGCGCTGTAGATTCCCAACGCGCCAAGGGTGAGCTGCAGTGGGACATATTTGTTAAACAGTAATCAAGGCTGAATCAAGTCTCGTCTTTTATTACCGAAATATTATCGAACGAACTTCTGTTATCATCAGATCTGGTAATTAATTACCCGTGGCTTGGAACAGTTTAAGCACACGTGCGCAACCGTAATTATGTCGCACTTGTCACAAGCAACTCTAAAGGGATAAATGTTGCGTAGTGTTGTACACTATGTTGCATAGGTCTGTTAATAGTACAAATGTGTCTTACATAAGATTAATGTTACAAAGGTATGTTGTACACAAATGAGGCTTCCTTTCAGGGAATTTATAAATCGCAGAAATGGCCCTTTTGAACTAAGCACAAAAGGAAAACAAGATAACTTCGGTAGAAGGTTGATCCTTTAATAGAGCCCGTTCAACTAGAAATGAATGGCAAAATGGTAATAAACTGCGCAAAATGGTGTGGCAACAATTTGAAACCAGCAACTCTAAGTCATAAAAACTTCCAAGCTTCTTAGACGCTGAGAAATGATACATTTAGCTTTAGTACCCACTCTGCTGCTCGGTAATGAAATCACTTTCATTGTTTTTTTATGACAATAAATCTGCCCAGCATCAACTTATTAAAATAAGGTGCCCTGCAATACGGCTGAAGTAGGATTTTCTTCTGCCCTTTGTGCAAAATTTTGGCGCCAGCTAGTTTACAGCACACATAGTGACATTGTTGTGACGCTGAACCGTGAACCGAATCTTGTGAGAGAGTGCACGCTTCAGTAGAAACAAACATTAGCAGCAGCAGAAACTTTGGTAAAAATTTAATTTTAATTGGTAAAAAGTTAATTTTGGGGGCGAAAGCTTGCTTTTTGAACAGTTTCGCGTCTAGCACATTGCGCGACAAAGCTCCTGAGCCACGGAAACTATCCCATAAAAATGCACGAGGACTAAACTTTGGCACCGAATTACACAAAAAATATTCAGAATCCTGGAAAGTGAAAACATTAAAATTGAAAACATCGTTGTGACGTTCCCGATTTTCACCGCAGAGTCACAATACATTAAATCCCCTAATAATATTTTTGTTTGATTAAGAAAAGCATCCCCTCTTCACCAAAACTAAAATTTTCAGTTTAAATTCCCAAGAAAAACAAAAGCCTAAAACACGTTTTGATCTTCTGCGCATTATTTACAGACCTTGTGGTTAAAGTACCGCATTACTATAAAGAAGCAACAAACACTAAAAGTGACCACAAGACAACACTTTGTACCGCTGCACGATATAGTAGCAGTTGTCGTGCCTGCCCCAAACAAATTCAACAATTTCAAATTTAAAAATACACGCAATTAGTGTACAGGATGACTGTCACGAACTTGTAAAAAAGGTGAGGGATTATTTTTATGACCTACCTACGATTCATTGTTTTCATCCAACGTTCTCAATTATATCAATGATACGCAGAACGCACTGCCGCTTGTGGCTGTTGTGTTCTTGCTTGCGTAGGCATTTTTAGCAGCAATTTAGGTGTAACACACGAATGTTTCCTTTATAGCGGTGAACTTGAAGTAGGTCTCAAGTAACGAAATGTAAAAAACACTCAGCACAAAGAGTCTTACTTTGTTTTTATAGGTTAACGAGCACACCTTCACAGGTTGTAGTTTGCATCAAAAGCGTGCAGCGTTAATTATAGTTCAGAAGATGCTCTGCATTATCGTCCCTTATAGTGGCCTTCCATATTTCAATTCCATCCACGCTCTACCTTTACGCCTATCTCCGGGGTTTTCAAAAGCACTCAAGCACAGGACGCGGACTGTTTTTGTTGTTGTTTCTTTGGTTTTGGACATCCCACGTGGGGTATCGGCCATGATCGGGAGCTTTTGCGGGCTTATGTGCCCGTTTTAGAAAACTATGATTTGGAAAAAATTCCCATGCTCCTGCTTTGAAGCATAAAACTATGGTGCGTACCTACAGAGCAGTATAAATGCCCAGAGCGCCAGAGCGGTGTATTTGACAGCGCTCTATAAACAGGAAATTGTACTGTGTCTGACACTCACATCTAACTAAAACCAGAAAGATTTGTTGGCACTCGTTTTATTGACGCACATGAACCAAATAGGGCTTACTTGTGCACCTAGAACGAACAGGCATCAGATTTTCACAATATTTCTTGCTACCAAATTGCAGCACAAAAACTTCTATATTTACTCACACTTAGTACGAAGTAGATGACGCAAGCACTGGTGCTGACCTTGTTATCAAACCGTAGCCGAAGGTACTGGAGTGCAATCACAAACAAAAACCAGCAAATCAAAAGCAGCATTGTATTACGGGTGCGATAAAGACCCGTATTTAAATGTCCCAATTGCGGGAAACTTCTAACGGGCACGTGCAAATAAACTGGCCGAGTATCTTTTCACTTAAATCCCAATATCTTAGAGAGACAATAAAGACGTTTGCATGCACGCGTCGTGTCCTAGACACAAAGCTGTTTCTTAGGAATGACCGTTATCAATGCTCGAAAGAAAAGAAATCAAAGCCAGTTTTCTTCCCAGAAAAGTGGTTAAAACACCAAGCTAAACTGCTTCGACCGTGTCGGAATGACGCGAACGAAAGGCTTCATAACCCGAGAGACCCAGGTTTCATTCGGAGTGCGGGAAGCGTTTCTTTCTTGGGGTGCTTGGCGTGCCTCCGCTTATCATTATAATCGTTTTGTGAAGCCTATTGTGCAAATTTGGCCTTCCTGCAGCGTATTTTTGTGCGACCTAGCACGGCATTAGTGGGGCATAGAAATCTTAGCTTTAAAAAATTTGCCCATGTCTTTCCATAAAATCTGCGTCACTCCGATGTTGTGCTGCTCACCCACCTAGAAAGTTGTGCTATAAAGTTGTGCTGAAAGTTGTGCTGCTAGAAAGTTGTGCTGCTCACCCACCTCCATCAACACAGTGGGATGACTGCTAATGTTTTGTCAACCGACGGCACTTCTTCCCCCCCCCCACCCCACCCCCCATTCTTACCTGGAAGACAGACGTCACCTTCATTCCGTACAGTAGTGGCACAAAGGCCACCGCAACGAACGCCGCCATAAGGGGAGCAGAGGGCAGAGTCCACACCACATTGAACCCGTGCGCGTAATAGTGCCCCACAAAGCCGACCAGACTCATGCCGTTCACTGCAGACGCCAGAACAGAAACGGCCAGAGCCGACGCCGGGAGGCTGCGACCACCCAAGAAAGCCTCCTGCTCCTCAGAACCCGCAACGTTGCTGCTGGCGGCAGCGCTCGCTAATACCTAGGGGAGAAAAATATTGTCTTAAGCACTAGCAGAACCTAAGCAAAAGTTGAACAAGGTAATTGAAAGTACCGCACCTTGTGGCAGCCCTTAAGAAATTTTTAAACAGAAATGTCAAACATAACGTCCCTTGTACAGATGCGACATTTCGTTTCCATGTCAATGCTGTCCGGACACTTCCGCTGTGACCATCATCATCATCATTAACAACAACAACCCACTAGGTCCACTGCAGGGCGAAGGCCTCACCCATCGACCTCCAACCGCTCCTGTCTTGCGCTTCTGTGCCTCCGAAATTCCTTAGTTCGTCCCTCCATCGTGTAATTGGCCTCCTTCTTTCACAAGACCCGTCTATCGTTATCCGCTTGGTCACCCTTGTAGTCCACCGATTGTCATTTCGCCTAACCACGTGGCCAGCTGAAGTCAACCTATTTTTTTTTATTGGATCTATGATATATTCTACTCGAGTTTGTTCTGTGCTCCAGGCAGCTCGTTTCCTCTCTCGAAGCGCTACTTCGACCATTATTTGTTCCATAGCCCGTTGAACCAATCTTAGTTTGCTTTCGTTTTTTAGTGAGGCGCCACTATATGTCATCAATGGCACGATGCATTGCGCTTATGTTTTCTTTTTCAGTAATAGAGGTAGCTTACTTTTTATGGTTTGGGAGTGTCTGCTGAATGAAGCCCAGCCCATGCCAATTCTGCTTCGAATTTATTTCTTGTGGTTGAAATCAGCACAGATGACCTCACTAAGGCAGTTCTACTTCTACTTGTCCTAGCGTGTCGTTACGTGTGTTGAACAGAGCGATTTATGCCTATGTATTTATGATGACTGTCGATTTATCCTTACTTATTTTTAGTCACACGGCCTTTCTTTCTGTGTTTAGTTCCTCCAGATTTTTTTCAGGTGCCCTGCACACAAGCTTAGCAAGAATATGTTGTCTGCAAACCTGAAGCAGCTCAAGTATTTTTTTTGCCCGTAATCGCGTCTTTTCTCAGTCTTAATTTATTAATACATGCTTGAGACAAGCTGTACACAGTTTTGGAGAGATTGTATCCCCTTTCGTACTCTCTTGCGGATTAAAAATTGATAGTTTCTATTATCCCGGCAACCGTGAGGATTATCGTTAGACATTTCTCACGGCAGTCGCCTCTCATTGTCCAAGCAGGCTAGGCGGAGATTCTATGGGATAAATATTCCTTAAAACGCCATGTTTGCAGCTGCCCCGTACCGCTGTGGTACAGTACTTGGTTTTAAACCAGAGAGCTCAGGTTCAAATCCCACAGTGCAATTTTTTTTAACTTTACGAAGTTTTCTGCCATAGTGATTTTGTTAATACATTTTTACTCTGGTTTTTTACTCTGGTCTTTTCATATCCTTAACAGCCTTTTCAACTTCGTCCTTATTCATTAGTGGAACTTCGTGCAAAAGCCTGTAATCTTAGTTCTTTCCCCTGGTATAACGTTTCAGGCATACATCGTGGTGTAGAATCGTTCTTCTACTTTGATTATCTCGTCCATGTTGTGTGTAGTGTTACCCTGCTCTTCGTTGAGTTCGTAAATCATCTCTTTGCCTAACGCTAGCTTCAATTTCGTTGATTCCTCGATTACTGCCATTTTGTACGTATGAATGCTGTTCATTTTTTTCCTGTTAATTGATTTCGTCAGCTCGTTTAACTCGATTTAATCTGCCGTACTCGTCAGTGTCATGTTCTTATGTTTCACAATCAATTTCTTGTTTTTTAGTTAGTTTTCCAGTTTTTTTTCTGCCGGCTACTTGCCCCATAGATGCGGCTGATTCCATAATTGCCGTTGCTAAGTTGTCACCTAGTATGTCTACAAAGTCCTCGTCCTCCCCGGTCAGAAGCGCGAATTTGTTGGGAAGGGCGTATTTTAAAATCGTGGGTCCGAGCTCTGACTGACTCCATGTCGGATTTCCTACTTTTCACTAGCCTCGTTCTTTCTTTTTTGAGATTCAGACTTTCTTTGCATCTAACCATGCTATGATCGCGCCTTCTAATCTTGCATAGTGCCTTCACGTCCTGCACAATATCTGGGTTGTCACTAAAAATGAAAAAAAAATTGTTTTTTTGTTTTGCCGTTCACACATTTTATTGTCCATTTCTAATAACTTCGTTTGCAGAAGAATGTGTTCAATATTTTCACGTTGTTTCTCTTCGCGAATCCCAGACGTTTGCGGCAAATGGCTTCGTACACTCCAAACACTCTCGACACAGAGTGTGCCTCTCAGTTTCATTACATGGAAAAAAGCGCCACATAGCGTCGCTGATGAGCGACTTTGCCAGCGTTGACGGAAGTCACGTATGTCTGAGCACTAAGAAAAAGATCGAACCACCACCCCCTCATTCCATAAGCAAGGGCTCCACCACGGCGTTAACTGGTGATTATGGACAACGATAAATGAACTGTCCCTAGTGGCTGCGGTACAAGCACTGGATATCAGAGTACGTGTGTCGTGACAAGTAATTCCAAAAGATGCTCGAAATGGCCATGATGCCTTCTGATTTACCCGGTCGTTACTTCCTCCGGGAGAATTAACTGATAAAGGCTAAGTATGTATACGTGATTAGCTTTAGCTTGTCATCAGCAAATATGTTGCTCCCTAGTCTTTCCCTTCATGATCACGCTTTGTTTATTCCTTGCCAGTATCTTGCATCAGCATCGAAATCATACCATGAGGCTCGCAGATGGGAAGGCCTAGAGAATAATACAGGACCGCTGCGAGTGTCCTTATGTGTGCAAGTATCTGACACAGACGGCTGCTATTTTTGTGCCATGATCGAATGAGCTATCGCTCCTATCGGAAACGACAGGAAGACTTCCTGTTCTAGTGCACTCTGTCTCAGACCCCCAGCCACGGGGCAGATACCGCCATTTCATTTCTATGCCACTCTGCGTAGTTGTTTGCCAGAATGCTTCAAACCTTTTTAAGGCATAATTGTTAGATCTCTATGTTTCACGCATGCGCCTTTTGAGGTGCAGGAAATCACGGGCACAAAATGTTGAAGTTTACGCAGCGCGCGCCGGGAAAGGAAAACAGCAGCGCCAAAAGAAAGCAGGCCAGTGCCGAAAGTGCTGTACGAGCCGTTTTAACAGTGAAGGTACCGACAAGAAAAAGCGGGTTTTTCGCCCAATTCAGCACAATATTTTCGTAATATTTCCAGCTCTTTTTCCCAATTATATTCAGCAATAAGAACATTGGGAAATAATCATTGTTAAACTCGTTGCCAATACAAACATAAAATTGTAGTTAAATATCCAGGGCACTAGAATGACTTGCAGAATTACTTGTTCAGCTTTAAGTGTAAATTGTATAAGACATGTCAGTTTTTGTTCGGCCCATTGACAGGTATTTTTCTAGCGGCAAAGTGCGTTCGAAAGAGCCTTTCTCCTAACCCTTCAATCCTTGCCGATTTGGTAATGTTGACTTGTGAGGAAATTCGTCCCACTAGGCAAGCATATCCACAGTTTGGAAACTATTGATTGCGAGGGCGTTCAAGATATCAAATCGCTGCGTGAGTAAACAAACAGTCGTTAAGAAGTATAAACAAAGTGAAATATCACAACTTTAAAACCTGGCGAAAGCATCAAACCACTTTGCGAACCAGTTTCACCTTATTGCAGCAGTTAGTGAGGCTGACGGTAGTAGCGCCCAGTGCTTCTTTTTTCTTCTCGGGTTTTAATAATGAACTAAGGTTCTAGACTTGTATTGCACAGAAAAGAAAAATGATCCCATAAATTAAGCTGCACCGGTTGTCACCTGCGCAATCTAGTAGTTGGGATTTTTTGACGGACAAAAGTCTTTCTTGGGCTCCGTAAACGCGGAAGTTTAAGCCTGACTGTCAATATGTTTGTCTGTCTCTTGATTCAGCCTTCCAAACAAAAGTTAGAACTACTCCTAAACCAGGTGTTTATATAGCCAAAACATTCCCGAAGAATGAAGTATGGAAACATGGTTTATACCTTTTGACATTGTTCAGCAAAACGAAATTATTGAAGATATTTCAGGGAAAATAAACACATATCTGGTCCGTCCAGTGTTCGTTTAATCAAAAATAGGCGTGGATGCAATTCTGCGATAGTAAAAGAAAAAACCGCCTACAACGTAACATTTCCCCCACACAATACAAAAAGAGCTTGTGCGGAATAAACACATAACTGGTCTATGCAGTGTTCTTTTAATCAAAAAATAGACATGGACGCAATTCTGCGATAATAAAAAGAAAAAAAAACGCGTTCAACGTAATACTTTCCCCACACAATACAAAAAGAGCTTGAGCGGAAGCCATGGGCTCGCGGTTTGAGCCCAAGGCTCGTTAAATTGAATTCAACCAACCTCTATTGTCTTTATCATGGGAGGACCGAAACCGAACGGAAACATCAGGAGAGATAGCATGGGTTGAGACGGGAGAAAGTTACAAGGCTGGAGAGGCAGAATGCTCTCGTGTCTTGGACATTTCAAGCGACGCAAGCAGAAACGCGGGCAATTTTTCTTTAATACTGAGCACATGAAATTCAGACAGAACACGCAATGAAGAGACAGGACAAGCGCTTCTGTCCTGTCTGTCTTTTATTTGTTCCGTGTGGATATGTTGCGTGTTATTTTAAAATAAGCGTAAGCCAACTAGCCCAGCAGAAAGTATCGGTGGTTACGACACCTAGCTGTCATCCAGCAAGTCCAGACTCGATCACGGGGTCCGAGGGGGTGGTTTGGCGTTTGGAGCCTTGTTTTATTCGGTGCATATAATAATCATGGATGCCCGAGTAAAAAAAAAAAGACCATGATAACAGCAAGCGTGAGAAGAGAATAAATACAAGCAATAATATCAAGTGTGGTAGCCGTAACCGTAAAAAAAAAGAAGAGAACAAACTACAAATAACCACTAAAGTTATACTATAAGTAGACATATATTACAGCAACAAGGCAGGGCAAAAACAAAAAAAACAACGTGATAACCGCAAGTGTTACAATAGAATAAATACAAGCAATAATAGCAAGTGTGGTAGCCGTAACCGTAAAAAAAGAAAACAAACAACAACATGGTGCTTAAAGAAAGGGACGCCAGCGTTCCTGATTGGTGGTTTTACATGGGAAAATGCTTATGCAGGTGATTCCGGAATGTTTCTGGGTCAGTCAGCGATGCGATATTATCAGGGAGATCGTTCCACAAGCGGATAGCACGTGGGAAAGCAGATGAATTGAATGAGTTTGTGGTGCCGTAGATTCTGGTGAAGCTGCGTCGACTGAATAGTCTGCGTGATGTGGAAAGAGGGCGCACAGTGGGTAATGAGGAGGGTCTGGTACGATAAATGTATCTGTGAAAAATGCATAAAAAATGCAAAAGTTCAACTATGTTACTTCACGTTACTATGACTTGTTCCAAACGCAAAAGTTTCTTCGTGACTTAATGACTTCCGTTTGATACTGCGGCGTTCCAGATACTGCCACGCAAAAACATTGTATTCAAAAATCCGAAATATATACGAGTTCAATATGCCGATTTTCGGCAGCCTCGGTGCTGTGAAACGTACCTGCACACGAAGCCGACGAGAGAAGGAGAAGTACAGGCCAACCAGGTATCCAAGAGCTGTGAGGACACCGAAGACAACGCAGTCCGCAGTGCCCAGGCTGTTGCCTTCCGAAGACATTATATAACTCAGTAGTAACGTCCCCCTTGGTTTCAACAGCGTCAATGATGCATCAGCCTCAGGGCTTTTTTTCCGCCCTTTAACTTTCTATTTCTCAGCCAGCGCTTTTCATTTATGCATGTCCTATAGACCCTTTTCCGGTGGTCAAATTTCTGCAATTTGCAGAAGGTGCGTGGGTGATTGATAAATGCGTTTTCTGATCCCCCGCTTGGACGCTTTCGCAGGCCGCCTTCCCACCTCTAAATGCGACTGATTGCCTTTGCCGAAACTTCGTATTTCCAGCTACGTAGTGGTTCTTCGCACCTGCGCAGGCATACGCGCGATTTAGCACGAAAACCCTGATGCTGTTGAACTTTCAGCCTGGCCCAACAATTCTGATGACCTTCGCTCGCACGATAAACGTTACACTGCACTAAGCTAGCGCGAAACAGCTTTCGAGCGACAAGCAACAGCATCCGTCACGCTCCGTTTTTTATCGTTCTGTTGTGCCTCTTTCTCGCTAACTCTCTACCGCTATTCAATGCAACGTTTTCTAAACCAAGGTTGTTGTCTGCGCTAGTGGAAATATGACGATTATTAATTTTTTACGGAGCTTTCTCCACTAGAAAGTACGCATACGAATCTGTAGTTCCGGAGTTCTCTGACATCTCACCCTTGGTGTGTGTTAATATTCAACATTTTTCCGACTTTTTTATTGGGCTTTGGGGCATCGCTGTTTTAGTTTTGAAGGCTGTCTCCGTAAAATATGTCCCCATTTCCAGCTCCTCTAGAGCCAGCTTTTCCTGTCGCCCTGCTTTCATTATTATTTCTTGGCTATTTTCCACGACGTGAAGAGTTACTCTTACAACGTTTTTGCCACTATAGACGTGACCAATTGCTTTCTGGCTTTGCTTTCCTACCGCACAACGGCATCGTTTTTTTTATTTCACTACTCGTAAATGTTCCTACTGACATCATCATTTTCTATTCACAGTGCACGCTTGAACTCCGCATGCATTATCTCTTTTATGAACCATAAGCAGTCTTTTTTGTAAGTTTCCTCGGTGCTTGCCATGGTGCAGGCACTAGTTCCGCAAGTTTTTCGGCCGCTCTTTTCGACTCTCCAAAATGTTATTTGCATCTGACAGCTTACACATTCGTATTATTTCTTTATGAACTTTCTCCTTTGTTTTCCAAGGGTTTAAAAGTTAAGTTTTTTGGTTATCTTCCTCTTCCTATAGCTACTACAGACTCTGAGATGATCGTAGTAAGGCCATTGTGTATTACGTTTACGTTATCCTTGTCCTCCTCTGTCAAACTGGGGGGTGCGTTTTCATACAATACCATTAAGCTAGTGCACATTGTCATACATTGACTGTAATTTTTATTTTCTTCTCACTGGTTTTCTTCTCTCACTTCTCAGATGCAGCCAAATTCTGCCTCTACTATTCCTGAAATTGCTGCTCCAGATCTTTCCTCGCACTTCAAAACCCTGAGCAATATTTCTGAGCTCTCTAGAGTGTGGGTACGTTTCAATCCAAAACTGAAGTAATAACTGACTGTAATAACTGCAGGGGCATAAAACTCGAGTCCCGAAAAACATCACAAATAGTTGTGTGAAATCTGAGCAGGCGACTAAAAGCTGAAGCAAGTATTGTACAGCAAAACGCTGGATTAGCGACCAAACACTTGTTTGTGTAGATCTACAATCGAGTTTATCCGAAATAATGGAGAGGTTTAGGAATAAGATCAATTTCCAGGATATCTACCGAGGGAACTAACGGTTCAACCCGACAGGGCTTTACGTCCCACGGCAAGGAACCAAAAGAGTCGAAGAAAATTATGCATCGCAGATCATTGTGAAACTCATTTTCAACGCATACACAAAAGCGAAAAGGTTTATAATAAATTTCGAAAGAGCCAGTTTTGAGGTGATAGCATCCGCGGATTTGAATTATCCTAAAGCAGTTCTGGAAAAGCCCTTGCGGAGCGATAATGTCTGATGTGCCAGAATGGGGATTAAAATTTTTAGGTTTGGGTGGGCAAGATAAAAAACAGGCTTGAGAACGAACATACAAAAATTGGGGGAGGGGGGTTGACTGCAATGAAAGCTACTACCGATACGACGACTTAAGCTGATTGGAAAAGTGACACAGCGAAAGACTTACTTGATATACTTACTTTTTAGGCATATGAAACGGGATACCCAAAATATCAATGAACCTGTGCACTCCGAGCAGGAATAAATAACTGGATTTAAATTTCGAGAGAATTCTAATCAAAAGAATATTCAGTTGATCTTAAAGTTCAAATGTGCCCAAAATTGAAACGGCAAATGATTAAAATTCGGCAACAGCGGGGAGTAATGGAGTCGGCGTGGGGATTAACAAGAACACATCTGCCCCAGTACACACGCCTCCATGGTAATCTGGAGGTTACCAACACTCCAGATTCCCAAGGATAGACAATCAAATGTTTTGCTAACGAAACGAGCCGGGACAAGGCTAATTTAAATGGTAAAATCTGTAAAATCAAGTGGGGCTGCCCTTACCATATTTAAACGTTTATGAAGCAGTTCTTTTTTAAACGGAAGCTTTCTTGGTCTCACTCACGGGGCGGTGTCGTAACCAAAACTACACAATGCGAGTTCACACGATGATGACGATTGTGACTTAAGAAAAAACGCTTCCCTTTGTCAGAATCGCCCCTGGCCCCTCGCATTATGAAGCCGACGTCCGTCCGAGTGTGCCATTCCGACACTGTCAAAGCAGTGCAATTATAATAAGTCAAAGTGGGACGCTTCACTTTGAAGGACAATGATAGGTGGGGGTGGTCAGCTTTCTCGTGTGGGATTCGTTGGTTGTCGTCTGACTTTGGACTTTCATTCGCAGGCAGTTTGCGCTCTGACTGTTGACGCTTGGATTTTGACTCTAACGAGGTTTGCACCTTGGTCGTTGACGCTTTGACTTTGCAATGACCTTGCCTTTGGCACTTCGCCTTTTGATTTTCGCACACAAGAAAAATTTGAGTTTGAACCATCCATGTCGTTAGCCATGGGTAATTTGAATTGATTGCTTTGAAGAAATAATATATACTTTGATGTTGTAAAGGTAAGCAATTACACCTAACTATTTCAAATTTGGTTTGAGTTTAATGAAATCAGGTAAAGCTTATTTTTCTGTTTTTATGGCGCTTACAGAGTTCCCTGTAAAGTTTCCATGATAAATTATCGCATTTTGTCGAACAAAGCCTATTCTTTCTGTTTATCTAACAGAATAGCGATGAAACAAGACTGAGAAACAGCGCCAAAAATATGCCCATTAGGACGCCGATGACGCAGAATGTATTGCATTCGACACGAGCCAGGCCTCGTCTGCTGCCGACACAGTTCGAATAAAACACTTTTCTACGTGTCACAAATGTCATATTTAAATAAAAAAGGGGAGCTGGTGAAGTTAAAACTAATAGATCGCCCCAGTAACCTCATTTTCACTTACAGGTGTATCACAACATTTAAACAGTAAAACAACTAGTTAGTTTAGGCTAGGATGCAAATGAAACGGAGCCAGGGGTTCTGCATGGGCAGTCGCTGACGTAGTGATTTAAAATTGTTAAGCCCAACGCGGCCACGAAAGAAGTAAAGGTAGTTAATATTACAGTGGAGTGAACTTTCTGCTACCCATGATCCATGACAGCAGTAACTTTTTTACTGAAAGATGGTTTCATCGACGATTTGTTCACTTCGTGAAAAAAACATTATGATTGCCACAAATTTCCTGCCCATGCAAACCGAAATATGAGGTACTGCAACCACAGAACTCATACTGTTTAGGCCACTGTGTAGCCTGCTTGTTCCCTTCCTATTTCCGTGGCTTACTTTGCTCTTCAATAAGGTTATAACTCCGAGAAAACTTGCATCTGCAAAAAGGGTATGATTCTCAAAGTTACTTCGGGTCGCTCATTATTCAATTCAAATAAACCTTTTTTTTTTCCAACAAGAAGTTGGGGCTCCCCCAGGTGAAAAGTGACCGTAAAAAATACTTGAAAGGTGTCTGAGGGCCGACACTACCAGCGTAGACAGGGCCAGTGTTCTGTTTATTTTTTTTCTATTATGCAGAGTTGTTTGGCTTCAAGAGTAGGCGAGGTACAATATACACTGTTATGCTCAGAATAACAACGAAGCATAATAATTGCAGTAACACAGGAGCAAAAAACAAGTCATATATTTCTAAATATTTCTATACAGTGACACCAGGTTGTGCTTTCTCCGCTTCAGTTAACATTTCCATTCCATCAGTGCGTTCAAATGTACGTCGTGCGCTTATTACTTTCCTGCACCACGTCGTTAACATGCCCTAGATTTTATTTTTTTTGTGGCACACTGACAAGGCCAAGAGGACCACACTTCAAAATAAGAAATGGCTGCGGATTTCCTCGTGGTTTTGCTGCAGTATGCATACGACAGTCTTCTGCGGCTACTGCTACGTAGCACCCTCTCCTCCCTTGCCCTCGCGCCCTTGCCGTCTCCTCACGTTTCTTTCGTGACAAACGCAATGGGGGTTGGCTCAATTCAGTTCAATTTTCCTGCGTTCGCACCGCGCGTACACCCCCTACTGGGACCTTTGTTACTGTGGCGCTTGGAGCACGTCTACATTGGGCTCTTTGTTTTATATTCTGGTTTCATCTCGCCTAGATTTGGCGCGGTTCTTTTTTTACCAAAAAAAATCATGCCCACGCCTATCTTCAAGAAAAGATCACTGCTAATGTAAGCTAAACTATGTAATTTGTTTTCTCCTAAAAAAGCCTAATGTACGGTTTTTGCTTTGCAGTTTTGACAAGCCGAGAGCCTGCCCCCACTTTCAGTAGATTGGAAACGTCCTGTCTACATATACTTCTCATCCAAATGTTTTATCAACTTTTGGCCGAGCGGCTGAATCCGCAGCCAACGCTGTCGCTATAGCTCAGCGCCTACTTTTCCCGTGTATGCTGATGTTCGGAGTACGTTTATTACGGTATGATTAGGTTGGAGAGGCTACCTAGACGCAGTGCTAACGTCCACAACGAATAACTTCTGAGATAGTAGTGGTTCAGGCCTTTCTTACAGCTGGACGTCACAAAGACGCTGTAGCGATGGTTTCAGTAAAGACTTCCTTTAAGGTGATGGCGCCTGTGAAGATTAGGAACTCCATCGATATCGTCTGTACCGATTGCCCTCAGACTAGCAGGAAGAGATAAACCGTAAGCTTGATAGACGGGACAATGCATTCAAAACTACAGGAAACAACCACAAAAAGAAAAGAACGTACAGTACGAGTGAAGCGCTTCACTCCTACTGTAAGCATTTTCTGTTTTGTTGATGTCTCCTGTAGTGCAAAAATGCTGTCCCGCCTATCATGCAGGGATACCAATGGCCCTAACATCAAGCTTTAGTCAAACGTAAGTATTACAGTACCAGGTACATACAGCTTCCAGGAAGCACATTTCCGCAAAATTTGTCTGCGCGAAACGGCATCGCTTACTCAGGCGTGCGGTACAAACAGCATAGAGCCAGCTCTACCTATCCCAGCACACCACTAACATCTCTGCGACCTCCCAAAAAGATTCGAACGTCTATGTCCCAGCAGTATCTCTATTAGACATCCATACAACGTGCAATATTTTAATGAAAATTTCTGGACGTTGAGATAACGTTGCTGGTACTTTAATGTCGGACGTTCTTAGAGCCTTTGCTTAATATGTACTCTCGATGTTGCTGCTGCTTCATTTGGGGACGGTATTTAGACATATTTTGCTGACGTTGTTCAGATGTTGCTGGTATGTCCGTTTTTTACTTCGAACATGTCTATCGCAGTTACATTTACTTTAGCTATATCTGCTATACTTTATTTTCAAACTCTCCGAAGGCGTACTGTACTGAAGTTACCGAGGGGTTTCGTTGTGCAAGTATTGTAATCCACCACTATTGCTTTGAACCTTTGACTTTCAAAACAGTAGCCCAATACCGAACCTCACGGAAAGAGGCAGGGACTTAGTCCAGAATTCGTTTACAAGCGACGTTGCCAACGAGCCTTGTAAGGTTTTTTTTGGTGGGGGGGAGGAGGGGGCGGGTGTCATTGCCGTCAAATCTGAACAAAATAAGATAGGATGTTGAACGAAGACGCAATTAGCACAACTAACTTTACTTGCTACTTGATTTAACCTTGATGTTACGTACCGACTGCAGCTTCATGAATTCAAAGTGTGAGCAAAGCAAATTTCGGGGCTGCCTTGATACTGAGGTTACCGTCAAACGTCACTTGTAGGTTAAACGGCAAGATGCCTTTTTTTGCCTTGAAAAAAATTTCGATGACACCCTCATTGCCAAAAAAAAATTAAAAAATCCATGAGGTTTTCCGAAGATTCGACTTTCAAAACACAACACCAGCACCTAAGCTCCAATCCACTCGACCACAGCGGAAAACTATGCGTGGACCCAGGAATTTCGTAACCTAACAGAGGCTGCCAACGAATATTGTGGGGTGATTCATTGTGGTCATATTTGACAAATTTCGGCAGTGCTAACGCTTGTTTCTTCCGCACCGATCTTGGAGGCCAGGTCAATTATGCTAATACTGCATGTGATGTAACCAAAGCTCCCTTATTTAAGCCAAGAAAAGCTATCACGCTTCATCGTTCCCCCTATGCAAGCTACGGTAGCCGCGAATGAAATTGCATGCACCGCTAGATTTCTGGCGTTGATAAACTTTGTTCGTTACGCACCGATCTTGCAGACAAGCCCATCATACTAACACTACAAGCGATGTAGCCAGAACTCCCGTATTTTACTCGCAAAAAGCTCTCCCAAACCCCCGATCTCCCCGATGAAAGCCACGCTAGCCGGGGAGGAATGCGCACTTTCGAACACAAATAGCTTGTAATTTGCCTCAAGGCACCAAATTACCGCACGTTAAAAAAAAAGATTGTTTTCTGCGAACGTAATGACCCCAAACCAGGAGATGGACATGGAATCCGGACGATGTCGCCTGCTTTCGGATGCTTTCTGGCGCTGCGTCGACGCTGATATCTGGCGAACAGCATAGACATTGGCGTAGCTACATTGGAGCAGTGGGAGAGTGAACTTGCCAGCTCCGACCTAAGTAAGCAGCTTTGGCTCGCTGAAAGGGCGAAGACGGCAGGCCGCACCAACGGAGTCCTGGACTGAGGACCCCGCCCACTTCGAAGTTCGATCTACCTGTTAAATAGTTTTCTCCTCCTACTCCCGCATCAGCTCACATCGCCGTGCATTTTGCCGACGCCGTCAACGCGGGGCGATGTCGACGCGCGAAAGCGCGGAAAATACGCTGCAAGTGGTTGCGGCCTCAGAACAAACCGTAAAATTACGGCGCCCACAACCCCACGGCAGCTGTATTTCCACCGCAGACCCTGAAATTGCCTTAAGTGCCGTAATCTAGATTGTCGGTAGAATTACTGTTTCCTTTAAAAAATACCCACGCTCAAGCTCTTCTTGTATATAATTGGCAACTAATATCTGTATTTACCAATAACTTGGGCATCTATTTCGCAACGAGTTTTATCAAGGTAGGTGTCTTTCAGGAACTAATTTTTCCCTCGGGCGAACACGAGACAGGAAGTCGCTGCGCGGCGAGTCCGATCGTTCCACAGTTGAATTAACTGCACTCCGTATTGATACGCGTGCTACAGGCCGGTGACGGCACGGGTGTGCACGCCTTCAACTTTCGTTATTTCGGTGATTTGACTACCATGGATTTATCTACCGGACGAAGAAATACTGTCAAGTAGTGGAGGTAAGTGAGTACTAGTGAACCTTGTTTTCTTGTCATATGTATTTAACTTAGTAGAGTTGCTCTCGAACTTCGGTACGCGTAAGCGGTTAGCCCTAACGATTTGAGGGACTCGCTTTGTGCGTTGCGGAGATTTGTCGGTAGACCTTTGTACCTGGCTGCTGTGTTTGTAAACAGAATCAATTCTCGCGCAATTTCTCGCCCTGTGTTTGGTGAAGTGTTTGTGTTCTGTCCTGTTTTGCTAGGCGAATGTTTTGATATGAAATGAAATAAGGGAAGCTGGAGAGTGCGATAAGTGCGTGTGCGAATATAGGCGTGTGTGCGAATATAAGCGTGTATAGGTTACACGCAAATTGTGTACTTTTACCGTGTTATTGGTTTTTGTTTCGTTTCTGCAGATGTCGTTTTTTTTTTCATCATAATAGTTTTCGGTTAAAAAACGTGCACAATAAATTGAATGATTGCCGTGCGTGTAGCATTAAAATAAAATAATAAACCGAGTGAATTCCCAGAGTACACCATTAGATTAAAATGCCATCTGGATGCTTTTTTCCCGTTTCGATTTAGCGTTCAATCTTTTCGAACGCTCAGTTTGGTGGTGAAATTTTGGAATGAACAACGTGTATGCAACCCGAATTTATTTGTAACGTCAGAACTACACTCATGTCGTAACTGGTACAGTAGTATGAGCAGCGCTGGTTGTGCTTCGTACTCTTACTGCAGCATCGCAAACGTAAATTAACCTTTCAGAACCTAGTAAAAATATTCAAAAATGGCTGTGAAATTTCTGTCACTTATGGAATTTTGAGCTTAATGAATTTAGTGTGTAACACACCTTGGTGATCAGAGTAATACAGCATTTGGGATTTCGCAGTTTTAAGGCAGAGTATGATTCTGGTGTCTGGCCTGTCGTTTGCTAATAACTTACATGTTGCAGGCTGCTGACTGGTGCAACTTAGACTATGTGTGAATGTTATTGTGCTGTAAAAATTTCTTGCACTACTTTGATGCTTCCTGCTGTACAACGTATACTTCAACTAAAAATGTAGGCCTAGCAGGACAAGCGAACCGGATAACATGACGAGTTTTTCAGTGATGTGCTTTTTGAAGGTTTAGTTATGCATATATACCAACTAGCCAACCTCGCCATTCTGCTGCAGGAAGTATACTTCCATGGCAGTGACGCTGTCCGGGTTTGTGCATGTTCCCTTTTGCCACATTTTGTGGACATGGCTTCATCCGTGTATATATTGTCACTTCTATCCACCAAGCGGTTGGGATAGACACAGAAAAATATTTTGCAAGTTCAGATGGGACCTGTAGCTGGGCTAAAATGTCCTCAGAGTCCCCATTCACGAAATATAGTTATTATATATAGTGGTACCTCACATTAGCTGTCATAGTGTTAAGGTTGCCTTGGTAGTGCCAGTGCTGACATTAAAGGGACACTGAAGTGAATTTGTCAAGCTCCCGTTTTTGCTTGCACTGCGTAGACTGGCTCAAATTAGCACACTTTTCATCGTTTATCCGGTTGACAAATCGGTAATTATTTTACAAAGAGCGAAAGAAGAAAAACTACCATGCGCGGTTTGCGGCGGCCGCACCAACTAAGCTGTGACGTTGGGAGGAGGGGGAACCGTGATTGGACGATGCCCAAGGGTAGCAATCAAACAAGTTTCGGTTTCGGTTCTGTAAAACAACATGTTTGACATCCGATGGCGTCGTTGGATGGGCATTCTCAATATCCCAGTAATCGTAGTACCACGCTTCTGCCATGTTGTCGGCTGTAAAATGCATAAGATAAGCCTCCCAGGACGGCTTGGAATCGTAGCATTCACTAGCCGAGGCCTACGCAGTGCATGAACGCGCTCCGCGTCACCGCAGGCGCACAAATGCAGGCGCTCTTCCCCCATATTTGGAGCTTGCCTCACTCATGCCTGTATCGTAAAAAGCGTGTTCGCGCCAGGCCAAGGGTCGGTTGATTCTGGCCTGTGCCCACTGCCCGCAAGCAGTCGGTGCTGATGGCAACAGCACGCCAACGAGAACTCGCTTGCGCGCCAATGCCAGGCTGCGCGAGTTCTGCGGACTAGTTCGTGGAGCAGTGAACGTTACGGCCCAAAAAAAAGGTGAACTCAGTATAGAAAACATCGGCGAAGAATGAAACAGTTACCTTATATAAAAAAAAACAGCTTCTACCCGCGGGGATTCGAACTTGTGACGGGCAAAACACTTGCGATGATATACCTAGCGCTCCAGACCACACGGCCACGGGCAAGAACGCTGCCGACAATTGAAATATAAGGTATATAATGTATAACCAGTTTACACTTTTATTTAGTTGTAGTATTTCAAGCAGCTTAGGTGACTATTTGTTGTATTGCGCTCGTGCAGTAAGCGTTCCCCGAGTTTCCACAATGTTCACGTCTAGCCAGGGCCGTAGCCAGAGGGGGGGTTTGGGGGTTCGAACCCCTCCCGAAATCTTTTCCAGGCAGCGCGTTAGCAATATTTACTGTTGCTTTTGTCAAGACTTACTCCCTTCCCAAAACCCATAACCCCCTCCGAAAAAAAATTCTGGCTGCGTCCCTGCGTCTAGCAATTGCATTTCTTAGACGGAAAAGGGTTCGCAGATGCGTAGTCGTGCTGCTGACCGCTGTGCTTGTTAGCCCAGCGCAAAAAAGTGCTTCCCGCACCCTAGTTTACGCTGTACGGAAAAAAAATATCAGTTGATTTTATTTCCTTAGTACCTATATTGACTTCGCTGACTCTTCTACCCCTTCAAGAGGCCTTATATTTTCCTACTGGCGTACCAGTCAGCGAAGCGTCACATGTGCGCTTGTGCAGCCCTTGTGTGAAGCGACCTTGACTTGGAATTAGATACATAGTACAAACTAACGAAGTAAAGAAAGGCACATTCTTACATTTACAAACGTGTTGTGGCTTAGTTTCAACTGATCGAGCGAATTGCCATGACCGGTCGGCGGCCACCGGACTAAACGTTGGGCCGACTGACTCGGTCGCGGAAGGTCGGCGAGCCGTGCAGTAGCGCAGCCAATTGCCTGCTCCTCTCCTGCTGAAGTCACACGAAAACGCCAAAGAAAATGGGCGAGAGTGCAGAGAGGAGGACAGCATTTTTTAATTGATTTTTCTACTAAATAATTCGCGTAAACACGCTCAGAGTGGTCGAAACAGGGCCTAGGGACTCCGGACTACAATTTGCGCTCGTAATCCCGCATTGTTTACAAATCACTTCAGTGTCCCTTTAAGTTATATCCACTCCGCTCTCTTCCTGTCCCTTAATGTTACACCCATCTTCTAGCGTTCTATTGCCTGCTAGGTCGTCCTTAATTTAAGTTAGACCCTTTTAGTTAGCCTGGAAGTTTCGGCCCCGTAGGCGAGTACCGGTAGGATGCAGCTGTCATACACTGTCTTTTTCAGGGACAATGGTAGGCGGCCATTCTGTATTATAAGTCTTAAAAAGCTGTATTAACAACACAGATTTTCCTGTACCCATGCCTAGATTGATGAACTGGCTTGCAAGGGAGGTGCTACTGCAGCAGTCTGCACAAGGCGCCTGCTCAAGCTACTGTTGACGGTCAACTTGGCGCAGGAATTTTCCTGGTTTGGGAAACAGGAAAAACGCTTTTTTCCACCTGCGAGTGGCATCCTGCATTGTGTGTAACTAGATATCTTCGTGTAGTTAAAGACATCAAATGTTTTCACAAGACAATGTATAGGGCCTAGATCAGATTGTCTGTGGAATATCGCGACCATAGTAGCCGCATTGAGGGCTTAACATCGGGTACAAAGTAGCCCCAGTAGCAACTGCAAATTCTGCTGCGAAGTTATTGATGAGTTGATGCTCTTCATGATGCTTCAAAGAAGAATGATCGGTGTTTCTAAGAGCGGTGTAGTCTTTATTTCCATGCTTCCGGGGCGTCATATTTGGATTGTCCATTGTATCCTGCCTTTCAAGCTGTGAAGTACAAGAAACAAGCAATCAACCGAATCAATACTAATTATTAACTTCAAACATCACGCCCACACACTCGAAACAGAAATAAACCTGAATCCCGCGCCAAATAAATTTGAATGTCGGTGTAATATTGCGACACTTTTTCGGGGCATAACTTCCAATACCCAAGCCACAAATCCACAGTAATGAAACAATAATCAATGCATCTGTACCATTTCGTAAGAAGCCAAATATTTAAGCCTAGATTTATGTTCGCAGCGCGCATTCCACTGCACATATTTGCAGTGGCTTCGTTTCAAGGTATTGACGCTTAGAGGCTTTCGTCCTGCAGTTATCCCAGTTGGCTGTTGATAATGACGACCAATCTGAGAACGAACAGTGTTCCTGAGAAAAAAGTAGTGTTGTGCATTAGCACGGCACGTTCTAACAAATTTGTAAGACAAATCATCATTAACAAGGTTATTAATATTCTAGCCTGGGTTGGTAGCTAAATTCAAGCATCGTGAGTCCATCAGATTTAGATTCTTAAAGGTCAACAGCAGCTTCTTAGTACTTCAAGTATTTATTACTTACTGCCCGCCTTGGAAGATAACGACCACATGTTGATTTCAACTTACCTTAACCTTTGCAGAAAGAAGGCCGACGCGTGTCCACATTTTTAAAAAAAGGGGGCTCGTTAATCCCATATTCTTTTCCGTATTCTTAGCCCCACCTGTGAAGGTAAAAGAAAACTGTATAAAAGGTCTCACTTGCCCTCTCGGATAAATACGTGTTATCCTCGCGGCAAAAGTTCCTTGCAGTAACTGAATAATCGCCAGTGCGCTACAACGAAGTTATTAGTGGATTCTCATACCCATAATAATACCAGAGCTGATATCCTGTAAGTGCTAAGTTCAAGACCAGAAGGCATGCAATTAGGGACATTTTATATTTGTCTTCACTTCATGCACACGGAATTCATCTGCAGTGCTATGGATGAAAAGGAGTTTTCATCTCAGCTTTTGGAGAGCTTTTTTAATTTTTTTGCGGGGTTTCTTCTTTGACGCTTTTTTCTGACCGTATTAACCTCTGTGCCTTTTTTTGCACATTCCACACTACCAATGTTCACTTTAGAATGAGCACGCTGCTACATTAAAACTGCCTCGTCCACGGCACACATACAAAATATACGACGTGTCATTCTTTTCTGGTAAATCGAAAACAAAAAAATGCTAATAGACGCAAGACTAGCATACAACGCAACCAGTAGAGTATTGTAACTGACTTGGTTTCTGCTGCAGGAGCGTTTGTCTTTTTTTGTTGGGTAAGACAGCAAGGTAGTAAAGACCAAAAAATGAGACTTGCAACGGTAAACAGCTTTGCATCAGAAGTCCATGTCCTGTAGATGCTTCGAGGTCTCGAGACGCCTAACGCACCTCCAGAATTGCGGAAGTACCTTGCCCGTGAAGGCCTTCTTTCTTCACTTTGTTTCTCTCTGCATTTTGCTTCCCGTTAAAATAGAGACTAGCTAGCTAAAATGAGCGCCAATCACACCCCTTACCCATTCCACCACACGCCCATTTCATCCCGCTCATTCACCCTAGCCATTCTGTCGCCGCACACTTCTTTTTCAGTAACGAAGAGCGGCTAAAGGTACGTCTTTCAGGAAAACCATCTCAATTTGTGGCATTTCAATTTTGCATCATAACACCTTCTGCGTTTTCAAGACAGGCGGTGAATTTTATTACGGTATTCTCTTCAATTAGCTGTTATCGCATGGCCCGATTAAAAAAAAAACTTTTGTGGTGCCCTAATCTGCATCCTGAACCCATCAAATCTCAGATTACGTAATTACGTAAAAATACCTTTCTAACTTCTTACCCATTCGCTATACAGCAATTCGCTATAAGCACGGGGCTGTATAATCGCCAGTGTATTCTTTGTGGACCTTTACCTGTTGCAAAGCTCAAAACCGTCCCAAGACCGAGAGTGAGCAAGGCACCAAAAGTTGAACTTCAGAAGAAGGAAAGCCGATTAACAGCAGAACATGGGTTCGGCTGTGAATAGAGAATGCAAAAAGCTGCCAGCAACCATGTTTGGACCGGCAATTTATGATGGAATAAGGCTGCACCATGCGATGTGCTTCTTTTATGCATACCGGTAGGAGGCTGAAATCGTAAAATTTTGTGTATCCCGAAGTTACACGTGCAGGGGAGCGGGCTACCATTACATGTCGCAATCCTCAAATAAAATGGGCAATGTTAATGCAAAACAAGGACCAATGAAAAAACTACTGATGCCACGAGGAACGTGCACTTGAAGGCAGCAATAAGGATGGCGAATAAGCCTCACTGGATATTGGCAATGCGCTCTCTGGTAGGAACAATACAGCCACCAACTTTTCACCCGGTACGATGTCTTGTAAGCTTGGGCTGATAGCAGAGCCAGTGCTGTTGGTTGGTGCTGGGCAGCGGTCTAGTGTACTGTAAAGTGCGGGAGGCGGGGCGACGGCGGAAATATTTCTTGCCACAGCATGCCACAGCTGAAGCACGCAGACCAGCAGGCCGGACCAAGCGGCTCCCTGCGAAAGAATCGATGGGGCAACAAAAATTACGCCCATCTTCCCACGAGGGAACACTGATGTGATGCGACGCATCGGGGGGTTCAATTGGCGTTTCCATTGGGTTGATTCTCTAAATCGGGTGAAACGTGTTGTGAACGCGTATGATGCATTCCATCACATGCGGGTGTTCTTATACGTGGGAAGATGGGCGTAATTTACTTTAGCGTTTGGAGTGACGCTGGTATTGAATTGTGTCACACCACTCGCTGAAGGGACCGTTGCTTCCATCACGTCTTCATCGGAAGAATCGAGTCAAGCACGCAGTCGTCAAGCAAAGTGACGCGAAGTCGAATGAGAGCGAGCGCTGACTGAACCGCCGCAGCGCTCTACCCGCTTTATAGTCACAGCGCCTGAAGGAGAGGAGACAGCGGAGGAGAGTCGCGCATGCGCGCACTTGCGCGACGGGAGTGGAGCGAAGCGAGCGAAGCGCGCGCACGCAGCTGTTGTTTATGATAATGAGGCGGAGTGGGAGTGTTGCGCGAAGCTGTCGGAGAGAAGAGCGGAGGAGAGTCGCGCATGCGCAGGTGGTGTGCGGACGCCGACGCAGGGGGGACTTGCCTCAGAGCAAGAGATGCGCCGCATCTAATAATTGTTGACATTTTTAGCGCAACCTGACGCGAATGTTCACTTTTAAAGGGCCAAACACATGTGCGGAGAGCAACGCGTTTCCGCAGTTGTTTTCCCTTGTCGAAAACTGGCCGGGTAGCAACCAGTAACAGGCATGAATGCTAAAGGACCGGTTTTGAAGAGGGGGAAAAACGCATGCGCTGAGAAATGATGCTTTTTAGCACGCGTTACTTTTTTTCCAAAACTGTTCCTGTAGCCTGCATGCGTGTTTTTGGCCGCTGCCGAGCCGAATTCGGGAGTTGAAAACGCGCGCCAAAAAAACTCGTCGTTTTTCGTACGTGTGTTTCTCCCTTTAAAGAGGCCATGCAGACAAAACACATGTTTGGTTCATTCGAAAAATTGCCTCGTTATAATCATAATGGCCCCACTTTTAACGTAAACTTCACTCAGATAAGCTGCATAATTAGGAAAATGGGAATGTACATGCAACCCACTAGCTTATTTCCTGCAACAGAACCTATGATGTGTTACGGTTGAGCCCGCCGTCGGGCTTTCTTTCAACACTCCTCGACTGTGCGGTGAGGCCACTACGTGCGCCTATCAGACAAGCCCCACCGTGTCGGTGACTCATAGTTTCACGTCGAGACGCGCCCCAAGGACACGAGAGCCCTGCGTTCGCAGCGGAGTCCTCCTCTCTCCCCTCTCTCGGAGTCAGCGTGCGCCGCTATTACCGACTGCTCACGAACTCTGGAAAGAGTGTTCTGTGTGTGGCGTTCGTGGCGTGTGCATAATCTAGAGGGAACGCTGTTTTGAGCGTTGACGCTTTTGGGTATAAATACGACTCCCGCAAGCGCTATCACCCATTCCTGTTTGAGCAGTGAATCATTGCTGTCACTCTGCTCGAGTCCTGTAGTGTTACCTCGCCCGTTAGGCGTTGTTCTTTGGCTTCGGCTCGTCTTTCGCTATGAAGTAAACAGTTACGTTAGCCTACGGCTTCTGGACTTCTTCACGGCTGCAACAACGGCTGGCCGCTCGCTTCACACCACGCTACCACACGTATGTCGGAGGCGACGGAGCTCGGCTCGGGTCGGCCTCCCCGTAAGCAACAGATGTCATATGGGCCAGCTCTGCGATTGACTGAGCTCTGCAAAAGCAAATGAAAATTAGCAGGGCTTATACGCTTGCCGAAGGAGCTTTTTGAGCTTACATTTAGGGCACATTCTGTTTATAGCAGTAAGAATGGTAGGTTGTTTACCTTGCCATTACGAAAGTACACGTAAGTTACGAAAGTACACGTAAACATAGAAGTATCCATGTGTGCTGTAGTTGGTACTGCGCGCACTACGCCGTTTTAGCTGCACAGCACTGCGGCGCTTTGGGGTTGTCTCAGACGACATTGGCCGATTGGAAAAAGCGACGGTGTCTTACGTGACCGTATTTGTCGAGCGAACACCACGTTTCACTAAACGAATGTAGCACCATCTCTGAAATTAGCATTACGAATGTGGGTGATATCTCAACTTTGCTCCTTGGATGCATGAAAAGATTGGAGTTTGGTGTGAATCGTGAAGAGCTCCGTACACTGTTTTGCAGAAGTGCTGCCAGTGAAAAACTTTATTTAATGCTAAATATAGCAAGCTTAGAAAACCCGAGTGGGCAGGAATGTAGCCCTCCAAAGTAAAAAAAAAACTACCGATTCTCTTTCAACGAACTTTCCGAATCACGTCACTTGGTGCTTAGCGCAAACTCACGCAGATAGAGCAAGGCACATCGCAGGCAGTAAATTATAAACACATCTACTGCATGTATAATTGTACGTTTAAACATGTGCAGCAGAATTGATTAAAATACGATCAAACCATTCAAATTATTTTGTGTGTAGGAATTGCCTTGATCATTTGGCACTGTTACAATCAATAGTTGCCTCATATGTAAACAACAGTCCAACCATACCTTAGCGTTGACCCAAGGTGATGAGATACCCAGAAGGACCAGTGCGGAGAACGCACCCGCACAACTGGAGTACACGGACATCAAGAGCTGCGTTCCAAAAAAGGCGCCCAAAAGGTAAGACTGACGTTTTCAATACGTTTTCGCTGCGTTTGGCAAGTTGGTTCATTTTAATAAACGAGAAAACAGCGCGTGATACTTCTGATAAAACTGCAAGTCGAAGCGTTACTTCTTTTTATAATTGCCTTGCATTTAGCGTTTCTGTGTTCTTTCCCCTGCAAACTCCGCTTTTGCAACAAATAAAAAAACCGTTGTTGATTCATCTGTCATAGGAATCGGTAAAACACAAAAGTGAGGTGTGCAGCGAAATCTGCAGCTCAGCATGATTTGCGGGTCGGCGGCTGTCTTGGGATGTGCTTGGCGAGCGACGTCCTGCAGGCGGGTCGCTTCGGCAAAGGTGTACTGGTGTCATTTTCATGACGGATATGACATCAGTAAAATCTTGGTGCATCCTGGCATAAAACACTTTCCTGTTAAAATATAAATCCCGAAAATGAACAACCCTAAGTATAACGTACTCTTTAGTCCTAAAGGTTGCTTCCCCGCAAGAAGACCGTGGGTGCAGGGGTGCACCCTTTACAGGCCGCTTGCTTCGTTGTACTAGCGTCATTTCCGTGACGGATATGACGTCAGTGAAGTCTTGGTGTATCCAGGAATAAAACATTTTCATGTTAAAAACCTCTGTTAGCCAACACCCGTGTTGTCGTACCCATGTGTTCAGCACCGGCCTTAGCGCTGTTGTCACGTATAATAAGAAATTGGCCTATCAGAAGCAAACAAGGGCCAGAAGTGTCCTACATGCCCGTGCTAAGGATCCTATATAAGGCACGATGAAGGCAAGTGCTGTCATTATTGTTCCGCTACTAAAAGCTGGAACGAAAATAAGAGAGTGTATGTAAACATTCGGGCAGTTTGTTTGTAAATAAGCAATGCAATGAGTTAGCGTGATCTGCTTGGTAATACGAGAGAGAGAGAGAGAGTGGGGGGAATCCACTTTATTGGAACTGTGATTTTAGGGTGGGGGAGTGGCGGTGGCCCATAGGGCGGCCGCGACGTCGAGGGCCCGACCTGTGACCAGTTCTTGGCGGTCGCGGTCCGAGCACCCCAGAGCCTGTTCCCTGAGAATGTGGGAGGATAGAGGGGGGAAAGGGTCGCGCGGACATTCGCAGAGCGAGTGATAGAGCGTGTCCGGCGCGTCACACAAGGGACAGTTGGGTGAATAAAAGAGGTGAGGGTGCGTAAGCACTAATAGAGTGCGGTGAGGAAACGAGTGCGTCTGAAGAAGGCGCCACATGTGGGCAGCCTCGGCGGTTAGGGAGGGGAGGGGAGGGGGGAGTTGCTTGCTAAGGAGGCGGTAATGTTGGGTGATGTCCCGGTGTGTGAGCAGTACCGAATGGGACATCTAGGGAACGCCGTGTCTAGGTGTAAAAGAAGCGCCTGCCCGTTGTGTCAAAGCTCGGACTTGGTGGTCGGCAGCCTCATTACCACCTATGCCGGTGTGGGCCGGGGTCCACAGCTGCGGCACGGGTTCGGAAGGGGGTCGTGTGCGAAGAATTTGGAGGGCCAGTGATGAAATGGTGCCCTTGAGGCAATTTCGGATGGCGGGTTGCGAATCTGATAATATAATGAGAGAGGTGGGTGTTTGGGTAAGAGAGAGGGCAATTGCCGCCTCCTCCGTGGTAACAGAAGTCGAGGTGAGCACCGTGGCTGAAGCTTGCAGGTCGGCGCCAGGTGCCCCTATGACCGCAATGGCAAAAGCGGGCTTGCTCGGATACTCAGCCGCGTCTACATATACGACGTTCGGGGAAGGGGGGTAGCGTCTGAGATGATCCCGGGCACGGGCTAAATGGCGACCAATGTGGAAGGCGGGATTCATATTGCGAGGAAGGGGTTTGATGTGGATGCTGGAGCGGATTGAGAGAGGGATGGTAGCCATAGGATCGAGTAGGGTGGGTGGGTCGAGATGCGCTCGTTCAAGAATGCAGCGGCCGGTGGGCGTTTGGGATAGGCGAGTGATTTGGGCAGTGCGGTGCGCTTCGAGTAGCTCCGTCACCGTGTTGTGCAGGCCTAGGGCTAGAAGTCGTTCGGTGTGGGCGTGTGTAGGCAAGAGAAGCGCTGCACAATAGGCACGTCTTAAAAGAGCGTCCAAGGACTGCTTCTGGGTGAGGGTGAGGGTGGCGTACGGTAGGTGGTAGCAGTAGCGAGAGATGAGGAAGCTATGAAGGAGGCGAAGGCGCTCAGATTCAACAAGGCCATTTTTATGGGTCGTGATGCGTTTAATGAGGCCAATGATATGCGTGGTGTAAGTGTAAACCTTGGACGCGCGAGAAAGCGCGCTCCAGCAGTTCACACTGCGACTGCAAGTAAAGGGGCACATCTGAGCATTATAGCGTGCATGCCTGCTCGTGGTGTCCTCCACTGAAACACGGTGGGCAAAGTGCACTGGGTCGTGTTCAACGACTTCCTCTCCGAACTATCGATCCGTGTGCAGAGTACGGAGCCAGACCGCGAGGCTGTCTTCGTGTTTGATAACGCTCCAGCCCACAGCCGAGCTAAGCAGGCGACACTCGCCAGCTCCAGGCATTCTCTGAAGCGGCTGCCCCCTTACAACCCCTTTTTTTAATCCCATCGAGGGAGTATTTTCTAAGTTCAAACTGGGCGTCAAATCACTTCTCAGCGAGCAGCGGGATGCCATGCTGTCAACGCCCCATGGAGAAACCAAACAACAGCACAGGCGCTCACTGCTGCGCTGCGCCGCAGAGCGTTCAATGGTGCGGATCCAGCCTCCCGATTGCGAAGCTTACGATCGGCAGTTTTGCCTTCATCCGGGCAGCCCTGCGCAAGGAGAACATGTGAGGAGCGAGTTTGTCACCGCTGGATTGCGTGTGTCCAGGGCGCCAGATTAACATGAAGGGCGCAGAAAGGAAAATTAATTTCAAGAACGAATTTTGTGTTTCTGCCAACCATTTAGTTTCCTACCACGCAAGAATGACCCGCGAAGCTGGACGCACTCCAAGGAGTGCACGATAGAAACCACGCTTGTTTGTGATTTCTGAAGAAGCACACTGCCTAGCTAATTAGCAGAATGAACCTTCGAAGGACCCAAGCTTTCTTCTCGTGGACAAACATGCATCTGTCTGTGTCGCTCCCGCGTATTAAGCATATTACCAGAGTCATTCAGGACTCTGATATTACTGTTAGCGCAACACACCATCCACCAAGTCAGCCACCAAGGTCACTAGACCATCTACTCTCAGCCACCAAGGTCACTAGAGAAGTCTCGTTGGGCCATTTGACGTCCGCGTTTATACCTCCTGTCTGCACAACGGACATATCATCCATTACTACGGGCGTGAAACCAATAGCTGCGCATGCACGCCCCCCTCGTCTTCCCCTATTCTCCGCTACAAACCGCATATACCGCATATGCACGGCTATACCGGCAACCGGCCATGTGCGCGTGCTTAGAAGTGACAAAAGCGGTGGAAAATACCCTTCTGAAAGCCCTTAATCTGAGCATGTGATATTGGATTACACCGGACTTTTTTTAAACCGACAAGTTGGTGTTCATCCGGAATGGATTCTCCGCTACTCGGCGAGCTGGCACTTAAAGCGGTAATGGCGGTGGCAGCAGCTTTCCGTTGTTCTTGCGCCCATTCGCGCTTCCCTTCGGGCCGACTCTTCTTGAATTCACGGTGTACTTCCTCCAAGCGAACGAAATGCATCTGTTCCATAACGATTTCAACACTGGAAGCCTTTGAGCTATTTTCTCGCGTACAGTCATGTGGCTGTTCGTTGAATTCCCTTCCCCTTCGCAGGCATCCTAACTCTATGCGTACCACATAAACCCAGACCCGTAGCACTCGATTAACAAGGACACCGGACACGTCCCATTGAGCCGTGAAACATACACGTTTACATCACCCACGACCCCAACCGGCATTCCGTCGGTAGCGGCTTGATAGCTGTGCGTGCGCGCTCCCTTCTACCACTCGCAAACCATGAACACATAAACTGTACCCCGTGGTGGTGCATACTTAGGCGCAAAAGACACCGGCGAAAATGTCGCTCGGAAGGCCTTCCCAACTGAAGAGGAGTTATGGGCTCACGCCGGCATTCCAACTGGGAAAGTCGCTCTTCAACCGGAAAAGTTTTGCAGCTGCTGGACGAGGTAGAATTTGAGCTGAAACTGCGGTGGCTACAGGTTCAGGGACGGCTGAGGGTGTAAGACCGTCTTACGCATATCTGCGCATCTGTTTATTCTTCGCAATCAACCGATAACGTCACTACCGCCGTTATCAAACGACTGCGCGGCGTGTCAAAAAGGCATCCGTGGAAACGATGGGAAAATAGTTGTCAAAGAGCGGTCACGCTGGCGAGGAGGAGCCCTAGACGGCAGCAAGTAAATCGGCTTTACCGGAATGAAAACTAGGGGGGGGGGGGGGCGCTTAGAAATATACTGCTTTGTAGTAAACAGAATGGTAATTACACCTCAGTACCGTCCCCCTTTGTCAATATTTGTTAGGAATGTCCCTGCTGTCAACAACGGAAATTCGCCCTGAACAGCAAACTGTTTGACTAAAGAATATTTTTTGTCCAAGCACCTAACATGTCTCCTTGTTTTGAGCCACGCCTTTTTGTATAGTGTCAGAAAAGAATGCCACGTGCTACTACTTACCCAAAGTCAGCCTCGTGGATACGTTACACAAACACAGGTGAACTCGGCATTATTTCAAACCAAATAAATCCATTCTTTATCATTGTACATAGAGGTAGTTAAACGTAGACAGAGGTACATAGCGGTGTTGCAGTTAAAGGCACATCATGTTTGGCAAGAAAACTGCAGAAATGCTACTCATCCCCACCAACTACCGGGAGGCTCGGGGGCCCGATCCCTTCCGGGAAAGCAGAGCCAACGCAGCGAAGCTCGTTCGTGCCGTCCCCCCACCCCCCCCCCCCCCCCCAACTCCAAAGTGTCATATCTCGATTCTATTACCTAAATCATTGGAGCAGAATCGGAGTTGCCTCTACTTTTTTACTTGAAATTTTATTGTAGCGAAAAGCTTATCGAATCATCCTTAGTGCGGATGTCCACGGATTTTATTCACGTATTCCATTTACATGTGACCCCAGCAAAACAGGGCCTGTATATTCGACATTGGTGCTTGCGTAATCCGTATTTCTCGTTTCATTTTCTCAACTTTTGACTGCGACCGCTCTGTGCTCCCAAAATACATATAAAGACACATACAGGAATAACCATTTCACATTTTTAGAGAAGAACGTAGCCCGATTATTTTTAATGTTGCGAATAGCCTACGCGCGGCGAATGAATCAATTGGTGTATGTTCACCTCCATTTTAGATTTATTTGCGCGTTTTAGATGCGACTGCATCTCATTCACTCGCCTTGTCCCTCCGTACGGCGTTGTCCGTCCACACCCCTCCCCCTACACTATAAAAAAAATAATAGTTAGCGGCGCCCGGTTTCGATCCCACAACCCTGTCGGCGGAACTCGAGGTACATGGTGCTCTTCCAACTGCGCCGCAAAACCGAGACAGAATCAAATGCTCCGAACGCGCCTTATATCCTTGACTCATTCAAACTACGTCAAGAAGCTACTGATACAACGCATGATGGCGCAATGATTAACACTTGCAATAAAAGAAAAGAAGCTCCCACTTACAGCAACAATGATGGAGTAAAGGTCGCTGCGACAGCGAAGCCCCAAGCATGCCACTTAGAGAGGTTGACCAAGATTGGCCAATAAAACATAATAAAATTCATAAAACATAATAATCATACGCGTTCCCGACACGTTTCACGCGATTTCAGAATCAATCCAACGGAAACACCAAGTGAACCCCACGATGCGTCGCATCTACACAGGGTTTCCCTCGCGGGGAGGTGGGCGCAATTTTTCTTTAGCCTGAAGAAAAGCAGCAGTCTTCGGTGAACCCCTTGGCATGTTTTTATCCCAGGCTTTTCAAATGCTAGTGTTCTGCGTATTACTATTGCTACTTTGTAAAGTAGACAATCTTGACAACTCAAGGAAGAATAAGCTGATCTAATAGTTTACATTTGAAAAACGTTGAAACAGCGTCGCTTGCATACAGAGGGCATCAATAAAATTATCATGCTATAAACAAAATCTGTTGCATCAAATGGTCAACTATAGCAAAGGGGAATTGAGGTACGTGATTTATTAGCTTCACATAGACGCAATTTTCGTGCTCAAAGAAAGTAGAAAAATACATGCCCGCCGGGCGGTACCTGAACCCACGACCTACATAATATGCGTCTGGTGCGATGACCGCTACGCTACCGTCGGGGCGGTTCTCCCCTCCACTTTCTCGGGTATTTTTGTTAAGGTATTAGTTTCCTGTGGTTGGGGGTGGTAGCCAGCGCCACTCGGACTACTCGGGGTGCAAGGGACCATCCTTTTAATCTCCGGGCCGCGGCTCGAGCGTCTACGACAGGTGAAGAGTTGATTACCAGCGATGAACCCTCTTAAGCTACCATGGTATATATATATATATATATATATATATATATATATATATATATATATATATATATATATATATAACCCCTGAAGAAGAAAGGTTCTCCTTTCGAAACTGTTGGGAACAATAAAACCCTTGTTCAGTGTTTTCCAAGTGTCTGCACCCAAGTTTTGACATATATGTATATATATATATATATATATATATATATATATATATATATATATATATATATATGTATATATATATATATATATATATATATATATATATATATATATATATATATATATATATATATATATATATATATATATATATACCCAGGCGGCACAGAAAGTGTACCCGAAGACCGGCCCGTCTATGGCCGCTTTCTGGCATGTCCGGCCAGCATCCAGGTTCTGGCAGCCACTGATCATGCGTTGAACGGCCAACATTCGGAAACCAGCGCTTCGGTATTTTTCCGTCCGCCCGTGTCCGGACGCACAACGGCAGCTAACCGGCTGCCAGATATTCAGTTCTCTTACGGCTGCCGATGTTGAGAAAGAGAACGGCCGAAGTACGGCCTTAGGGCATCCGTTTTTTCTTCGGGAAGCGGTAATCGGCCGAAGCACGGCAAGCGACCGGCCACAGAATATGCGTATTCTTGCGGCAGTTGGTGTTCGAAAGGAGACCGGCCGGAGCGCGGCTGCCGTGCATTCGTTGTTTCAACGGTGAACCGCGCGTCCGGCGGTAGAATATCCGGCAACCAGTGTTATGAAGGATAACGGCCGACGTACGGCCCCTGAATATACGTTTTTCATTCGGTTAGCTGTCCTCGGCCGAATTACGGCAAGCGAATGGCCACAGAATATTTGGCAACCGGTGTTCAAGAGGAGACCGGCCTACGTAAGGTATCTGGTTATACGTCATTTTTTCGGCAAACGGCATACAGCCGAACAACGGCACGCGCATGGGCCCCGAGAATTCATGCACAGACAAGGGAGACCGACCGGTTTTTTCCTGGGGGGAGAATAAGCCGTTAGGGAGCCGAACGACGGGGACGCGTTTTTCATCCGCTCCGTGTTTCTACGTTTTAAATGAACGAAAATCGTTTGTCAAACAGTAATGAGTGTTCTCGGTGAACGGGCAAGGTGCAAGGACTCACTGGACGTTAGCAGGGAACCTTTTAGGCCATCGAAATGTCATTTATTGCCACAAGAAGACTGTGCCACACCGACGGGTGAGCTAAGCCTCGCCAGTCATCGCCGCTACCACGCCTCTGCCGCCGGCTTCGTCGACGCATCAGCTCGAGGCTATTCGCCCCCTCAAGAAATGGAGACCATCGGAGACATCGACCCGGCAGCTATGTCCGACCCGAGATGGCGGTGGTTCACCAAAATAACTGGCCTTCAAGGGCGTCGAGCAAGCGGCCACCACGCAGGAGCTAAACCGCCACCATGTCAAGGACTCCCCACCAAAGAAAGGCAAGTGCGAGCAAAAGCACAAGTTATTCTCCATACAATTAAACTGCGACAAGCAATGTTGCACTATGTTGTTGGTGATAAACGTAGAAGAGACTCGCTCGTGCATTGGTAGGATAAACTTCATGCCCTGCACTATGTTACTTCATGGGATTTTTCGACTGCCTATTTAGAAAAAAAAATTACTTTAAATTTGCGATAACAACAGAGCCTTGTCACTGACGAAGCCTAGCTGTTAATTTAGTTCCGATGTTTGAAGGTGAGCTCAGCTACTCTTGGGATATGACTCATTTGATTAAAAATAATTGCCAGCATCCTAGCAAACATGGATTTTGTCAGGATTTTCTTGCTCAACGCAGATTGTTGAGTTCACGTACGATTTGGCTCTTGCAATAGATAAGCTTAAAGTGGTTGACTGTATTTTCTTGGACTGCAAAAAAGCAAAGGATGGTGTTCCATATCACCTTCTGCGTAGTACATTTCATCCTATGAACTGAATGAATCGGTTTTTGCATTGTTATTACCATTGGCCCTATAGCTTTGTTCAAAAGTACTGTGTAGTTTACCGGACTATAGCGAATAAACGTGATTCCGTATACCTGCAGCTTTATTCGAATTTAATAACATCCTGGTGTGCTGATTCAGAAACGTTTTTGGATGTTAAACAGTGTGTTAACGGCACCTTTACAAGAAAACCTTCATTCCAATTGAATACGTATATCGTAATTATGCTGCTGTGACAACGGCCGAGGAATATAAATACCTAGGAGTTTATTTAGGGAGTGGTTAGAGGTTAAATAGGCAGGTTCACACCATAAAAGTTACGGCTGCATATGTTTTTGGCTTTCTGAAACGAAATTTCAGTGAACCTCCATCTAACTGAAAGGAACAACCGTATTTCACTCATGTGCGCTCAATCTTGGAGTACGCATGTGTTTTCGTGGATCCCTACACCAAAGAGCTGGTTGATACGCTCGAAAACATACAGAATATGTCAGTGCGATTCGTATTAGGTAATTGGCACGCTCAACTTAGCATGAGAGAAAGTAAAAGTAAACTGAAATGGCAGGACGTGAAAGATCACAGACGAAACCACAGGTTGAACTTTTTTGGTAATATCTATCATTCGAAAACTGGAGTAGAAGGGGAGAAGTATGTCCAAGCGCCATTCTACATATCGCAAAGTGGGACCGCTAGCTTAAAGCAAATTATTAACTTTCCTTTAAAGGTGACGCCTTGCGCGATTCATTTTATTTTACATCAATACTGCAGTGTAATTATATTTCACGTATGATTGCATTAACTGTTTATATTGACGATTTTCAGCGCGCTTTGTAGAATTATTTTGTTATTTTGTCTCATATTTAATGCTTAGTGTTATGTATCTCCCTTCTGTAATGCATGCAAAGGCAAGCAGGCATCAAATAAATAAATAAATAAATAAATAAATAAAACAATGAATAAATAAATGAATAAAAATAAGTAAATAAATAAATACATAAACAAATAAATAAATAAATAAATAAATAAATAAAAAATAAATAAATAAACTTCCAGAGGCGCAAGTCTGCCTCCGATAGGTTGAGAACCCTACGCATTCAACCTTGACCAATAAAATATTTATTGCCCTATTCGTTGCAGTATGCAAGGTTTCCTGTATGCATGCTACCATTGCTATGTTATTGGTATGAAACAAATTATGTAACTCTAATTTTACGCCTTTCCTTGCGTGAACACAGAGGGATACAACTGCAGCCGCCTGAAGCAGGGCGTCATTCGCAACACGTCTAGAATTTTTGGAACGTAGTATGACATTAGAAGAAAATTAAGTTCTATTGTACTATTAAGTGGTCTGGACGCAACTCATGAGAACAACGTTAAAATAGATTGAAAATGAAAGTACCTGTTCGCTCCTTCTTAGGATCAGCCCTGCGCAAGATCATCAGAAAAGTTGATCGAGTAGAAAATGTCTTTGCAAGAAAAATGGGCAAAAAATGGACATACGTTTTTGTGAAGGAGTTATATTAAATGCTCCTGAGTGTTTTGTTGAGAACCAAAACGCTTCGTAGAGGCATTCACGCCGGTTTTATATACATCAAAATTGGTCAAGCAACTGTTATAAAAATAGTTTATGTAGTCATAACATGAAAGTGTTACAGAATATTGCCCTAAAAGAAATTGGCTAAAAGCGGCGCAATTTATCTCTCTGAAATTCAACCCACTAAAGTATGCGCCCTCCGCCGCCCCCCCCCTCCCTCCACCTCCTCTTTCCCCGTTTATTACAGGTAAGCCGCCCCACAGAGGATATCAGGACTTGGACAATACATCTATTCAAGCTCTACAAAGAACTGAATATTTTCTGTGTTCGGCAGTAAAAGAGGCACAGCAATTAAAGGAACGACAATTTGTGAGCACTGTTTAGTAAACGAATTTTGCTGTCAACTGAGGCTGGTAATTAAGCAAGGCTGCGCTGAAAGCTTGACGGCTGGTGGTTGCGCGCGAGCTCACTTTGATGTGGCTGCATTGGAGCCAAAATGCTGGGTTTGTGCTGCTTCTGCACTGCGCGAATGAGTCATCTGCTTGCGCGACATGCAGTGACCGGCCTCAGTACAGTTAACGTACTGTGGCTGAACTCCAATGCCCGTACCACGGCCGTATTTCCGGCAGCTTTAGTCCGGCTGGAGTCCGACGACCGTATCTCGGCTGTCCTCCGGAGGCCGTACTTCGGCCGTACACGGGTGGCTTTGGAATGGCCGGAGCCCTACGGCTGGAATCTGGCCGTATGGCCGTAAGCCGGTCGACTGGCCGACGGACACTGGCCGTTGGACAGCCATGGGAGTACGGCCGTATACAGCCAAAAGGCCCACATTTGGACATGGGCCGAACATGGCTGCCGGAAAACGGCCGGACAGAAAATAACCGGCCAAAATACACCGGCCTGTTTTATGCCGAACAGTCCTGTGCTGCCTGGGTATATATATATATATATATATATATATATATATATATATATATATATATATATATATATATATATATATATATATATATATATATATATATATATATATATTTATATTGCCTAGTTATGACGGAACTGTCATGAAGAGTACTACAACTATGTGTTTATAGCATTCGCGAAACCACGCCCTTCTTTGTGCTTTCAAATTGATGTGCCTGCAATCACGCACCATAGCAAAAAAAGCGTGTATTCACAAATCACGTGAAGAAGCGATTCAATAGCGTTATATTGGATATATACGGTGACAGTACGCATGACGTCATAGGCCTCAGGGTATGTCACATTACATATTTATGATAATTAGGAATCATGCCATATCATCCGTAATCACGTGCACAACAAGAAAAAGAATTTTGACATCACGTAAGCAGCAATTCAACAGCATTTATTTCATACCTATGATGTGATTACTCGTGGTATAACAAGCCTTACAACTCGCATAAATAATTCATGATCAATGGGTGTGATGCGAGTTGTAAGGTAACATGTTCACAATAGCAGGTTTTTTCCGCACATCACGAAAACAAGCAATTCAACAGCGTTTATTTGACACCCATTTTGCGAGTACTCGTGATGTATCACACCTCATAGTAAGTCACGTGACTAATTCATGATGCATTGGAGTCGCGTCATCATAAGGAATGATATTCACCATGACAAGATTCTCGTACACATCGCGAATACAAGGAATTAACAGCGTTTATTTGACACCCGTGATGCCCATACTCGTCGTGTAATAAGCCTCATAGTAAGTCACGTGACGAATTCATGATCCATAGGAGTCATGCGAAATCAAAAGGAGACATGTTCACTATTACAAGAAGATTTTGCGCATCCCGTAAACAAGCAATTCAACAGTGTTCTTTTTATACCTATGAGGCCAATACTCGTGATGCAATTAACCTGATGGCGAGTCACGTGACTAAATCATGACAACATCTTTGGGAATAATGTTTTCAAAGACAAATTTTTTTGCAAATACCGCAAACACGCAAATGAATGGCAATCATTTGATACCTATGATGATTTTACTCGTGAAAAATAAACGTCATGGTAAGTCACGTGACTGATTAATCATCCATAGGAGTCACGCGATATCATAAGAAATTCAATTAACAATTTTTCAACACATCAGCTTCTTTCTTGCATATGTAACTTTCTTTTTACATTCGGGCGGGCGATAACAAGCTCTAAGGCATCACTTTTGACTTTTGACCCTATGTATGACTCACGAGACTATCTCATGCCTAAAACAGGAAGCAATATTCAATTTGACCCACGTGATTTTCTCATCGAGACATTTAATTTGATACCTCACAAGCCCTAGCGGCATCACTTTGACATTTACCCCAATTTATGACTCACGTAACTATCTCACGACCCTAACCAGGAAGCCATTTTTAATTTTTTCAACTTCTTTCCCCTCATCGCGACCTTTAATTTGATACCTTACAAGCCCTAGTGGCTTCACTTTGACTTTTAACCGAATTTGTGACTCACGTGACCACCTCATGACTATACCCAGGAAGCAATTTTAGATTGTCCCACGTGATTCCCCTCATCGCGACCTTTAATTTGATACCTAAAAAGCCCTAGTGGCATCACTTTGACTTTTAACCCAATTTCTGACTCACGCCACTATCTCATGACTATAACCAGGAAGCAATTTTTAATTTGTCCCACGCGACTCCCCTTATCGAGACCTTTATTTTGATAGCTCATAAGCACTAGTGGCATCGCATTGACTTTTAGATGCGACTGCATCTCATTCACTCGCCTTGTCCCTCCATACGGCGTTGTTGTTGTCCGTCCACACCCCTCCCCCATTCTCCTCGCCGCGCTAGCTGCGCTCTCCGCCGATCACCCCCTCTCCTGTCCAATAGCGAACTCTCTCGCGAGGGGCATTGGATTGGATTCGATTGGGTTGGCTTGGCTTGGATTGGATTGGATTTGGATTGGATTGGATTAAAGTGGATTGTGTTGGATTGTGTTGCGTCATAGCCGCGCCACGTTGCGTCATAGCCGCGGTAGTTCCAGCACCGGCGTTCCGATTTCGGGCACGTGCATAGACTTGATCTTCGCTGCAAATTGCACGGTGGTCCTGTTACTTCACCATCCACTACCCGTACACTTCAGCGACCACAAGGCCGTCATCGTGAACGTTACGCCACGTGTTAAATAAAGAATACATCATACGCGTTCCTCACACGTTTCACGCAATTAGAGAATCAACCCAACGGAAACAACAAGTGAACCCCCAAGATGCGTCGCATCTCCACAGGGTTCCCCTCGCGGGAAGGTGGGGTAATTTTTAATCTATCACTCATGTGACTACCCGACTACGATAACTATGACGCAATTTCTAAATTGTCCCACGTGATTCCCCTCATTGAAACCTTTACTTTGATACCCCACAAGCCCTTGTGGCATTAATCTGACATTTACCCCAATCTATGACTCACGTGACTATCTCATGACTATGACCACCCAGGCGGCACAGAAAGTGTGTCCCAAGACCGGCCCGTCTATGGCCGCTTTCTGGCATGTCTGGCCAGCATCCAGGTTCTGGCAGCCACTGATCACACGATGGACGGCCAACATTCGGCAACCAGCGCTTCGGTATTTCTCCGGCCACCCGTGTTCGGACGCACAACGGCAGCTGCCCGGCTGGCAGATATTCAGTTGCCTTTCGGCTGCCGATGTTGACAAAGAAATCGGCCGGAGTACGGCTTTAGGGCATCCGTTTTTCCTTCGGGAAGCGGTGTTCAGCTGAAGCACGGCAAGCGAGCGGCCATAGGATATCCGTATTCTTGTGGCAGTTGGTGTTCGAAAGGAGACCGGCCGTAGCGCGGCAGCCGCGCATCCGCTCTTTCAACGGTGAACCGCGCGTCCGGCGGCAGAATATTCGTTTTCTTCGGGCAGCCGGTGTTATGAAGTCGACTGGCCGACTTACGGCCTCAGAATGTACGTTTTTCATTTGGTTAGCGGTCGTCGGCCGAATTACGGCAAGCGAACGGCTGCAGAATTTTCGGCAACCGGTGTTCAACAGGAGACCGGCCTTCGTAAGGTATCAAGTTATACGTCATTATGCGAACAACGGCGCGCGTCTGGGCGCCGAAAATTCATGCACAGACGTGCTTGGAAGAAGACCCGCCGATGTAGGACCGGTTTTTCCCTGGGTGAACCCATACAAAAATATCGTATGGTCGGCTATAGAAAATCCTTTTTATGGTCGTCTTTAGCTATTTGGCCCAATAATCTTTAGACTTTTCTATGGCTGTCTTTAGCGATTCGTATCGCCATTCCTATGGGTGTCTTTAGCTTCTTCTATAACCGGTTCTACGGCTGTCTTTAGCTATTCTTATCGACATTCCTATGGGTGTCTTTAGCGTCTTCTATAGCCGGTTCTGTGGTTGTCTTTAGATATTTGTATCGAAATTCCTATGGGTGTCTTTAGCAATTCGTATTGAAATCCCTATGGGTGTCTTTAGCTTCTTCTATAGCCGGTTCTATGGCTGTCGTTAGCTCTTCTTTCGAGATCGCTATGGCTATAGAAGAATCTAAAGACACCCATAGGAATGTCGGCAGGAATGGCTAAAGACAGCCATAGAAATGTCTAAAGATAATTGGGCCAAATAGCTAAAGACAACCATAAGAAGGTTTTTCAATAGCCGACCATACAATATTTTTTGCATGAGAGCTGCAGCCAGAAGAGAATCACCACTACTTGAAACACAGCGACAGCAGCAGCCGCTGAGAAATTATTAGCACGCTGCCATGCTGGCATAGAGCCTTGCAGATCTCTAGAACTTATCCTGTGGCACTTAGGTGCATTCTGCAATATATGCTCCGTGAACACTTCAGCGATATAGGGGGAGTGCGACGTTGCGATTGCAAACACTTCGCCAGTTTTCATTCACAAAAGGCTTAAACACAGTCATTCAAGGAAAGCAAAATCAAGGGGTTTATTCATTCCATTCATCACATAAATGGCTACTATCTACGCTACTTCCCCACCAGTAAACAGTTGTTCACATACGCCAATCGAAACACACAGCACACGCATTCCAACGCTCTGGCTCACGCTTAAGTGACTCGCTCGACAGCCACACTATGCGGCACATTCCCCGCGAACGTCCGCCGAGACACAAATACTACAGGTGCTGGGTAGTCCACAGAAAAGAAAGCACTCAGAAGTCGTTCATTACACTCAGTACTCAACGCACACAGCTGCAAGTTCGGTGGCTAAAATGGAAATGCACTCTCAATAAAACAATGAAGATGGTCGCACACAATGCAATAATAAAAAAAAACGTTTTTCAAGTTCACTCAATTAGTTCCTTGTAAGTTTTCTCAGTTCGCGAAAAAATTATTTTTGTCACATCGCCGGGGCCAAATCTTCACTTCTGTCTACGTTGCAGTGCCCATGTGGTGCAGGGTAGTTTAGAAAAGTATTCGTGAACACCAAAAAAAGTCCTGCATTTCTCGCACTATAGAGTCTTTTCAGTTCGTAAGATCACTCACCCTAGAGTTTTGCGTACGATGAGATTCCTGTCACAGTATCGCAGGTATCCATTTTCGCATGACTTGAAGTTGATGTTGAATTAATCGTAACACTGTCACCGTAAACACCGAAATTCACGACACCAAAAAGCGACACATTTGCTTGGCGTCACACCATCTACACGAGCACATTGCCGTCGAGTCGAAATTCCCAGCACCAGGCAACACGTGCCATGCCCGCGCACATCAGCAAGGAGACGAAATGTGGCTGACTGAGTACATCCAGGTATAAGCAGGTCCATCGCGATAACAAATAGTGCGGAGATACATGCCCATCTTTCGATCTTTTTCTAACTTGTTCGCTGGTAATTATTTTTTTTAGTAAGTACAAGATCGCTTAACGTTTTGTTTTCTTCATCCGAAAAAAGTATCTATTCTCAGTACTCAGGGAAGATTGTCTGTCACTAGCATTGCTGCGCGCAGGAATACTAACACAGCGCGGGCCGCACGGCCGTGTCCTTCGGTACCCATCGCCAAAACCAGTATGCCAAACAAACAACAGAAAATAAAACAGGAAGCAGGGGTGTCCCCTCTACCCTTTCATCGCTTCCCAGAATTTCTTCACCGCGCCTCCTTCGGTCCGGCGTGGGTCGCTCTCCCCCTTTCTCAATGACTAATCTGAAAGTGGGGTCCACGGGAGAAAGAATGCGGTTGTTCGCAGCTTCCACCATATTTCTGAGAGAGCGTACCGTGGGCCGCGAAAGTTATTTCCAATCTGCTTCGACGGTGTGAGGGCCGTTTTCAGAGAAGCCCGCTTTTTCACTTGACCGCGGCAGCGAAGGGCCACAGAGGAATAATTCTACGAAAGTATACGTCTTTCGGTCAACGTTCATTTGCAAGCTTTGCGGACGCGCAGTATCCAAAGTTGCAACCTGAATTTGAGCGTTAATCAGTAGCTTCTTTTAATTGTACTTTTCCCGTATTGTTGGTATAAGTACCTAACCTTATTGAACAAATACGTTCATATAACCGGCCGATCAACCTCATCATCGTTATCCAATCTGTGTTGTAGATGTAGCTAGGTAAATCATGAGTTCGTGCAACACTTTTCGATTAGCGGCTGGAAACTTGGAGCCTTATGTTACTATGTAATTAGCTTAAGAAGCCTTTATGGATGCAGGCGTGTAAGTTCTGCGCCAAACGCTTTCTTAATGCCGGCAAAATGTTGCTTAATTATCACACATCTAAAGGTTTACAGTTATATATTGTACTGTACCCAGCCGCAGAAGCTTTTACGGCTGCCTCACTTTAGCTTTAAAGCAAATTCTCTCCAATAGCTGGCAGAAGACATCCGTATGGTTCCAAGTTTGTAGACTTAGAGCTAAACAACGGCCCATAGCCAGCCAAATGAGCTTTTATGGCTTTCTCTCTATAGCTTTAGGACGAACTCTTTTCAATAGCTGGCAAAAGACATCTGAATATTTTGAAGTCTGTAGACTTAGAGCGAAACAACGGCCTATAGCCAGCCGAATGAGCTTTTATGGCTTTCTCTCTATAGCTTTAGGACGAACTCTTTTCAATAGCTGGCAAAAGACAGCTGAATGGTTTTGAGTCTGTAGACTTCAAGCTAAAAAATGGTCTATAGCCAGCCAAAAGAGCTTTGCCGCGGCTGGTCTATAGAACTAAAGCCATACATATTTCTTTAGCTGGCTACAGTTACCTGAATAGCTGTGACTCTATAGACTAAACACACTAGGATGTTCTATAATCGTCTAAAGAGAATTGTATGGTTTACAGTCTTTAGTGCGGGATCTATAAAAACTTAAATAGCTGGCTATAGCCTAATTTATGCCTTTTTATGGGTGACCATAGAGACCCATAGGCGGCCATAGCTCACCATACATTTTTCAATAGACGCCCATAAGGCATTTTTGTATGGGAAGAAAGAGCCGTTAGGGAGTCGAATGACGCAGACACGTTTTTCATCCGCTCGGTGTTTCTGCGTTTTAAATGAACGAACTACGTTTGTCAAACAGTAAGGAGTGTTCTAGTTGAACGGGCAAGGTGCAAGGAGTCAATGGACATTACCTGGGAAACGTTTAGACCATCGAAATGCCATTTATTGCCACAAAAAGACTGTGCCACACCGACGGGTGAGCTAAGCCTCGCCAGTCATAGCCGCTACAACGCCTCGCACGTCGGCTTCGTCGACACATCAGCTCGAGGCTATTCGCCCCCTCAAGAAATGGAGACCATTGGAGACATCGACCCGGCAGCGATGTCCGACCCGAGATGGCGGTGGTTCACCAAAATAAGTGGCCTTAAAGGGTGTCGAGCAAGCGGCCACCACGCAGGAGCTCAACCGGCGCCATGTCAAGGACTCCCCACCAAAGAAAGGCAAGGGCGCGCAAAAGCGCAAGTTTCCGGCTATTCTTCTCACAATAATACTGCGAAAAACAATGTGCACTATATTGTTTGTAATAAACGTAGAAGAGGCTAAGCTCGTGCATTGGTAGGCGCAACTTCGTGCCCTGCTTCATTGGATTTTATTACTGTCTATGTAGAAACACGTGTTATTTTAAATTTGCCATAACAACAGAGCCTTGTGAATGACGAAGCCTGTATGTTAATTTAGTTGCGGTGTTTGAAGGTGACCTTAGCTACACTTTGGAAATGATTCATTTGTTTAGACATAATCGCCAGCATCCTAACAAACACGGATTTCATCGGGTTTTTCTTGCTCAACGCAGCTTGTTGAGTTCGCGCACGATTTGTCTCTAGCAATAGATAAGCTTAAAGTAGCTGACTATTTTCTTGTGCAGCAAAAAATCATTTGACGGTGTTTCATATCACCTTCTAATTAGTACATTGCGGGCAATAAACTGAATCAATCGGTTATTGCATGGATAGCCGAGTATATCTCTCTAAGACAGCAGTTGGTCGCTCTCAATGGTTGTTCGTCTGGATATGTTCCCACGACCTCAGGAATTCCCCAAGGCTCCGTTGCGGGCCCTCTTTTGTTTGTGTGGCCTCAAATCTGTTAAAAATGTTCGCGAATGACTGTGTAATTTACAGGACTATAGCGAATGAACGGGATTCCGAATACTTGCAGCATGATTCAAATTAATAACATCCTGGTGTGCTGCTTCAGAAAAGTTGTTGAATATTAAAAAGTGTGTTAACATCAACTTTACAAGAAAACCTTCATTCCAATTGAATGCGTATACAGTAAATTACACGGCTTTAAGAACGGCCGGGGAATATAAATGACGAGGAGTTTATTTAAGGAGTTGTTAGAGAAATAGGCACGTTCACAGCATAAAAGTTACGGCTGCACGTGTTTTTGGCTTTCCGAGATAAAATTTCAGCGAACCTCCACCAAAATAAAAGAACAACCGTATTTCACTTGTGCGCTCAATGTAGGGGTACGCATATGTTCTCTAGGATCCTTACAGCAAACAGCTGGTTGATACGCTCGAAAACATACAGAATAGGGCAGTGCGATTCGTATTAGGTATTGCCACTGTCAACTTAGGATGAGGGAAAGTAAAAAGCGCGTCATCCCTATTTCATATTTGCCGCGCTTTCGAGGCGCTTTTTCAAAGAAAGTGCTACGAGTTGTGCCGCGCCTCCGCCAGATGGCGCCACGGGTCCCGCGACCGAGAGAAGACGCAGTGAAACATCCCCCTCGCGAGGGGCACGATCAAATGCAGAGCGTTTCCGGGGGCGCACGACGTTAAGTAGTTTGCGTTACGTTAATGTTGTTGCACTTGTGGCAACTGCTGACGAGAGAGCGCTCGTGAGCAGTAATTTGAATGAGTCAACGATATAAGGCGCGTTCGTAGGGTCCTAGTCTGTGTCGGCTTTGTGGCGCAGTAGGTAAAGCACCATGTACATTGCGTTCCGCCCGCAGGGTCGAGGGATCGAAACCGGGCGTGGGATAGTGTTTTTTTATATAGTAGGGAGGGGTGCGGTGCGGACTACGGACGTCAACGCGGGTGACATCGTGAGTTACTGAAATGCTCTGCATTTAAAAGAAAACTTAAATGGTAAGACGGGAAAGATCATAGACGAAACCTGAGGTTGAAATTTTTTCGTAATATCTGTCATTCGAAAACTGGAACAGAAGGGGAGAAGTATATCCAAGCGCCATTCTACATATCCCAAAGTGGGATCGGTAGCTTGAAGCAAATTATTAACTTTCCTTAAGGTGACGCTTTGCGCGATTCATTTTATTTTAGATCAAGATGAGAGAGTAATTATCTTCCACGTATGATTTTATCCACGGTTTATAATGGCGATTTTCACCGCGCTTTGTAGAATTAATTTATTATTTGGTCTCATATTTGATGCTTACTGTTATGTATCTCCCTGCTGTAATGCATGCAAGGGCAAGCAGGTATCAAATAAGTAAATAAATAAATAACTGAACAAATAAATAAATAAATAGGTAAAAAAATAAGTAAATAAATAAATAAATAAACTTGCGGAGCCGCAAGTTCGTCTCCGACGGGTTGAGAACCCTACGCATTCAAACTTGACCAATGAAATATTTATTGCTTTATTCGTTGCAGTATGCAAGCTTTGCTGTATGAATACTGCAATTGCTAATTTATTTTTTGAAAGAAAATATGAAACTCTCGTCTTACGCCTTTCCTTGCGTGAACACAGAGGGATACAACTGCAGCCATCTGAAGAAGGGCGTCATTCGTAGCACGTCTAGAATTTTCTTAACGTAGTACGACTTTAGAGAAAAATTAAGTTTTTTTGGACTATTAATGAGTGTGCACGTAACTCATGAAAACAACATAAAAAATATATTGAAACTGAAAGTACTTCTTTGATCTCTTCTAGGATCAGCCCTGTGAAAGATCATCAGAAAAGTTGATCGAGTAGAAAATTTCTTTGCAAGAAAAATGGGCAAATACTGGACATACGTTTTGTGTGAACTAAATTATATTAAATGCTGCTGAGTGTTTTGTGGAGTACCGAACCACTTCGTGAAGGCATTCGCACCGGTTCTATATACAAAAAAACTGGTCAAGTAGCTGTTGTAAAAATAGTTGATTCAGTCAGAGCATGGAAGCATTGTCTTAACAGAAATTGCCTAAAACCGGCACTTTCATCTTTGCGAAATTCAACCCACTAAAGCATGCGCCTTCCGCACCCCCCCCCCCCCCCCATCCTTCCTTGTTTATTACAGGTAAGGCGCCCCACAGAAGATATCAGGACCTGGACAAGAAATCTATTCCAACTCTTCAAAGAAATAAATATTTGCTGTATTCGACAGTAAAAGAGGCACAGCAATTAAAGCAACGACCATTTGTGAGCACTGCTGAATAAATTAATTTTGGTGTAAACTGACGCTGATAATTAAGCCAGGCTGCGCTGAAGGCTGGACGGCTGGTGGTTGCGCGCGGGCTCACTTTGATGTGGGTACAGTACACCCAAAATGGTGGGTTTGTGCTGCTGACTGGGCTGACTGGGCAGGAAGCTGACTGGGCAGGAAGCTAACAGTCCTGTGCTGACTGAGCAGGAAGCTATTTTTAATTTGTCCCACGTGACTCCCCTCATTGAGACCTTTAATTTGATACCTCACAAGCCATAGTGACATAAATTTGACTTGTAACCCAATCTATGACTCACGTAACCATCTCATGACTATAACCAGCCCAGGCAGCACAGGACTGTTCGGCCTTACTCAAGCCGGTGTACTTTGGCCGGTGATTTTCTGCCCGGCCTTTCTCCGGCATCCATGTTCGGCCCGTGTCCAAATGTGGGCCTTTTGGCCGTATACGGCCGTACTCCCATCACTGTCCAACGGCCAGTGTCCGTCGGCCAGTCGACCGGCTTACGTTCATACCGCCAGATTCCAGCCGTAGGGCTCCGGCCATCCCAAAGCCACCAGTGTGCGGCCGGAGTACGGCCACCGGAGGACAGCCGAGATGCGGTCGTCGGACTCCAGCCGGAATAAAGCTGCCGGAAATTCGGCCCGGCCATGCTACGGGCATTGTAGTTCAGCCACAGTACGTTAACTGTACTGAGGCCGGTGGACGACCACTGCATGCAGCGCAAGCAGATGACTCAATCGCGCTGTACAGCAGCACAAACCCACCATTTTGGGTGTACTGTACCCACATCAAAGTGAGCCCGCGCGCAACCACCAGCCGTCCAGCCTTCAGCGCAGCCTGGCTTAATTATCAGCGTCAGTTTACGCCAAAATTAATTTATTCAGCAGTGCTCACAAATGGTCGTTGCTTTAATTGCTGTGCCTCTTTTACTGTCGAATACAGCAAATATTCATTTCTTGTCAGAGCTGGAATAGATGTATTGTCGAGGTCCTGATATCTTCTGTGGGGCGGCTTACCTGTAATAAACAAGGAAGGATGGGGGGGGAGGGGGGCGGAAGGCGCATACTTTAGTGGGTTGAGTTTCACAAAGATGAAAGTGTGAAAGTGCCGCTTTTAGGCAATTTTTTTAAGACAACACGTTCATGCTCTGACTAAATCAACTATTTTTACAACAGCTGCTTCACCAGTTTTTTTGCATATAAAACCGGTGCGAATGCCTTTACGAAGCGGTTCGGCACTCCACAAAACACTCACCAGCATTCAATATAATTTACTTCACACAAAAAGTATGTCCAGTATTTGCCCATTTTTCTTGCAAAGAAATTTTCTACTCGATCAACTTTTCTGACGATCTTTCACAGGGCTGATCCTAGAAGAGATCAAAGAAGTACTTTCAGTTTCCATATATTTTTATGTTGTTTTCATGAGTTACATGCACACTCCCTAATAGTCCAAAAGAACTTAATTTTCCTCTAAAGTCGTACTACGTTAAGAAAATTCTAGACGTGTTGCGAATGACGCCCTTCTTCAGATGGCTGCAGTTGTATCCCTCTGTGTTCACGCAAGGAAAGGTGTAAGACAAGAGTTTCATATTTTCTTTTAAACAAATAACTTAGCAATTGTAGTAGTCATACAGCAAACCTTGCATACTGCAACGAATAAAGCAATAAATATTTCATTGGTCAAGTTTGAATGCGTAGGGTTTTCAACCCGTCGGAGGCGAACTTGCGGCTCCGCAAGTTTATTTATTTTTTATTTATTTATTTATTTATTTATTTATTTATTTATTTGTTTGTTTGTTTGTTTATTTATTTATTTATTTGACACCTGCTTGCCCTTGCATGCATTACAGCAGGGAGATACAGCCGTGAGCTTAAATAAACGGACCACGAGAGCGGTGGCCAAAACTAATCGCTGCGCCGTCTGGTTGCACGGTGCTTGCTGTCGAGACCGCGCACAGCGCAGGCGCGGCCTAACAGTACAGCACACATGCCGCTATCGCTCGCTGCTTCGCGATTGTCTCACGCTCCGATAAATTGACGCCAGGGGAATCACGCCGCGCAGTTAGAGGAACACTGCAGGGCACCGCCCTATCATTGAAAACGATGCGACTCACCTGATAAGTGGCAATGGTGCTACGCTGCCACACATAGCGTGCTGTGACTGCGTTGGGCTCGTAGCCTTTTTTATCCAAAAAGCAGGAGATTTTTTTTTGTTAAGTGATGAAGTTTCTCAGTTGATATCCGCTGTCTTGTTGTTTGTTCAATAACGCGTTTTTCGAGTTTCGAGTTTCTGCATGAGGGTGACAGAGTTGGGTCCCATGGCTATTTGTGTACACAACAACAACTGACTGTCTTTGCAGCCGCTCAGCGGCCTAGTATTGGATAATTGATTGGTCCTCCTCACTCTCGGTTGAGACGTCTCTTTGGGAGGCGGGACTTTTGTAATTAAACAAAAATTATGGCGTGGTGAAGGAAATAGGGCTGCCCGCAGGACTTGGGATTTGCCCAACCTCTGATTTTTTATGCCAGTGGTACTCGGCCGGTAGCGTGCCAAAGACTCCTTCTGGGCTTGCAAAAGTGGTGAGGGACCCCACGATAACATATGTTTATACGTGTCCTATTGTCGCACAATTAACCCGTGCAGCCAAAGTCACCCATACACATATCTCTATGCACGCCCTTTGAGTGTGGCTTTTCTGCATAATTTAAACGTTGTGTAAAAACCCAGCTTTAAAAGAAGGAATTTCGAAGTATCGCAGAGGGACCCACGGAGTCCGAAGTGCCTTCACGTTCCTCTTTTTGTCTGCGGACCCCCATCTAAGAACGACATCCCTGTGCAATGCTTTGTAAAATATTACGTGTAAATAAACTTGGCTGTTTTGAAGTATACCGTCGTTTGTTTGCCGCATGCCGTCGACCATAAGCTAGTAATCTTTTTATCTTCAATCGTCGACTGGACGACCCCCTCTGGATCAAATCCTTCAATTTCAACTCGTGGCACAGAAGTGGGCAAGAACTGTCAATAATGTTTTCAAGTGCAAATAAATCTAATCGAAAAATGTAGTTTGCATGCAGTTCGATAATCGCTGGGCATTGAAGGCATGGTTCAATGATGTTTCATATCGCAATATAGTTTTTGAACATAAAATGTATGTGTCGGTGCCTCGAACTTGAAAAATTGCGAAGCTGGATTTTCCCGAGCAATTGCGAAATGGCATATATGCCGCATGCGGCAAACAAAGTTTCATAAATCAATCCAGTACTTACCTAAACACAGCAGTATTTGTCAAAACCTTGGCATGTAAGGTTAGCATCAATAATTTTCCCAGTTCGCTGAATTCTCGGGAGGCTGTGATTTCGCATCTATCCTCAAAACCGACAAAGATGGTGTTGTGTCGTATTTTCTTCGACTGTCCAGTGATTTTTTTCTGCTTCATTTTCTGCTTCAATATATGACGCCGGCGGGGGGGGGGGGGGGGGGGGGCGGGATTGCAAAAAAAAAAAAAGAAGCTTTAAGCCCGAGATAATCACCAGCACGCCAACTCTGCCAGCGGAGCCACGTTGCCGCTCATTGCGCCAGCGCGCTGTTTCCACAGAAGGTGTGTTGACCCGCAGGCAGTAAAAGGGCAGCGCGGCTCCCCTGGCGTCAATTTATCGGAGCGTGAGACAATCACGAAGAAGCGAGCGATAGCGGCATGTGTGCTATACTGCTAGGCCGCGCCTGCGCTGTGCGCGGTCTCGACAGCAGGCGCCGCGCAGCCAGACGGCGCAGCGATTGGTTTTGGCCACCGCTCCCGTGGTCCGTTTACTTCAGCTCACGACTGCACATAACAATAAGCATCAAATATGAGACCAAATAACAAAATAATTCTACAAAGCGCGGTGAAAATCGTCATTATAAACAGTGGATAAAATCATACGTGGAAGACAATTACACTCTCATCTTGATCTAAAATAAAATTATCGCGCAAGGCGTCACCTTAAAGGAAAGTTAATAACTTGCTTCAAACTAGCGATCCCGCTTTGGGATATGTACAATGGCGCTTGGATATACTTCTCCCCTTCTATTCCAGTTTTCGAATGATAGATATTACGAAAAAATTTCAACCTCAGGTTTCGTCTATGATCTTTCCCGTCTTACCATTTAAGTTTACTTTTACTTTCCCTCATCCTAAGTTGACAGTGTCAATACCTAATACGAATCGCACTGCCCTATTCTGTATGTTTTCGAGCGTATCAACCAGCTCTTTGCTGTAGGGATCCCAGAAGACACATGCGTACTCCTACATTGAGCGCACATGAGTGAATTACGGTTGTTCTTTTAAGTTAGGTGGAGGTTCGCTGAAATTTTATTTCGGAAAGCCAAAAACACGTGCAGCCGTAACTTTTATGTTGTGAACGTTCCTATTTCTCTAACAACTCGTTAAATAAACTCCTCGTCATTTATATTCCTCGGCCGTTCTTAAAGCAGTGTAGTTTACTGTCTACGCATTCAGTTGTAATGAAGGTTTTCTTGTAAAGTTGACGTTCACACACTTTTTAAGATTCAACGACTTTTCTGAATCAGCACACCAGGATGTTATTACTTTGAATCATGCTGCAAGTATTTTGAACCACGTTCATTCGCTATAGTCCTGTAAATTACACAATCATTCGCGAACATTTTTAACAAAGATTTGAGGCCACACAAACAAAAGAGGGCCCGCAACTGATCCTTGGGGAATTCCTGAGGTCGCGGGAACATATCCGGATGAACAACCATTGAGAGCGACCAGCTGCTGTCTTAGAGAGATATACTCGGCTATCCATGCAATAACCAATTCATTCAGTTTATTGCCCGCAATGTACTAACAAGAAGGTGATATGAAACACCGTCAAATGATTTTTTGCCGCACAAGAAAATAGTCAGCTACTTTAAGCTTATCTATTGCTAGAGCCAAATCGTGCGCGAGCTCAACAAGCTGCGTTGAGCACGAAAAACCCTCGAAATCCGTGTTTGCTAGGATGCTGGTGATTATGTTTAACCAAATGAGTCATATCCCAAGTGTAGCTAATCCAATTTCAAACACCGCAACTAAATTAACATCCAGGCTTCGTCATTCACAAGCCTCTGTTGTTATGGCAAATTCAAAATAACCCTTGTTTCAAAATAGGCAGTCATAAAATCCCATGAAGTAACATAGTGCAGGTCACGAAGTTGAGCCTACCAATGCACGAGCGTAGCATCTTCTACGTTTATCACAAACAATATAGTGCATATTGTTTTTCGCAGTATTATTGTGAGAAGAATAGCCGGAAACTTGCGCTTTTGCGCGCCCTTGCCTTTCTTTGGTTGGGAGTCCTTGACATGGCGCCGGTTGAGCTCCTGCGTGGTGGCCGCTTGCTCGACACCCTTTAAGGCCACTTATTTTGGTGAACCACCGCCATCTCGGGTCGAACATCCCTGCCGGGTCGATGTCTCCAGTGGTCTCCATTTCTTGAGGGGGCGAATAGCCTCGAGCTGATGCGCCGCCGAAGCCGACGGGCGAGGCGTTATAGGGGCTCCGACTGGCGAGGCTTAGCTCACCCGTCGGTGTGGCACAGTCTTCTTGTGGCAATAAATGGCATTTCGGTGGCCTAAACGTTTCCCTGGTAATATCCAGTGTCTCCTTGCACCTTGCCCTTCACCTAGAACACTCATTACTGTTTCACAAACGTAGTTCGTTCATTTAAAACGTAGAAACACCGAGCGGATGAAAAACGTGTCTGCGCCATTCGACTCCCTAACGACTCTTTCTTCACCCAGGGAAAAACCGGTCCTACATCGGCGGGTCTTCTTCCAAGCACGTCTGTGCATGAATTCTCGGCGCCCAGACGAGCGCTGTTGTTCGCATAATGACGTATAACCTGATACCTTACGAAGGCCGGTCTCTTCTTGAACACCGGTTGCCGCAAATTCTGCGGCCGTTCGCTTGCCGTCATTAGGCCGAGGACCGCTAACCAAATGATAAACGTACATTCTGAGGCCGTAAGTCGGCGGTCTCCTTTATAACACCGGCTGCCCGAATAAAACGAATGATAAACGTACATTCTGAGGCCGTAAGTCGGCGGTCTCCTTTATAACAACGGCTGCCCGAAGAAAACGAATATTCTGCCGCCAGACACGCGGTTCACCGTTGAAAGAGCGGACGCGCGGCAGTCGCGCTACGGCCGGTCTCCTTTCGAACACCAACTGCCACAAGAATACGGATATCCTGTGGCCAGTCGCTTGCCGTGCTTCGGCTGAACACCGCTTCCCGAAGGAAAAACGGATGCCCTAAAGCCGTACTCCGGCCGATTTCTTTCTCAACATCGGCAGCCGAAAGGCAACTGAATATCTGGCAGCCCGGCAGCTGCCGTCGTGCGTCTGAACACGGGCGGCCGGAGAAATACGGAAGCGCTGGTTACCGAATGTTGGCCGTTCATCGTATGATCAGTGGCTGCCAGAACCTGGATGCTGGCCGGACATGCCAGAAAGCTGCCATAGACGGGCCGGTCTTGGAACACATTTTCTGTGCCGCCTGGGAGGAAGCAATTTCTAATTTGTGCCACGTGTTTCCCCTCATCGAGACCTTTATTTTGATACCCCACAAGCCCTAGTGGCCTCACATTGACCTTTAACGTAATCTATGACTCACGGGACAATCTCATGACTATAACCAGGAAGCAAT